>NC_054825.1:126975636-127280207 GCF_018345385.1 Vulpes lagopus
TTAATAAAGATTAAAACAGAAATCAATGAAATAGAACAGTAGAAACCAGAACATTAGAACAGATTTATGAAACTAGGAGCTGGTTCATTGAAAGAATTAACAAGATTGATAAACGCCTAGCTAGACTTATCAAAAACAAAAGGGGAAAAACCCAAATAATAAAATCAGGAATGAAAAAGGAGAGATCACAACCAACACCAAGTAAATTCAAACAATCTTAAGAACATATTACGAGCAACTATATGCCACCAAATTAGGCAATCCCAAAGAAATGGATGCATTCCTGGAAACTACCAAAACTCAAAGAGTCAAAGACTGATTAAAATTAATAAAAAATTAATTAAAAATCAATAAAAAGAAAGGACAAGAAGCATATGAGCAGGATGCCTGGGTGGCTCGCAGGTGGGCATCTGCCTTCAGCTCAGGGTGTGATCCTGGAGTCCCAGGATCGAGTCCCACATCAGAATCCCTTCATGGAGCCTGCTTCTCCCTCTGCCTGTGTCTCTGCCTCTCTCTCTCTCTCTCTCTCTCCCTCTCTGTCTCTCATTAATAAATAAAATAAAATCTTATAAAAATGTGTTAATTTGATGAGAAGCAGAGGGCAAGGCAAGATTTGATGGGTATAAGATTTATTACGGGAAACACCTGTGAGAGAAAAATGGGGAGGAAGTTATGGTGTGCTAATACATGTTTAACAATTGGCTCACTGTGGGAAAAAAATGTACATACATACATGTTTATCATAAATTTCACAGGCATAAAGGATGTATAGCACACAATTTATAAATATTAAGAAGATATACAGTGCTCTTTATTATACATTCCATAAAGCCACCTGATTTTCATAGTATACTTTTATTGGTTTTTGCCAACCTCTTTCATCTATAGCCAATCTGTAGTTGAAATTCAACCATAATGTGACAAAATCACACAATGAATAAATACTTAATTGCTATTAATTTGACAAATAGGTCAAGGATAGTTTTCTAGTACTGGAAGAACATTTACACAATTCATGTATGTATGTATGTATGTATGTATGTATGTATGTATTTGTTTGTTTCATATTAGCAATGTTATACCTATATAGACACACCATACTTCTAAATTTAATCTGCATTATTAAAATTATCTCCATTATTTCATAAGTCTAGATGAGGGGTCAACAAACATTTTCTATAAAGACAAGGTAGTTAATATTGAGGGGAGGAGACATGTGTCTCTATTGCAACTACTTAACCCTGTCATTGTTGTGTGTAAGCAGCTATAGACAATATGTAATCAAAAGTCAGGACTGTATTTCAATGAAACTTTATTTATTAACACAAGCAGCTGGCCATATTTGGCCTGAGGGACAATACTCTGTCCAGACAATGAACAAAGCAATAAACCAAGTCATGACTTATAGTGTTTGCCAACATCTGTGTTGTAAATAGTTTATTTCAAGCTTCCAACGAGACATCAGTGAAGATGAGTGGAGAATGCAGTGTACTCCATCATATAGTAATTTCAGCATATAAATATAATAAGCCTAAATAACCTGAAGATCATAGATTATTGTAAAATGCAGTAAAATAATTAGAAAGTGATGAATCTCACATAGTTATGACTGTTTTTAATACAATTAGAATCAATGGAATTAATATAACATTAAATTAATCTTATAAATTTAATAGAGTAATATAATTTAATTGTAACTTTATAATTTACTTTTAATGATGGCCAAATTTAATAACCAGCTTACAAAATTTCTAAAAAAAATTGATTTTCCCCACAAACTAAAAGCACACCCTTAGGTAGAGCCATAGGATACAGGTCTGGCCTCCATGAAGGAGAAAGGCAAGGAAGTGGAACAGGGTTAGGCAGCAGGGCAAGCCAGAAAAAGTTTTGGCCAGAATAGTGTGAAGTCCTTGAGTCAAAGACAACTGTTAAAGACACTCTGCATCTTGCAGAGATAGGCCTGCATTAGTACCTCTGCTGTGCTCAGTCACTGGTGGAAGGTAGCCCAAGAAAAGTTGGCTTTGGTGCAAATGCTTGAGGCAGATGTAGATGGAAAGTAGCTGCAGATGGGAAGTCAGCAAAGCAGCACTATATCCAGGAAAAGTTAAAGACTGTTTAACTAGTGAATGAGTCCACATTATATTAAGGAGTCCATCAAGTTCCATGAAATGCACAGATAGCAATTTATTTAAAAACAAATACCATTAGTGAGCTTTTAAAGATCTCAATGACAAAAGTCATGTACATTTGGAGGCAGATTTAGTTACAGAATCTTTCAGAGATGCTTAATAAAGGGAGCTTGTGAGCCTGGAGAGGTTACTTACAAGTTAAAATACAAGATAGATACTTAATAAGCATAATGAAGAAAAATAACTTATGGTTACTTTACTAATAGGTACAACAGGAGGGCATATAAGCTCAATAAATCAACACTTCTTAAGTAAAGTGTGCAAAAAGACCTGTAAGGCAGCTGTCTGCTTACAGGAAAGCAGGCACTCCATGTTTTATCTCACCTTTCAAACAAGCAAACTGTATTTTTATGTCCATCACTTTAATATAATTTCAGGTAGAATAAGGATATAACTGTCTTAACATTATTCCGCATATCCCTAATTCTTCTCTCAATACTTCAACTTTCAATCCTTGGTTGCTAATATGCTTTAGCAACAACTATCCCTAACAACAGGCCAATATACCAGATTCTTTCCATCCATCCTTGGGCCTATATTGAGTAGTTTTAAGTGAGAAGCTGCCAAGAACTGAATAGTAATAGGTGCCTACATCCTCAGAATATTTATATGCTCTAAATTACATGCCCTTAGGAATCCCTCTGAGGAAAATAGAGGTGTATATGAAAAGAGTATTATTATTATTCTATTCATTTTTGAAATACGTATGAGTGAAAAATTAAGGTAAGATCCAACTTTTTATTTTTTATTTTTATTTTTTTAAGAAAATTGCATTGTTTTTCAATTTACCTTTGTTTGTTTGTTTGTTTATTGGAGTTCAATTTGCCAACATATAGGATATCACACAGTGCTTATCCTGCCAAGTGCCCCCCTCACTGCCTGTCACCAAGTCACCCCAACCCCCTGCCCACCTTCCTTTCCCCTACCACTTGTTCTTTTCCCAGAGTTAGGAGTCTCTAATGCTCTATCACCCTCACTGATAGTTTCACTCATTTTCTCTCCTTCCCCTTTACTCCCCTTCACTATTTTTTATATTCCCCAAAAGAATGAGACCACATAATGTTTGTCCTTCTCTGATTGACTTATTTTACTCAACATAATACCCTCCAGTTCCATCCACGTCGAAGCAAATGGTGGATATTTGTCATTTCTAATGGCTGAGGAATATTCCACTGTATACATATACCACATCTTCTTCATCCATTCATCTCTTGATGGACACCAGAGGCTCCTTCCACAGTTTGGCTATTGTGGACATTGCTGCTATAAACATTGGGGTGGAGGTGTCCTGCCATTTCACTGCATCTGTATCTTTGGGGTAAATCCCTAGCAATGCATTTGCTGGGTCATAGGGCTATTCTATTTTTAACTCTTTGAGAAACCCCTACAGAGTTTTTCAGGGTAGATGTACCAGTTCACATTCCCACCAACAGTGTAAGTAGTTCCCCTTTCTCCACATCCGCTCCAACATTTGTCATTTCCTGTCTTGTTGATTTTCCCCACTCTCACTGGTGTGAGGTGGTATCTCATTGTGGTTTTGATTTGTATTTCCCTGATGGCAAGTGATGCGGAGCATTTTCTCATGTGATTGCTGGCCATGATTATGTCTTCCTCTGTGAAGTTTCTGTTCATGTCTTTTGCCCATTTTGTATCTTTTGCTGTGCAGAAGCTTTTTATCTTGAGTAAGTCCAAATAATTCATTTTGCTTTTGCTTCCCTTGCTTTCATTGATGTATCTTACAAGAAGTTGCTGTGGCCAAGTTCAAAAAGGGTGTTGCCTGTGTTCTCCTCTAGGATTTTGATGGAATCTTGTCTCACATTTAGATCTTTCATCCATTTTGAGTTTATCTTTGTGTATGGTGTAAGAAAATGGTCCAGTTTTATTCTTCTGCATGTGTATGTCCAATTTTCCCAGCACCATTTATTGAAGACTGTCTTTTTCCAGTGGATAGTCTTTCCTGATTTATTGAATATTAGTTGAAAATAGAGTTGAGGGCCCATTTCTGAATTCTCTATTCTGTTCCACTGATCTATGGGTCTGTTTTTGTGCCAGTACCATACTGTCTTGATGATCCCAGCTTTATAGAACAACCTGAAATCTGGCATTGTAATGCCCCCAATATGGTTTTATTTTTTATTTATTTACTTATTTTGTAAATTTATCTTTTATTGGTGTTCAATTTGCCAACATATACAATTACACCCAGTGCTCATCCCATCAAGTGCCCCCGTCAGTGCCCGTCACCCAGTCACCATCACCCCCCCGCCCATGTCCCCCTCCCCCACCCCCAGTTCGTTTCCCAGGGTTAGGAGTCTTTCATGTTCTGTCTCCTTTTCTAATATTACCCAGTCATTTTTTCTCCCTTCCCCTTTATTCCCTGACACGATTTTTTATATTCCCCAAATGAATGAGACCATAAAACGTTGTCCTTCTCTGATTGACTTATTTTACTTAGCATAATACCCTCCAGTTCCATCCACGTCGAAGCAAATGGTGGGTATTTGTCGTTTCTAATGGCTGAGTAATGCTCCATTCTATACCTATACCACATCTTCTTTAACCATTCATCTTTCGATGGAGACTGAGGCTCCTTCCACAGTTAGGCTATTGTGGACATTGCTGCTAGAAACATCGGGGTGCAGGTGTCCCAGCATTTCATTGCATCTGTATCTTTGGGGTAAATCCCCAGCAGTGCAATTCCTGGGTCATAGGGCAGATCTACTTTATTTTTTAAAATAAATTAATTTTTATTGGTGTTCAATTTACCAACATACAGAAAAACACCCAGTGCTCATCCCGTCAAGTGTCCCCCTCAGTGCCCGTCACCCATTCCCCCCCACCCCCCCCCTCCCCTTCCACCACCCCTAGTTCGTTTCCCAGAGTTAGGAGTCTTTATGTTCTGTCTCCCCAATATTTCCCATACATTTCTTCTCCCTTCCTTTATATTCCCTTTCACTATTATTTATATTCCCCAAATGAATGAAAACATACACTGTTTGTCCTTCTCCAATTGACTTACTTCACTCAGCATAATACCCTCCAGTTCCATCCACGTTGAAGCAAATGGTGGGTATTTGTTGTTTCTAATGGCTGAGTAATATTCCATTGTATACATAAACCACATCTTCTTTATCCATTCATCTTTCGATGGACACCGAGGCTCCTTCCACAGTTTGGCTATTGTGGACATTGCTGCTAGAAACATCTGGGTGCAGGTGTCCCGGTGTTTCTTGAAATTAGAACTTAATCACAACAAGAAGTTTGGAAGGACCACAAACACGTGGAGGTTAAGGACCGTCCTGCTAAAAGATGAAAAGGTCAACCAGGAAATTAAGGAAGAATTAAAAAGATTCATGGAAACTAATGAGAATGAAGATACAACCATTCAAAATCTTTGGGATGCAGCAAAAGAAGTCTTGAGGGGGAAATACATCGCAATACAAGCATCCATTCAAAAACTGGAAAGAACTCAAATACAAAAGCTCACCTTACACATAAAGGAGCTAGAGAAAAAGCAGCAAATAGACCCCACCCCCAGCAGAAGAAGAGAGTTAATTAAAATTCGAGCAGAACTAAATGAAATCGAGACCAAAAGAACTGTGGAACAGATCAACAGAACCAGGAGTTGGTTCTTTGAAAGAATTAATAAGATTAATAAACCATTAGCCAACCTTATTAAAAAGAAGAGAGAGAAGACTGAAATTAATAAAATCATGAATGAGAAAGGAGAGATCACTACTAACACCAAGGAAATACAAACGATTTTAAAAACATATTATGAACAGCTCTACGCCAATAAATTAGGCAATCTAGAAGAAATGGACGCATTCCTGGAAAGCCACAAACTACCAAAACTGGAGCAGGAAGAAATAGAAAACCTGAACAAGCCAATAACCAGGGAGGAAATTGAAGCAGTCATCAAAAACCTCCCAAGACACAAGAGTCCAGGGCCAGATGACTTCCCAGGGGAATTCTATCAAACGTTTAAAGAAGAAATCATACCTATTCTACTAAAGCTGTTTGGAAAGATAGAAAGAGATGGAGTACTTCCAAATTCGTTCTATGAGGCCAAGCATCACCTTAATTCCAAAACCAGACAAAGACCCCACTAAAAAGGAGAATTATAGACCAATATCCCTGATGAACATGGATGCAAAAATTCTCAACAAGATACTAGCCAATAGGATCCAACAACACATCAAGAAAATTATTCACCATGACCAAGTAGGATTTATCCTGGGGACACAAGGCTGGTTCAACACTCATAAAACAATCAATGTGATTCATCATATCAGCAAGAGAAAAACCAAGAACCATATGATACTCTCATTAGATGCAGAGAAAGCATTTGACAAAATACAGCATCCGTTCCTGATCAAAACTCTTCAGAGTGTAGGGATAGAGGGAACTTTCCTCGACACCTTAAAAGCCATCTACGAAAAGCCCACAGCAAATATTATTCTCAATGGGGAAGCACTGGGAGCCTTTCCCCTAAGATCAGGAACAAGACAGGGATGTCCACTCTCACCACTGCTATTCAACATAGTACTGGAAGTCCTTGCCTCAGCAATCAGACAACAAAAAGATATTAAAGGCATTCAAATTGGCAAAGAAGAAGTCAAACTCTCCCTCTTCGCAATGACATGATACTCTACATAGAAAACCCAAAAGCCTCCACCCCAAGATTGCTAGAACTCATACAGCAGATCTACTTTAAACTCTTTGAGGAACCTCCACACAGTTTTCCAGAGTAGCTGCACCAGTTCACATTCCCACCAACAGTGCAAATGGGCTCCCCTTTCTACACATCCTCTCTAACATTTGTGGTTTCCTGCCTTGTTAACTTTCTCCATTCTTGCTGGTGTGAGGTGGTATCTCATTGTGGTTTTGATTTGTATTTCCCTGATGGCAAGTGATGCGGAGAATTTTCTCATGTGCTTGTTGGCCATGTCTATGTCTTCCTCTGTGAGATTTCTGTGCATGTCTTTTGCCCATTTCATGATTGGATTGTTTGTTACTTTGCTGTTGAGTTTAGTAAGTTCTTTATAGATCTTGGAAACTAGCCCTTTATCTGATACATCATTTGCAACTATCTTCTCCCCTTCTGTAGGTTGTCTTTTAGTTTTGTTGACTGTTTCTTTTGCTGTGCAGAAGCTTTTTATTGAGTAAGTCCAAATAATTCATTTTGGTTTTGTTTCCCTTGCCTTCATTGATGTATCTTGCAAGAAGTTACTGTGGCCGAGTTCAAAAAGGGTGTTGCCTGCGTTCTCCTCTAGGATTTTGATGGAATCTTGTCTCACATTTAGATCTCTCATCCATTTTGAGTTTATCTTTGTGTATGGTGCAAGAGAGTGGTCTCTTTCATTCTTCTGCATGTGTATGTCCAATTTTCCCAGCACCATTTATTGAAGAGACTGTCTTTCTTCCAGTGGATAGTCTTTCCTCCTTTGTCGAATATTAGTTGAACATAAAGTTGAGGGTCCACTACTGGATTCTCTATTCTGTTCCATTGATCTATGTGTCTGTTTTTGTGCCAGTACGACACTGTCTTGATGACCACAGCTTTGTAGTACAACCTGAAATCTGGCATTGTGATGCCCCCAGCTCTGTTTTTTTTCTTTTTTTTTTTAATATTCCCCTGGGTATTCGGGGTCTTTTCTGATTCCACACAAATCTTAAAATAATTTGTTCTAAGTCTCTGAAGAAAGTCCATGGTATTTTGATAGGGATTGCATTAAACATGTAAATTGCCCTGGGTAACATTGTCATTTTCACAATATTAATTCTTCCAATCCATGAGCATGGAATATTTTTCCATCTCTTTGTGTCTTCCTCAATTTCTTTCAGAAGTGTTCTATAGTTTTCAGGGCATAGATCCTTTACCTCTTTGGTTATGTTTATTCCTAGGTATCTTATGCTTTTGGGTGCAATTGTAAATGGGATTGACTCCTTAATTTCTCCTTCTTCAGTCTCATTGTTAGTGTATAGAAATGCCACTGACTTCTGGGCATTGATATTGTATCCTGCCAGACTGCTGAAATGCTCTATGAGTTCTAGCAATCTTGGCGTGGAGTCTTTTGGGTTTTCTATGTAGAGTATCCTGTCATAGGCTAAGTGGGAGAGTTTGACTTCTTCTTTGCCAATTTGAATGCCTTTTATGTCTTTTTGTTGTCTGATTGCTGAGGCTAGGACTCTAATGTTATGTTGAATAGCAGTGGTGAGAGTGGACATCCCTGTCTTGTTCCTGATCTTAGGGGAAAGGTTCCCAGTTGAGAATGATATTTGCTGTGGGCTTTTCGTAGATGGCTTTTAAGATGTTGAGGAATGTTTCCTCTATCCCTACGCTCTGAAGAGTTTTGATCAGGAACGGATGCTGTATTTGTCAAATGCTTTCTCTGCATGTATTCAGAGGATCATATGGTTCTTGTTTTTTCTCTTGCTGATATGATCTATCACACTGATTGCTTTATGAGTGTTGAACCAGCCTTGCATCCTGGGGACAAATCCCATTTAGTCATGATGAATAATCTTCTCAATGTACTGTTGGATCCTATTGGCTAGTATCTTGTTGAGAATTTTTTGCATCCATGTTCATCCAGGGATATTGGTCTATAATTCTCCATTTTGGTGGGGTCTTTGTCTGGTTTTGGAATTCAGGTGATGCTGGCCTCATAGAACGAGTTTGGAAGTGTTCCATCTCTTTCTATCTTTCCAAACAGTTTAGTAGAATAGGTATGATTTCTTCTTTAAACATTTGATAGAATTCAACCCAGATGGCTGGTAAGCCATCTGGCCCTAGAGTTTTGTGTATTGGGAGGTTTTTAATGACTGCTTCAATTTCCTCCCTGTTTATTGGCCTGTTCAGGTTTTCTATTTCTTCTTGTTCCAGTTTTGGGAATTTGTGGTTTTCCCGGAATGCGTCCATTTCTTCTAAATTGCCTAATTTATTGGCGAAATCCTGCTCATAATAAGTTTTTAAGGTCGTTTGTATTTCCTTGGTATTGGAGGTCATCTCTCCTTTCTCATTCATGATTTTATTAATTTGAGTCTTTCCTCTCTTCTTTTTAGTAAGACTGGCTAATGGTTTATCTATCTTATTAATTCTTTCAAAGAACCAACTCCTGGTTTTGTTAATCTGTTCCACAGTTCTTCTGGTCTCTATTTCATTGAGTTCTGCTCAAATCTTTATTAACTCTCTTCTTCTGCTGGGTGTAGGTTCTATTTGCTTTTTTTTCTCCAGCTCCTTTAGGTGCAAGGTTAGTTTTTGTATTTGAGTTCTTTCCAGTTTTTGGATGGATGCTTGTATTGCAATGTATTTCCCCCTCCGGGCTGCTTTTCCTGTATCCAAAGATTTTGAAACGTTGTATCTTCATTCTCATTAGTTTCCATGAATCTTTTTAATTCTTCTCTAATTTCCTGGTTGACCCCTTCATCTTTTAGCAGCATGGTCCTTAACCTCCCCATGTTTGAAATCCTTCCATACTTCTTCTTCTGATTTAGTTCTAATTTCAAAGCATTATTGTCTGAAAATATGCAAGGGATGATCCCAATCTTTTGGTATTGGTGAAATCCTGATTTGTGACCCAGTATGTGGTCTATTCTGGAGAAAGTTCCATGTGCACTTGAGAAGAATGTGTATTCAGTTGAGTTTGGATGTAAAGTTCTGTAAATATCAGTGAAATCCATCTAGTGTAGTGTATCATTTAAAGCTCTTGTTTCTTTGGAGATGTTGTGCTTAGAATATCTGTCAATTGTAGAAAGTGCCACATTCAAGTCACCAAGTATAAGTATACACTTACCAAGTAAGTGTATTATTATCTAAGTATGTCTTAACTTTGGTTATTAATTGATTGATATATTTGGCAGCTCTCACATTCGGTACATAAATATTGATGATTGTTAGGTCCTCTTGTTGGATAGATCCTTTAAGTGGTTTATAGTGTCCCTCTTCATCTCTAACTACAGTCTTTGGGATAAAGTTTAATTTATCTGATATGAGGATGGCTACCCCTGGTTTCTTTTGAGGACCATTTAAATGGTAAATGGTTGTCCAACCTTTTATTTTCAGGCTGTAGGTGTCTGTATGTCTAAAATGAGTCTCTTGTAGATAATAGATGGGTCTTGCTTTTTAATCCATTCTGAAACCCTGAGCCTTTTGATGGGGTCCTTCAGCCCATTTACGTTCAGAGTTACTATTGAAAGATATGAATTTAATGTCATCATAATACCTATTCAGTCCTTGTTTTTGTGGATTTTTCCCTTGGACCTCCTCTTTCTATTACAAAGTCCCCCTTAGTATTTCTTGCAGAGCTGGCTTGGTGGTCACATATTTTTTCAGTTCCTGCCTATCTTGGAAGCTCTTTATCTCTTCTTCTATTCTTTTTTTTTTTTCTCTCTTCTTCTATTCTTAATGAGAGCCTGGCTGGATAGAGTATTCTTGGCTGCACGTTCTTCTCATTTAGGACCCTGAATACACCCTACCAGCCCTCTCTGTCCTGCCAGGTCTCTGTGGAGAGGTCTGCTGTTAACCTAATACTTCTCCCCATATAGATTAGGGATCTCTTGTCTCTTGCTATGTTAAGGATTTTCTCTTAATCTTTGGAATTTGAAAGTTTCACTATTAAATGTCAAGGTGTTGAATGGTTTTTATTGATTTTAGGGGGGGATCTCTCCATGTCCTGGATATGAATGCCTGTTTCCCTACCCAAGTTAGGGAAGTTCTCAGCTATGATATGTTCAAATACACTTTTTGGTCCTCTATCCCTTTCAGCATCCTCTGGAACCCCAGTTAAATGTAGATATTTTGAGATTTTCTGAGGCTGTCATTTATTTCCCTTAATCTTTCCTCATGATCTTTTAATTGTTTTTCTCTTTTTTCTTCAGCTTCCTTTCTTGCCATCAACTTGTCTTCTATGTCACTCACTCATTCTCCTACCTCATTGACCCTCATCATTATGACCTCCCATTTGGATTGCATCTCATTTAATTGATTTTTAATTTCGGCCTGATTAGATCTAAATTCTGTAATCATGAAGTCTCTTGATTCCTTTATGCTTTTTTCCAGAGCCACCAGTAGCTTTATAATTGTGCTTCTCAATTGGCTTTCTGTAATTGAATTGTAATCCAAATCCTGTAACTCTGTGAGAAAGAGTACTATTTCTGATTCTTTCTTTTGTGGTGAGTTCTTCTTTCTAGTCATTTTGCTCAGTGTAGAGTGGCTAAAAACAAGTTGTACTGGAAAAAGGAAGGAAAAAAAAGAGGAAAAAGGGAAAAAGAAACAAACAAGGAACAAAAAACAAAAACAAAGGAGGGGTATCCTCTGGTTCTATATAGTGGAAATCCCTCCACTTCCCCTGGAGCTTTCCAGTGCTGCTCAGTCAAGAACTTGCTCTTCCCCTGTCCTTCCATCTGGTCTTCTGGGGGAAGGGCCTGCTCTGCTGATTCTCAGGTGTGTGCACCTGGGGGAGCTGCCCCTCCCCTTACCAGGTGCATGGCTCATTAGGAGCTGTTTATCCTGTGAGGCCTCTGTTCCCTGGCTGCCGGCTCTCTCCTAGGTACAGGGTCTCACACAGAGGAACAAGACTGGCGGCCAGGTCTCCAGCTCTGGAGTCAGCTCCCGTCATAACTACCGCAGTCTCCTGGTCCACGCTGGCTTGGATGCTCGGGGGTGGGGAGCGCTGATCTGCACAGTTCTGGGCCGCCCAGTGGCCAGAACGTCCTCAATGTCCTGGGCCCTCCCAGGCTTCACCTGTCCCAAGGGGAGTGCAGGATCCTGGGCTGTGTCCCCCAGCGCCCGGGCTCCAGGGTCTGCAGTGCTGGAACCATGTTCCCGGGGCCATGCAGCCCCCTCTGTGCAGAGCCACCACCTGAGCCGCCGCCTGAGCTGCTCCCAAGGCCCCGCCCGGCGCATGCTCCAGTCCTTTACCACACTCTGCCCACGTGTGTGGCGTACTCTCCCCCGGGGCACAGTTCCTCTGTTAGTGACCCCGGGAACCTGGGGGCTCCTTTCACCCCCTGGGATCCTGCGAGTGCCTTTCTGTCCAGGAAGATTGGTAAAGTTCCTGCTTCTCTGGGACTGGGCTTTCCTGTCCTGGAGGCTCTTGCCGCCCAGCCTTAGCCAGACTCCTCGCAGGGGGCCCCTTACCCACTAGATTCTTTTTTATTTTATTTACTTTTTTTCCCATCTTTCTACCTTGTTAGAAATGCAAACTCTTCTCACTGTAGCATTCTAGCTGTTCTCTCTTTAAATCTCAAGCCAAATTCATAGGTTTTCACAATGATTTGAAAGCTATTTAGGTAAGTTGGTGGGGACAGGTGACATGGGGACCCTACTCTTCCGCCACCTTGCCCGCCCCCTGTTTTTTTTTTTTTTTTTATTCATGAGAGACACACACACAGAGAGGCAGAGACACAGGCAGAGGGAGAAGCAGGCTCCATGCAGGGAGCCTGACTTGAGACTCCATCCAGGGTCTCCAGGATCAGGCCCTGGGCCAAAGGCAGCACTAAACCGCTGAGCCACCCAGGCTGCCCTGGATCCAACTTTTTAAATCCTTTATTGTATATTCTTGTTTTCCTACAGTAAGCATGCATTACTTTGCTTTAGCAATGTTATGAACTGAATTATATCCCCTCAAATTCATGTTAAAGTCCTAACTAACTATCAGTATCTCAGAGTGTGACTGTATTTGGGGATAAGACCTTTAAAAGAGGTGACTTGGTTAAAGTAAGACTTTTAGTGTGAGCCCTAATCCAATCTGAGTGATGTCCTTATAAGAAGAGATTAGGATGCACAAAGGGACACTGGGGATGCACACACACACCCCGAGGAAAGGCCATATGAGAATGAAGCAAGAAGGCCATCTGCAAACAAAGGAGAGAAGCATTAGGAGAAACCAAGTCTACTGACACCTTGATCTTGGATTTCTAGCCTCCAGAGCTGTGAGAAAATACCCTAGTCTGTAGTGTTTTGTTATGGGAGCTATAGCAAACTAATAACATTTACCCAATCATTTCATTTTGGTTATTTTTATACTTATGAAATGAACACAAGTGCATATATATATGTATACATATATGTGTATATATTTTTTTAATTCAAGCATCACAGAAGGATATATAATTAGAAGTGAGTATCCTTACTTAGGGTCCTAGACTTGCTCTTTAGGAAAAGCTGACATCAACAGTTTCTTGTGTATCTTTCCCAAAACTTGTGAAATTTCCCAAAACTTCAATTTGAATGAGCAAGTAAATATATATGCTATATTTTTATGCAAAATGAGACTATCGTATCTTCACTAATCTGTGCCTTATTTTTTTAACTTACCTGGAAGTCTTTCTATATCAGTAAATTCAGTTCTTGTTTAATGTTTTCCATTATAAAAATGTTAACAATTGATTTAACCAATCACACCAAAGAACATTTATATTGTTTTTCACTTTCTGGCTTCACAAACAATATTGTAATAAGAATATTTGTACATACATTTTTGTATATGTGGATAAGAATTATGGAATAAATTGATAGAAATGAAAATGTTAAGTCAAAAGATAAATTTTTGTTGTTGTTTTTTTAAATGTTGGCTTCTTGACTTCTTATCTTGCAAAGATGTTGTTTTAATTTAAACTCCCACCCTGAATAGACAAGTGCCAATTTCCATAGCTGCTCACACTGTGTGTTATCAAACTCTTGATTATTGTCAATCTGACAGGTGAAAAATGATATCTCACAATTTTAAACTGAATGTAATTAATTGTAAGTTTGGTTGAGATCTTTAAAAAAAAAAAAGATTTTATTTATCTATTTGACAGAGAGCACAAATAAGCAGAGTGGTGAGGGAGAAGCAGGCTCTCCACTGAGCTGTGAGCCCACTGTGAGGCTTGATCCCAGGACTCTGGAATCATGACCTGTACCAAAGGCAGATGCTTAACTGACTGAGCCACCCAGGGATCTTTTTATATATATAGGAAACAGCTGGATTTCTTCTTCTGGTGCCAATGTATATCCTCTGTCCATTTTACCATAGATTTTCTTTTTCTTGATTTATAAGCACCATGCCTTTCTTTTCATGTATGTATACACAGTTCTATGAGTTTTGACAGATGCTTAAAGTCATGGAATTACCATATAATCAAGCTATAGTATAGTTTTTTTACTGAAGAATCCCTTCATGATGTTCCTTTGTGATCAATTCCTCTACCAATTTCCAATCCCTGGCCACCACTGATCTGTTATTTATCATTATAGTGCCATATGAAATATATAATATGTAATCTTTTGAGTCTGGCTTTTTTTCACTCAGCAAAATATATTTGGGATTATTTATCATTGTGCATATCAGTTGTCTATTCCTTATTATGTGGGAAACAAAGGCAGAAGAAAAATTATTAATGTTCCTTACTACTGAGAGTTTACTGACAAGTCTTTGAAACAGGTAGAGTGACATTCCTCTAGGGACTCAATTGCCTGATGTTGACACCTGCTAAGGATGAAAGGCAATCCTAGCTTGGCCTCCTGATCCTGTAAGCCTTCTTCAACATATAAAACTTCCTTTAGAAATTTTCATTTATCACCAAGATACAAGTTAGCAATCATCCCCCAAGTATATGACACATCGATATACATCTGAAGGGTCTTCCCAACAATAGCTAGCTCCCCTCAAGGTCCTGGAAATCTTATTTACAAAATTCCTTAGAGACTTACACTATCCCTAACCCCTTCCCAACTTGACAGTATATAATGGGCCATTCCTCATGACCCCATTGCAGCTCTTTCTGCCCATGGGTCCTGTCCCTGTCCTTTAATAAAAACCAATGTTTTGCACCAAAGACATCTCAAGAATTTGCTTGGCCATTGGCTTCAAACCCTAACATCTTTCCTATATCATTTATCGTTGCTGAGTATTAGTCTGTTGTGTGGATGTATCATAATTTGATGATCCACTCTCCACCTGAAGGACATTTAGGTCATTTCCAGTTTTTATTATGAATTAAACTGTTGTAACGTTTGCATACAAATTTCTGTGGAACATAAGTTTCCATTTTTCTTGAGTCAATACCCAGGACTAAGATTGCTGGGTCATATGGTAAATGCCAAACTATTTTCCCAACTGACTATACCATTTTGCATTTCCATCACAGTGTTACTCAGCTTCCTGACCAATATCTGATTTGAGTTTTGTTGTAAGGGTTTTTTAAATTTTGTCAGGGTTTTTTTGGGGGAAAAGAGGACTTTTTTGTTTTCTTTTTTGTTTGGGTCATTCTATAAGGTTAGTGTTACCTCATTGTAATTTTAATTTGCATTTTCCTAGTTATGTTAAGCATTACTTTTAGGTGTTTATTTGCCATCTATACAACTTCTTTTGTAAAATGTTCAAACTTTTTGACCATTATATTATTTTCTTATCATTTAATTTGAACTTTATATATTCTAGAAACAAGTCCCTTAACAGATATGTCATTTGCAAATATATTCTCCACTTATGGCTTGCCTTTTACTCTCTTTTACAGTGTATCACTTTGATAAAGACCCAAATTTTCTTTTTTCTACAAATCATGCTTTTTGTGTTGTCTCTAGGAAACTTTTCCCTAACATAGGGTAAATAATGAAGATATTATTTTGTGGGTTTTTATTTTCTAGAAGTCTTGGTCTTACATTTTATATTTAGGTCCATGATCCATTTGGGGTTAATTTTGTATAAGATATGGGGTATGGATTAAAGTCCATTTTTTAAAAATGTATGAATGTATGATCCTCCAACACCATTTGTTTAAAAAAAAATCCTTCCTCCATTGAGCTGCATTTGTCTCTCTCATCAACAATCAATTGGCTATATTTGAGTACATTTATTTTTGGACTCTATTCTGTTCCATTGACTTGTTTGTCGTTTCCTTCACCAGTGCCATACTGTCTTGATTATGATAGCTTTATATTAAGTCACAGAATAAAATAATGTGAGTCTTCCAACTTTCTTCTTCAAAAGTGTCTTGCCTAGGGACATTTGGGTGGCTCATCGGTTGAGCAGTTGAGCATCTGCCTTCCACTCAGGGAGTGATCCTGAGTCCAGGGATTGAGTTCCTATCAGGCTCCCCAAGGGAAGCATGCTTCTGCCTCTGCCTATGCCTCTGTCTCTATGTGTCTCTCATGAATAAATAAATAAAATCTTTTTAAAAATGCCTTGCCACATAAAATTTAGAGTCAGCTTGTCAACATCTACCAAAAGGTTTTGCTGGGATTTTGTTTGACATTACCTTGAATCCACACATCAGTATAGGAAGGAACACATTTGTAAAACTATATATTCATAGATGTTGCTCATTTATTGATTTTTTCTTCATTAATTTGTAAAAGCCATGTGTTTTTCTTAAAAATATTTGTTAGGGGGTGGGGAAAAACAACCTCAATTGGACCAGCAGATATGGAGACAAAAGCACTAAACATTTGTATTTTTCCCTCCTCAGGCTCAGGGAAGAATGGAAACAGAGACTGGAGAAAAGGATGCAGATGCTGGACAATCCTAATGATAAGAAAAAGCAGGCAAGCACAGTGGGCCGAGACCCTCCAGCTTCAACCACTTCATTTTTTTAAAAAATTATTTTTTTTTTCAGCTTCAGCCACTTCAAAGATAACAAGCCACCATAGGCACTCATCTAGAAGAAAAATCTAACACTCAACCTATGTTGATTTACTAAGCAGGACACTCTCTATTTGCTTTCCCATTTGTAAGGGATTTATGTGTGAAATCTCCCCCAGTGCTAATGGAAGTCATTATCCAACTCAATCCCCTCTGCACAGGACAGAGTGACAGCCAATGTGAAAGGGAAGCTCAGGTTATCTAATATAAAAAGCTCTTAGAATTAACACTCCCCAAGTGTCAAAGATCCATGTAGTGTAATTTATTTCCACAATTTCTTTTCGTTTTTAAATCTGAATATTGTATCTAAGCTTACCAAAGGCAATGACCTAGGTGGGAATTTGGCTTCCCTAGATCTTCTGGAAAAAACAGAGTCAATCTTTTCTTCCTGTGTCTGCTTTTTGGTGAATAAAATGCAAATACTTTAAAAAATAAAGCTATTATTATAAAAAGAATAATTTATTAACAATACATTTGAAAATGAACTGAACTATCTTTCTCTTCATATGAATTTTTCTCATAAACATCTTTAATTAGAAATATGAAAACAAGATAATGCTTAATAAACTTGTTTGTTGTGTCCTCAACTGGTATGTGCCCTGTGTTAACTCCTTCATCATGCCTATCTTGGTTAGCTCTCTGGTACTAGAGCAAGTGTCAGCTCCAGCTACCACCAGACACATTGTGGAATTTAGCCATCCTCAGTGTAGCCTCTTCTCAGTTCTTGAGCATGACCACAAGGCTGGGCAGGTTCTAACAGTCATGGTAACTAGGGTTCTTCTGCCCATAGTTTCCTCTCTGGGGGACAAGAACAGAGAGGGAAGCCCTGAGCACAAAGGAATGCAGATAGACCCAGGGGAGATAACTGAGGCAGTTCTGGGAAAGGCATCCATCTCTCACTAACACCCAGTGGTAGCATAAACTGCTTCCCTTGGAAAACTAAAAGGGCTTCTCACAGCTAAGAGAAACATGAGGTAGCCAGAGGGTTGGAGAGGGGATTCCACATCCCCACAGTTATGAGATCCAGACCCCTGCTACAGGTTCTTATTCAATTCAGATACAACATATAAGCAGTAATCTACAGCTGGGAAAATCTGATCAAAGTTTGGGAAAAGAAGCTAGTAATAAAATACAATTTTAGTAAGGACAAAGAACCATGGAAATACAGATCAGGTTACCTAACAATATGGAGCAGTTGGGGAAAGTCCCTGCAAAACTGGTGTTTAAGATGAGCTCTATAAAAATGAGAAAGAGTCCATCCAAGAAAAGAAAAGTCATCAAATGATGACAGAAGGGAATAACACATGTGAAAAGTCAAAGAGGAGCATGAGAACTGCAGAGCAGAGGGTGACTAAGGATCTACAAGGAAGTAAAAAACTGGGAAATGTGTGTCTGTGACACAGAGTGAAGAGGGAGCTGTTTTATAGGAGGGTAGAAAGGGGGCAGGGGCCTCTAAAGCCCAGACTAAAGATTCTGGATTGATCCACAGGAGAACAGAAAGCCACTGACACAGATTTTAAGGCAGAAGAATTAACTGATTAGACTTGCATTTTTAATTTTTGCAAATTTTGTGATACACATACACACACAATATAATTTCATAAATCATTATATCATATATGTTGGCATGCTTTTATTACAGTTTTTATTAACCCTGTGCCCCATAACACATGTTAATAACCTGGTGTGAGTCCTCCTATATTTTCTCCATGTTCACATAGCAGTGTACAGACACACACATTCACACCCACACTTACACATTGATGCAAACATAAATATGCATGCATACTCGCACACACTCTACATCTAAAGGGGTTTGTGTGGTAATATTTTACAAAATAAGATCATATGACACTCTTCTACATCTTGCTTTCCTCACTCAACCTTTCTTCATATAAATGCTAGGCCAGTCTAACTCTAATTCATGTTTTTAATGGGATACCCTGATGTAGTTGTTCCATAATAAAGCCAACAATTTTTTTAGAGATGGACAGTCACATAATTTTCAGGTTTTGGTCACTCAAACACTGTGGCAGCTTTCTTATTAAAAGAGTATTTATTTATTTATTTATTCATTCATTCATTCATTCATTCTATTGGTTCTGTACTAGAAAATAGATTCCCAAAAATTGGAAATTAGAACAAACAATAATGCAGTTCCTACTTTTTAAGTCCTACTAGAATGCTTTCCAGAAAGGCTGGTAAAATTCCCATTTGAACAAGCAGGGGGTTTTTTTGTTTATTTTTAAAGGTTTATTTATTTATTTATCTATCTATCTATTTATTTATTTATTCATTCTATTGGTTCTGTACTAGAAAATAGATTCCCAAAAATTGGAAATAAGAACAAACAATAATGCAGTTCCTACTTTTTAAGTGCTACTAGAATGCTTTCCAGAAAGGCTAGTAAAATTCCCATTTGAACAAGCAGTTATTTTTTTTGTTTATTTTTTAAAGGTTTATTTATTTATTTATTTATTCATTCATTTATTTATTAATGAGAGACACACACACATAGAGAGAGAGAGAGGCAGAGACACAGGCAGAGGGAGAACCAGGCGCCATGCAGGGAACCCGACTTGGGACTGGATCACACCCTGGGCTGAAGGTGGCGCTAAACCGCTGAGTCACCCGGGCTGCCCATGAACAAGCAGTTAATAAAGAGTTCATCCCTTCTCTCCATATCACTGCAGGAATAAGCACCATAGCATCATAGCTGTTCTTCATTTTTTTTTTCTAATCTAAGAGATGACATAACTTGGTTTCTTTGATTCTTAGTGATTGGGCTTTCTTTTCATGTGTTTGTTTATTAGCTTAATTTTCTTGTCTGTGAATTACTTAAACTGACTGCGTGTTTTTCTAAGGTTTGACTTTTTATATCAATGTGTATAAACCATTTATACATTGCAAAACCTAACTCCTGGATTATACTTTGCATTAGGAGTCTGGAAGGTAGGGAGGACTTGCTTAAACACATATTATCAAGTCTGAAAACCTTAAAGCTATTGAGGAAAAAGTAGACGTTTTTAAAATATGTAAATATGTAAACATAAAAAGCTTATATGTGGTGAAAGTTACCATAAGCAGTGGCTTTGGCAGTTTTTAAAATTTAAATGATCATTTGTTTGCAATTGGGACAATAGGAGAGGTGGCAGGAGGTGAATTAAGATGTTTCCAAAGTCTACATGGCAAAGAACAGGGCTGAGCAGATAGAGTGGATAGGTCATGCAGGTTGATCAAATGTAGGGTAGCAAGGCATGGAGATTCTAAAAATATAAATGTTCATTTGTTTTATTTAAGACTATTTATTTGTTTATTTGAGATAGAGAGCACGGATGCACTAGTGAGGGAAGGAAAAGGGAGACACATACTCCCCGCTGAGCAGGGAGTCCAAGGTGGAGCTTGATCCCAGGACCCTGAGATCATGACCTGAGCAGAAGGCAGATGTGTAACCAACTGAGCTACCCAGGCACTCCTAAATGTTAATTTATTTTAACTAATGTTTAATTAACGTGGGTTAAGTAAAAAGAATATGAGCCTAAAGAGACATCAAAGCTGGATCTGTTACTGCTGGGAACTCAGAACAGGGCCAGATTCCCCGAGGTATGGTTTCCTCATCTATAATAATGGGCATACCATCCTCTGTTTCTCAAGGTGGTTGGGATTAAATGAGCAGATGTGAAAGCCAATAGACCAGGACCTGGTACAAAGCAAGACTCTCATGTGTCACAATTCTCTGCCTCATCCCATCCCTTGCTTTCACTGGACTGGGCTCACAGAAAATGAATGACTTGTATGGGGCAGTAGTCACTAAGTCTGCCTGCTGGTCAGAATCACCCATAAAACTTTTTTAAATTTATGGATCCCTAGACTTCACTCCCAGAGATTCAAATTCTATTGGTTTGGTTTGGGGCTCAGGAATTTTTGTATTTTAATCATGCTTCTCAGGAGATCCTGATACTTAGGTAGATTTGGGAACAGCTTTCCTAAAGGACACAGGTTCTAGTGGAAAAGACAAAACTGAGCCAGTCACCAGGCTGTACATTAAATCTCCAGAACTTAGTCATCCTGCACAATTGAAATTTTACACTTTTTGACTAATATCTCACTATTTCACCCACCTCGCAGCCTCTGGCTACCACTGTAGTTAATAATACTGTATCGTATACTTGGAATTTGCTAAGAGAGTATAAACTTTAAATGTTAACACAGATACACGTGGTTTATGTGAGGTGATGGAAATGTTAATTACCTTGATTGTAGTAACCATTTCACAAAACATGTATGTATCAAAACATCACATTGTACTTTAAATATGTGTAATTTTTATTGGTCAATAATACTTTGGTAAAGGGAGGGAAACTGAGTCAGGGTGGTAAGGCCATAAGAAAAGTATGTGAGGTGCTATAAATGGTCCCACCTCAGGGAGGTGTAAAGGTCTCACAGAAGGGGTGAGATCAGGCCTCGAAGAAGGAATCAACTGTAGTGTCAGCAGGAGGATTGGAGGGAGGGAAAGGAGAGGTAGGTTGAGGTTAAATGGGAGGCTCTTGAAATGTTATCTAAGGAGTTTGACTTTAGCACAAAGGCAATGGAGACTCATCAAACGTTTTAAGCAGGGCAGTAACTTGCTAAGAACTTGTCTTAGTAACTGAGTAAAACAACCCTGGCAGCCATGTGGAGAATGCACTCTACAGATATTAGGGATTGTCTTTGTTAAAACTGTGATTATCCAAACAGCCTGATTTGGAAAATATACCAATGTGATCTTCCACTCGGTCCAAGGTGAGTAAAGTACAAATAACAGTGTGGTCGAAGTGATGAAAAACACAGCAAATCTGTCTTATGCCCTGTCTCAAGGTCAAAACCTTTAAAATTCCAGCCTTTTATTTTAAAATTATTTAGCACTTTTCCTTTAACAATTTTGCCTGAGATATAGACTGAAAAATAACAAAATCTTGAATTGCACCAATTTAGAGGTGAGTTCAGCTGCTCAGAAGGCTTACTGAATTGAAACCACAGCTTTATTTATGTCTGGCAATGAGCAGCAATAAAAGGTCCTTTTGTCTATCGGGCAAATGATTCAGCATTAATGAAGGAAGAAATTAGAACAGAACATGTCCCTTTTCACAAAGTAATTCAAAGGTGAAATTGTGAAGAACTTTTGACTTCCAGCGCAGTGCCCAAGCCCATGCACCGTATGGTACAGACAAGCTGAAATGGGTGTGCCCAACTAGGAGACACAATGGCACTTAGAGAATTTGCTGCTGGACACCTTAAATGGAGAGGAGAAGGGAGGGGGAGAAAGACACTGGTTAGAAAGATTTACTGTCCTAATCATCAAATGAGATGGACAATACCCAAAGACTATTGGGTAAATTGGAGGATTACTTTCAGTGCTGGGCCACCACCCCCAGCACCATGAGCACTAAAGCATAGCTAAAGTGCAAAGGAGGCACAGAGCCAGGCCTCCCCAGATGACCATGGGCAAGAGAAGAAGAACAAAGAGGAGCTCCAGCCAATCCCATCAGCCTCTGCTCGCCAACATGCTCTTTGAAAATGTACAGATTCTAAAGGAAAACAGTAGAATACTCTCACACCAGGAATCCTATATTAGTTTAGAAAACAATGAGTTTTCTTTGAAAATAGTGAATAATTGCAATTTCTCCAGTTACAAAAATATATATGTTTATGATAAGAAATTCAGGAAAGCAAGAAAGCTTACAAAAATTACTCAGAGTCCATCACCCAACAATAAACACTGCTAATATATTTTTTTAAGTTTTTATTTATTTATTCATGAGAGACACAGACAGAGAGAAGCAGATACACAGGAAGAGACAGAAGCAGGCTCCATGCAAGGAGCTTGATGTGGGACTCGATCCTGGATCCTGGGATCAGGACCAGAGCTGAAGGCAGGTGCTCAACCGCTGAACCACCCAGGCATCCCTAAACACTGCTAATATTTTGAAAACTATCAATCATCTCCCCTATTCATGTAAACTAAAAAAGATCAATAGTTTTCCAAAAGTGGGCTCTTGTCACAAATAATTTTTGTAAGCTGTTTTTCCACTCAACAATATGTTCCAGACATGCAAAAAATGATAATTACAGATCTACATCATTTCTTTGTCAGTTGCATAGTATTTGGATTTGTAGGAGACAAGGGCAGGCCATCCCAAGATAGGTCACTTGGCATGAAAATTATTTTGAGTTAAAAGCAAACAAACCCCAAAGAGTTAAGATAGTGGAATAGGAGACCCTAAATTCATCTGGTCTTTAGAACTCAGCTAGATAATTATGAAATCATTCTGCACACCTGCAAAATCAATTAGAGATCTGAGGGGGGAAAAAAATGCTTCAATTCTACAAATAGAAAAGCAACCACTTTTTGGAAGGTAGGATGTGCAGAGACTTGAATCAGAGGCAGTATATTGAAGGATACCTCGTGGGGAAGGAGCCAGCTTAAGGAAGCTACTACAAAGTATTGTAAGCAGTGGAGAACAAAATTGGAACTTTTGCGGGGCAGCCCCGGTGGCGCAGGTGGTTTAGCACTGCCTGCAGCCCAGGGTGTGATCCTGGAGACCCAGGATAGAGTCCCACATCGGGCTCCCTGCATGGGGCCTGCTTCTCCCTCTGCCTGTATCTCTGCCTCTCTCTCTCTCTCCCTCTGTGTCTCTCATGAATAAATTTTAAAAAATAAAATCTTTTAAAAATAAAAAAAAATGGAACTTTTGCTGCTGGACATCTTAAATGGAGAGGAGAAGAACAATAACAGAACCAATAACAATAACAGAAAAAATAATTTAAAAAAAAAACAGAAGGAAAAATAAACAAAACAAAAACAGAAAAATCAAGTCAGAAACAAAACGGAGTAAAACAAAATACTAGATCCTGCTGTATTTTGGTCTGATTGTTTAAAGAGCAGGGATGCCTGAGTGTGATAGAGTTCCCAGGCATTGGAAGGGAAGCTGGCTGAAAACAGCAAATCTAGACACTGGCTTTCTGCTTAGTGTTGCCATAAACTCTGAACCACTGCAACAGTCAAGGGACCACTCTTGGGGCAGAGGCCCAGCAGAAGGCAAAAATGCCAGGAAACCCCCTCTCTCTCCGCCAGGGAGGAACAGCATAGGTCTGTGCTGCAGGAGTCCATAGAATTTGGAGACTTGAAACTCAGTCATGCATCTGAGATAAAAATGTTTGTTCATAGAACTCTGAACACAGAGTTTGGTTGGAAACTAGGGAGACATGAGTGATTGGCTGCTTTTCTGTAAGGGACTGCTGAAGAGTGGGGGGCATAGAATTTGAGATCAGGGCACAACCATTTTCATCCCCCCATCAGTGCTGAATGCCTACAGGGAGCAAAACAGTGCCACAAAGTGCAATCCAGAGCTGCTTACACTGAGCCAGGACCCCTGGTAAGGGAAGCATTTCTTCAAGAGTGCAAAAGCACTTGAGAATTAGATCAGCAAACCCCTTCATGACAAAACCAAGAGGAACAACTTGTTACACCAAGTTTACCAATCATAGAGAACTGCAAACTTCAGGTCTTGGGGGAAACAGTATATGGCATCTATGGGGCTTTTTGTTTCTTTGTTTATTCTTTAATCTTTCAGGTTGTTTATTTCAGCTATTTTCTTATTTTTTAAATTATTTTTGTTCTTACTTTTATATATACATTATATATATTTTAATCTTGATTTCCATTCATTGTATTTTATTTTATTTTAACTTTATTTTTGTATATATATGTAAGTTTTTCATTTTTCCTATTTTGAGATCTAGTTTCTTTTAACAATCAGAGCAAAATACAGCAGGATCTAGTATTTTGTTTTACTCTGTTTTGTTTCTGACTTCATTTTTTTTCTGATCTTGTTTTCTTTATTTTTCCTTCTGGTTTTTTTTTTAACTTTTTTTTTCTGTTACTGTTTTTTGTGTTCTCTTTTCTCTCTTTTCACCTATTCTTTTCTGGACATGATGATGAGATGGTGAAATACTCCACAATAGAAAGAACAAGACATAGTACTCATTGCCAGGGATTTAATCAATATGCATATAACTAAGAAGTCTAAATTAGAATTTAAAACAATGACCATAAAGATACTACCTTCGTTTGAGAAAAGCATAGAAGACACTAATGAACCACTTACTGTAGAAAGAAAAGAACTAAAATCTAATCAGGTTGAAATTAAAAATGCTATTACTGAGATGCAGTCTAAAATGGAGGCTCTAACAGGATAAATGACACGGAAGAGTGATATAGAAGACAAATGATGAAGAATAAAGAAGTTGAAAAGAAGAGAGAAAGACAACTATCAGGTCATGAAGGGAGACTTCAAGATTTCAGTGACTCCATAAAATGAAACACTATCTGGTTAATAGAGGTCCCAGAAGATAAAGAAAGAGAGAGTGGGAGAGAGAGAGATAGAAAGAGAGGTGCAGAAGGTTTATTTGAACAACTTATAGCTGTAAAATTCCCTAATATGGGGCAGGAAACAGACATTCAAGTTTAAGAGGCACAAAGAACACCCCTCAAAATCAATAAAAATAATCAATACATTGACATATCATAGTGAAGCTTGCAAAATTTAAAGATAAAGAGAAAATCCTTAAAGCCACTAGGTATAAGAGATCCTTAACCTACAAGAGTAGACACATAAGGTTGGAAGAAGACCTGTCCACAGAGACCTGGCAGGCTACAAAGGACTGGCATGATATATTCATTGTACTAAATGGGAAAAATAAGTAGCCAAGAATACTTTATCTAGTAAAACTATCATTAAGAATGGAAGAAGAGGGCAGCCCCGGTGGCCCAGTGGTTAAGCACCGCTTTCGGCCAGGGGCGTGATCCTAGAGACCGGGGATCAAGTCCCATGTCAGGCTCCCTGCACGGAGCCTACTTCTCCCTCTGTCTGTGTCTCTGCCTACCTCTCTCTCTCTCTCTCTCTCTCTCTCTCTCTGTGTGTGTGTGTGTGTGTCTGTCATAAATAAATAAAAAATCTTTAAAAAGAATGGAAGAAGAGAGAAGGAGATTCTAGGACAAACCAAAACTAAAGAAATTTGTGAACACTAAACCAGCTCTGCAAAATGTATTAAAAGGGATCCTTTGAGCACGAAGAGAGCTCAAAAGTAATAAAGACCAGAAAGGAACAGAGACAACATACAGAAACTATAACTTTACAGGGTAATATAATGGCACAAAGTTCATATCTTTCAATAATTACTCTGAATGTAAATGGATTAATGCACCAATCAAAACACACAGGGTATCAGATTGGATTAAAAAAAAAAAAGACCCATCAACATACTGTCTACCAGAGTCTCATTAGACCCAGACACCTGCAGATTGAAAATGAGGAGTGGAAAATTATTTATCATGCTATTGGACCTCAAAGAAAGCTGAAGTAGCCATTGTGATATCAGACAAATCACATTTTAAACCAAAGACTATAATAAGAGATGAAGGACATTATGTCATAATAAAAGGATCTATCCAACAAGGAAAACTAACAATTTGTAAGTATTTATGCCTCTAACTTGGGAGCAACCAAATATATAAAATAATTGATAATATTGTTATCAATTGTTATATTTAAGAAACATACTTATAATAATACAGTAATACTAGAGGAGTTTAACACCACACTACAGCAATAGACAGATAATCAAAGAAAAGAGAAACAAGAAAACAAGGGAATTTAATGACACACTGGACCAGATGGACTTTACAGATATATTCAGAGCATTCCTTCCTAAAGCAACAGAATATATGTTCTTCTCAAGTGCACAAGGAACATTCTCCAGAATAGATCACATACTCGGTCCCAACTCAGGTCTCAACTGATACCAAAGGACTGAGAATATTCTCTGCATATTTTCAGACTACAATGCTTTAAAACTTGAAGTCAATTACAAGAAAAAATTTGGAAGGATCACAAATATATGGGGGTTAAAGAGTATCCTACAAAAAGAATGAATGAGTAAACCACAAAGTTAAAGAAGAATTAAAAATTCATAGAAGCAATGAAAATGAAAACATGACAGTTCAGAACCTTTGGGATGAAGCAAAGTATATAGTAATACAGGTCTGTCTCAAAATACAAAAACTCAAAACCACAATCTAACCTTATACCTAAAGGAGCTGGAGAAAGAACAGCAAATAAAGCCTAAACCTAGCAAAAGAAAAGAAATCAGCAAAACTAGGGGCTAGTTCTTTGAAAAAATTAATAAGATCAATAAACCCATAGTCAAACTTATCAAAAAAAAAAAAAAGAAAGAAAAGGACCTATATAAATAAAATCATGAATGAGAGAGGAAAGATACAGCTAACACTGAAGAAATAAAAACCATTATAAGAATATTATGAGCAATTATATGCCAACAAATTAGGCAATCTGGAAGAAATGGATGCATTCCTAGAAACATATAAAGTACAAAAACTGAAACAGGAAGAAAAAGAAAACCTGAACAGTTCCATACCAGCAAAAAAAAAAAAAAAAAAAAAAAAAATTGAAGCACTAATCAAAAATCTCCCAATATGAAAGAGTCCTGAGCTGGATGGCCTCATAGCAGAATTCTACCAATCATTTAAAGAAAAAATATCATCTATTCTTCTTAAACTGTTTCAAAAAATAGAAATAGAAGGAAGGAAAACTCCCAAACTTATTCTATGGAGCCAACATTATGTTGTGCCCCAAACCAAACAAAGACCCCACCAAAAAGGAGAATTATAGGTGTTGGAGAAGATGGCGAAGGAGTAGGGGTCCTCAACTCACCTGGCCCCACCAACTTACCTAGATTACTTTCAAACCATCCCGAAAAACTAAGAATTCATCCTGATATTTAAAGAGAAAACAGCTGGAATGCTACAGACAGAGGGGTTTTCACTTCTAACAAGGTAGGAAAGCTGGAAAAAAAATAAAAAAGAATCCAATGGGGGAGGGGCCCTGCGAGGAGCCCGGCTAAAGCCAGGCGGCGAGAGCCTCTGGGACAGGAAAGCCCAGCCCCGGAGAAGCAGGAACTTTAAAAAATATGCACTGGATTCTTCCTGGATGGAAAGTGCTCAGCAGGGAAATCGAACAGAATCACAGGAGAAGCAGTGGAGCCTCCAGTCTCCCAGATTCACTAATAGAGGAGGCGCACCCTGGAGTAAAGCACACCACACACTGCAGCGGATCTTGGTAAAGGGCTGGAGCGGGCGCCCGGTGGGGCATCCGGGAGAAGCCGGTTGGTCAGGCAGAGGCTCCAGGTGGAGGGGTCTGCACCCTGCTGCTAAAGGACATGCGGCCCTGGAGCTGATTTCAGCAGCACAGGCCTCAGATCCCAGGGCGCTGAGAAGACACAGCTGGTGATCCTGCACTCCCCCTGGGACAGGCGGAGGCAAGGAGGGCACAGGAAAGTGAGGACTTTCCTGCCGCCGGGCGCCCCCAATCTGTGCAGATCAGTGAACCCATAGCTCACCCAGAGCATCTAGGCCAGTGCGGACTGGGAGACTGTGGTAGTTACTAGCGGGAAGCTGACTCCAGACCTGGGCACCTCGCCACTGCCTGTATTGTTCCTCCTTGTGTCACGGTGTGCCTGGGACAGTATGGGCTCACGGGTAAACAGCTCCCACTGAGCCCGGTACACGGCAGGGGCGGGGCAGCTCCCCCAGGTACACACACCTGAGAATCAGCACAGCACACCCTCCCCCAGAAGAGCAGCTGGAAGAACAGGGGATTACCAAGTTCTTGACCAAGCAGCCCTGGAAAGCTCCAGGGGAAGTAAAGGGATTTACAGTACATAGAACCAGAGGGTATCCCTCCTATTTTTTTTTTTCACCCTTTTTTCCAGTACAACTCGTTTTTTTTTTATTGTTTTTTTTTATTTTTTTTTTTTTATGATAGGAACACAGTGAGAGAGAGAGGCAGAGACACAGGCAGAGGGAGAAGCAGACTCCATGCACCGGGAGCCCGACGTGGGACTCGATCCCGGATCTCCAGGATCGCGCCCCGGGCCAAAGGCAGGCGCCAAACCGCTGCGCCACCCAGGGATCCCCAGTACAACTCGTTTTTATATCAGACTGTAAATTTCCAATTTTTTTCTCCTTTCCCACCTTAACTACAATATTTTATCACCTCTTCATTTTTAAGATTCTTCCTTTTTGACTTTCATATTTTTATAATTTCAGGTCCTAGATATATTTTCCACTTCTAGATTCCCTTCAACATAATCAATTTTGAGAGATATACAAGATTTTTTTTAATTTTCTCTGCCTCATTTTGTTCTACAATGGCAAAAGTTAATGCCTTCTAAAACATGAAGAGCATGCACCCAGAACCAAGTGGTATACTGAGCTGGCTCATTCTCTGAGATTCCTCGTTCTCATTCTGCCCCCCTCTTTTACCTTGTTTATATTTTGGTGGTCAATACTAAAGCCTCTCCAAGTATTTCTGATTTATATAAATTTGGGACTGAGCATCCTCTAACATACAGAACTGAATATAATCAGAAACAAGAGGATCACCCTCTAGAAGCCCTCAAGTAGACTACATTCTCCCTCCACTAGAACTTTCTCACCGCCACTATCTGACAGTCCCCACCCCCATTTTTCTTTTCCTTTCTTTTTCTTCTTTTTCCTTTTCTTTTTTTTTTTTTTCTCTTCTTCTTTGGGATTCTTGGCTTTATTTTTTAGTACTTTGTTTTAAAATTTGTTTTTCACTTTAGTGGTCCTTTTGTTTTATTTCTTTCTGATCTTTGTTTTTAATTTTGGGTCTCTCGCTTCCTCAGAATTATCTAGGGTGACATTTACTTAGGTTGTCGTTGATATTTTTGATACAGCATGCTATACACCCACTCTGCACTGAGCAAAATGACTAGAAGGAAGAACTCACCACAAAAGAAAGAATCAGAAATAGTACTCTCTCCCAGAGTTACAGAATTTGGATGACATTTCAATGTCACCAAGCCAATTCAGAAACACAATTATAAAGCTACTGGTGGCTCTGGAAAAAAGCACAAAGGATTCAAGAGACTTCATGACTACAGAAATTAGATCTAATCAGGCCAAAATTAAAAATCAATTAAAGGAGATGCAATCCAAACTAAAGGTCCGAATGACAAGGGTTAATGAGGTAGAAGAAAGATTGAGTGACATAGAAGGCAAGCTGATGGCAAGGAAGGAAGCTGAGGAAAAAAGAGAAAAACAATGAAAAGACCATGATGAAAGGTTAAGGTAAATAAATGATAGCCTCAGAAGGAAAAATTTATGTTTAATTGGGGTTCCAGAAAGTGCTGAGAGGGACAGAGGGCCAGAAAGCATATTGAAACAAATCATAGTTGAGAACTTCCCTAATCTGGGGAGGGAAACAGGCATTCAGATCCAGGAGATAGAGAAGTTCCCCCTCCCAATCAATAAAAACCACTCAACACCTCGACATTTAATAGTGAACCTTGCAAATTCCAAAGATAAAGAAAAAATCCTTAAAGCAGCGAGAGACAAGGTATCCCTAACTTATATGGGGAGAAAGATTAACAGCAAACCTCTTCACAGAGACCTGGCAGGCCAGAAAAGGCTGGCAGGATATATTCAGGGTCCTAAATGAAAAGAATATTCAGCTAAGAATACTCTATCCAGCAAGGCTCTCATTCAGAATAGAAGGAGAGATAAAGAGCTTCCAGGATAGGCAGAAACTGAAAGAATATGTGACCATCAAACAAGCTCTGCAAGAAATATTAATGGGGATCCTATAAAGAAAGAGGAAGCCCAAAGAAATAATCCACAAAAACAGGGCCTGAATAGGTATTATGATGACACTAAATTCATATCTTTCAATGGTAACTCTGAATATGAATGGGCTTCATGATCCCATCAAAAGATGCAGGTTTCAGCCTGGATAAAGAAGCAAGACCCATCTATTTGCTGTCTACAAGAGACTCATTTTAGACCCAAGGACACCTACAGCCTGAAAATGAAAGGTTGGAGAACAATTTACCATTTAAATGGTACTCAAAAGAAAGCTGGGATAGCCATCCTCATATCAGATAAAGTTTATCCCAAAGACTGTAGTAAGAGATGAAGAGGGACACTATATCATACTTAAAGGATCTGTCCAACAAGAGGACCTAAGAATCATGAATATTTTTTCCCCTATGTGGGAGCTACCAAGTATATCAATCAATTAATAACCAAAGTTAAGACATACTTAGATAATCATACACCAATAGTAGGAGACTTCAACATGGCACTTTCTGCAAATGACAGATCTCCTAAGCACAACATCTCCAAAGAAACAAGGGCCTTAAATGATACACTGGACCAGATCAATTTCACAGATATATACAAAACTTTGCATCTGGATGCAACTAAATACACATTCTTCTCAAGTGCACATGGAACGTTCTCCAGAAAAGACCACATACTGGGTCACAAATCAGGTCTCAACCAATACCAAAAGACTGAGATTGTCCCTGCATATTTTCAGACTATAATGCTTTGAAACTAGAACTCAATCATAAGAAGAAATTTGGAAGAAACTCAAAAACATGGAGGTTAAAGACCATCCTGTTAAAAGATAAAAGGATCAACCAGGAAATTAGAGAAGAATTAAAAAGATTCATGGAAACTAATGAAAATGAAGATACAACAGTTCAGAATCTTTGGGATACAACAAAAGTGGTCCTGAGAGGGCAATACATGGCAATATAAGCATCCCACAAAAAAATGGAAAAAAACTCAAATACACAAGCTAACCTTGCACCTAAAGGAACTGGAGAAAGAACAACAAATAAAACCTACACCCAGCAGAAGAAGAGAGTTAATAACGATTCGAGCAGAACTAATGGAATGGAGATCAGAAGAACTGTGGAACAGATCAACAAATCCAGGAGTTTGTTCTTTGAAAGAATTCATAAAATAGATAAATCATTAGCCAGTCTTATTAAAAACAAAAGAGAAAAGACTCAAATTAATAAAACCATGAGTGAAAAAGGAGAGATCACCCCCAATATCAAGGAAATACAAACGATTTTAAAAACATATTATGAGCAGCTATATGCCAACAAATTGGGCAATATAGAAGAAATGGATGCATTTCTGGAAAGCCACAAATTACCAAAACAGAAACAGGAAGAAATAGAAAACCTGAACAGGCTGACAACCAGGGAGGAAATTGAAGCAGTCATCAAAAATCTCCCAAGAACAAAACTCCAGGGCCAAATGGCTTCCCAGGGGAATTCTATCAAATGTTTAAAGAAGAAACCATACCTATTCTACTAAAGTTGTTCCAAAAGATAGAAAGGGATGAAATACTTCCAAACTAATTCTATGAGGCCAGCATCACCTTAATTCCAAACCAGACAAAGACCCCACCAAAATGGAGAATTATAGACCAATATTCCTGATGAACACGGATGCAAAAACTCTCAACAAGATACTAGCCAATAAAAAAAAAAAAGAAAAGATACTAGCCAATAGGATCCAACAGTACATTAAGAAGATTATTCACCATGACCAAGTGGGATTTATCCCCGGGATGCAAGGCTGGTTCAACACTCATAAACAATCAACGTGATAGATCACATCAACAAGGGAAAACACAAGAACCATATGATCCTCTCAATAGATGCAGAAAAAGTATTTGATAAAATATAGCATCCATTCCTGATCCAAACCCTTCAGAGTGTAGGGATAGAGGGGACATTCCTCAGCATCTAAAAAGCCATCTATCAAAAGCCCACAGGTAATACCATTCTCAATGGGGAAAAACTGAGAGCCTTTCCCCTAACAGGAACATGACAGGGATGTCCGCTCTCACCACTGCTATTCAACATATTACTAGAAGTCCTATCCTCGGCAATCAGACAAAAAAAGAAATAAAAGGCATTCAAATTGGCAAAGTAGAAGTTAAACTTTCCCTCTTTGCAGATGACATGGTACTGTATATAGAACACCCAAAAGACTCACCCCAAGATTGCCAAAACTCATACAGCAATTTGGCAATATGGCAGGTAACAAAATCAATGCCCAGAATTCAGTGGCATTTCTCTACAGTGAGACTGAAGAAAGAGAAATTAAGGAGTGAATTCCATTTACAGTTGCACCAAAACCATAAGAGGTACCTAGTAATAAACCTAACCAAAGGGGTAAAGCATCTATACCCTAAAAACTACAGAACACTTCTGAGAGAAATTGAGAAAGACACAAAGAGATTGAAAAATATCCATGCTCATGGATTGGAAGAATTAATGTTGTGAACATGTCTATGCTACCCAGGGCAATTTACACATTCAATGCAATTCCTATCAAAATACCATGGGCTTTCTTTAGAGAGTTGGAACAAATCATCATAAGATTTGTGTGGAATCAGAAAGACCCCAAATGGCCAGGGGAATATTGAAAAAGATAACCAGAGCCAGGGCATCACAATGTCAGATTTCAAGTTGTACTACAAAGCTGTGATCATCAAGACAGTGTGGTACTGGCACAAAAACAGACCCATAGATCAATGGAACAGAATAGAGAATCCAGAAATGGTCCCTCAACTCTATGGTCAACTTCTATTCTACAAAGCAGGAAAGACTATCCACTGGAAAAAGGACAGTCTCTTCAATAAATGGTGCTAACAAAATTGGACAGCCACTTGCAGAAGAATGAAACTAGACCATTCTCTTACAGCATACACAAAGATATTCAAAATGGATGAGAGACCTAAATGTGAGACAAGGGCGGCTCAGGTGGCTCAGGGGCTTAGCACCTGCCTTCAGCCCAGGGCATGACCCTGGAGACCGGGGATAGAGTCCCACGTCGGGCTCCCCGCATGGAGCCTGCTTCTCCCTCTGCCTCTCTCTCTCTGTGTCTCTCATGAATAAATAAATAACATATTAAATAAATAAATAAATAAATAAATAAATAAATAAATAAATAAATGTGAGAGAAGAATCCATCAAAATCCTAGAGGAGAAAACAGGCAACACCCTTTTTGAACTTGGCCACAGCAACTTCTTGCAAGATACATCTATGAAGTCAAGGGAAACAAAAGCAAAAATGAACTATTGGGACTTAAGATAAAAAGCTTCTGCACAGAAAAAGAAACAGTCAACAAAACTAAAAGACAACCTACAGAATGGGAGAAGATAGTTGCAAATGACACATCAGATAAAGGGCTGGTATCCAAGATCTATAAAGAAGTTATTAAACTCAACAGCAAAGAAACAAACAATCCAATCATGAAATGGGAAGAAGACATGAACAGACATTTCACAGAAGACATAGACATGGTCAACAAGCACATGAGAAAATGCTCCACATCACTTGCCATCAGGGAAATACAAATCAAAACCACAATGAGATACCACCTCATGCCAGGGAGAATGGTGAAAATTAACAAGACAGGAAACAACAAATGTTGCAGAGGATGTGGAGAAAGAGGAACCCTCTTGCACTGTTGGTGGGAATGTGAACTGGTGCAGCCACTCTGGAAAACTGTGTGGAGGTTCCTCAAAGAGTTAAAAATAGAGCTACTCTATGTTCCAGCAATTGCATTTCTGGGGATTTACCCCAAAGAGACAGATGCAGTGAAAAACTGAGACACCTGTACCCCAATGTTTATAGCAGCATTGTCCACAATAACCAAACTGTGGAAGGAGCTTGGTGCCCATCGACAGATGAATGGATAAAGAAGATGTGGTCTATATATACGATGGAATATTACTTAGCCATTAGAAATGACGAATACCCACCATTTGCTTCAACATGGATAGAACTGGAGGGTATTATGCTGAGTGAAGTAAGTCAATCAGAGAAGGACAAACATTATATGATTTCATTCATTCGGGTAGTATGAAAAATAGTGAAAGGGATTTAAGGGGAAAGGAGAGAAAATGAGTGGGAAAAATCAGAGATGCTGACAGAACATGAGAAACTCCTAACTCTGGGAAAGAACAAGGGGTAGTGGAAAGGGAGGTTGGCGGGGGGATGGGATAACTGGGTCACTGGCATTGCGGAGGGCACTTGATGGGATGAGCACTGGGTATATTATATGTTCGCAAATTGAACTCCATTAAAAAAATATACAGAAAAGGAGAATTATAGACCAATATCCCTGATGAACATGGATGCCAAAATTCTTACCAAGATATTAGCCAATTCGATCCAACAGTACATTACAAGAATTATTCTCCATAACAAATTTGATTTATTCTTGTGTTGCAAGTGTGATTCAATATCCAGAAATCAATCAGTGTGATACCCTACATTAATAAAAGAAAGAACAAGAACGATTTGATCCTCTCAACTGATGCAGAAAAGGCATTTGATAAAATATAGCATCATTTCTTTCTTTTTTTTTTAATTTTTATTTATTTATGATAGTCACAGAGAGAGAGAGAGAGAGAGAGAGAGAGAGAGACAGAGACACAGGCAGAGGGAGAAGCAGGCTCCATGCACCGGGAGCCTGACGTGGGATTCGATCCCGGGTCTCCAGGATCGCGCCCTCGGCCAAAGGCAGGCGCCAAACCTCTGCGCCACCCAGGGATCCCTATAGCATCATTTCTTGATTAAAAAGAAAACCACCTCTCATCAAATTAGGGACAGAGGAAACGTAACTCAATATCATAAAAGCTATGTATGAAAGACCCACAGCTAACATCATCATCAATAGGGAATAACTGAGAGCCTTTCCCCTAAGATCAGGAATACAACAGGGATGTCCACTCTCACCATGTTAGTCAACAGAGTACTAGAAGTCCTAGCCTCAGTAATCAGACAATAAAAATAAATAAAAGGCATCCAAATTGGCAAAGAAGAACTTAAACTCTTACTCTTCATAGATGACATGATACTCTCTGTAGAAAACCCGAAAGATACCACCCCAAAATTGATAGAAATCATGGAGAAATTCAGCAAAGTGCTAGGGTATAAAATCAATGCACAGAAAACAGTTGCATTTGTATACACTAACAAGGAGACTGAAGAAAGAGAAATTAAGGAGTCCATCCCATTTACATTTGCACCTCAAAGAGATAAGATACCTAGGAATAAAACTAGAGGTAAGGGATCTGATTCTGAAAACTATAGAACATTTATAAAAGAAATTGAGGATGACACAAAAAAACTGAAAAACATTCCATGCTCATGGATTAGAAGAACAATTATTGTTAAAATGTCTATACTACCCAGAGCAACCTACACATTCAATGTTATCCCTATCAAAATACCTTCAACATTTTTCACAGAGCTGGAACAAGTAATCCTAATATTTGTATGAAACCACAAAAGACCTCAAATAGCCAGAGGGTTGTGGAAAAAGAAAACCAAAGCTGGAGGCATCATAATGCCTGACTTCTATATTACAAAGCTGTGATCATCAAGACAGTGTGGTACTGGCTCAAAAACAGACACATAGATCAATGAAACAGAATAGAGAACCCAGAAATAAGCCCTCAGCATTATGGTCAACTAATATTCAACTAAGAATATCCAATGGATAAAAGTCTCTTCTACAAATACAGCTAGGAAAACTGGACAGCCACATGTAGAAGAATGAAACCGGACCAATTCCTTAGACATTACACAAAAATAAACTCAAAATGGATGAAAGACCTAAATGTGACATAGGAATCCATGAAAATTCTAGAGAACACAAGCAGCAACTTCCTTGGCATTAGCTGCAGCAACTTCTTACTAGACATATATCCAAATGCTAGGGAAACAAAAGCAAAAATTGAACTATTGAGACTTCAACAAGATAGAAAACTTTTACACAGCAAAGTAAACAGTCAACAAAACTAAAAGGCAATTTATGGAATGGAAGAAGATACTTGCAAATATCTTATCATATAAAAGATTAGTATCCAAAATCTATAAAGAATTTATTGAAGTCAATACCCAAACCCAAAAAATCCAGTCAAGAAATAGGCAGAAGACATGAACGGACATTTCTCCAAAGGATACATACAAATGGCAAACAAACACATGAAAAAATGCTCAACATCACTCAGCATCAGGGAAATACAAATCAAAACCAAAATGAGTTACTACCTCACACCAGTCAGAGTGGCTAAAATGAACAACTTAGAAAACAGCAGATATTGGTAAGGATGCGGAAAAAGGGGAACCCTCTTAAACTGTTGGTGGGAATGCAAACTGGTGTAGCCACTCTGGAAAAACAATATGTAGGTTGTCAAAAAGTTAAAAATAGAGCTACCCTACAGCCCAGCAATTGTACTACTAGGTATTTATCCAAAGAATGCAAACATAGTGATTTACAATCAAACATACACCTCCAATGTTTATAGCAGCAATGTCCACAATAGCCAAAATATGGAAAGAGCCCAGATGTCCATCAACAGATGAATTAAGGAAAAAGAGGTGATATACAATGGAATATTAGCCATCAAAAAGAATTAAGCCTTGCCATTTGCATTGATGTGGATGGAACTAGAGGGTATTATGCTAATGAAGTAAGTCAGAGAAAGGCAAATACCATAGGAATTCACTCATACGTGGAATTTAAGAAACAAAACAGATGAACATAGGGGAAGGGAATAAGAAATTAAAATAATATGAAAATTGAGAGGAAGGCAAACCATAAGAAATGCTGAACTCTAGGAAACAAAGTTGCTGTAGGGGAGTGGGTGGATGCAGAGAATAGTTGGATGATGAGCATTAAGAAGGGCACTTTATATAATGAGCAATGAGTGCTATATGCAACTGATGAATCACTAAATTCTACCTCTGAAACTAACTAAATATAAATAAAATGAAAGCAATCAAATGCAGCATATTCAGGAAAACCTCTACCTCCCTCCTCTATTGTCTGCCTATATCAGGATGAGAGCTTTTAAGAGATTCCTCTTTACCTAAAATACTTAACTATATAATTGGGCAACCTTTGTTTTCCAGACATCTCCTTTCATCTTCCTGCTAATAGTCTTCCTCCCTTTTGTATTCTTAGACCCTGTCCTTCTCTTTAGCTCATAAAAACATCATGTTGTCTGACCGTTTTTGGAATTTCCATGTCTGTGTGGATTCTCTCTGCATGTCCACTATTAAATCTGATTTTCTTCTCACCTGGCTCATGTCAATTTGATTCTTAGTCCAGCTAGAAGGATCTTCAAGGATATAACAAATGCTTTCTCCCAACAGATGTGAATAATTTATTTAAACAATTTTCTTTTGATAGACTTTCTACTTTTTCATTACCATAAGCAATATTTCAATAAGTATAATCTATCTATCTAGATAGCTTGGTGGTTTTTTGGTTTTTCCTGAAGTTTTGTTGTTTTTGTTTTTGTGTGTCTGTTCAATTATCTGCTCAGGATAAACTCTAAAAAGTGGAACTGTCTGGACAGAGGATGAGCCCTAAAGTAGACAACTGGCTCTCAGCAGCCCCCAGTAGTGGAGCTGTTGGTTTTTCTTGACTGGTGTTGATTCCCCCTTTCCCTTAGAAAACAGGCCAAATGGGAACAGAGAAGATGCAGATCTCTAACTCACCTTTCATGTGGCAAAGGGAAGGCTAACTCCACACCTAAGCCTATCACAAAAGCCTGGCAGATCAAAGAAGAGCCAGAGATTTACTCAGGCATGGTCAATGGACCCTGATGAGTCCAGGAAGAGGCAGAGTCAGGGCCTGGGCTAGAACTATAGGGTCTGCCAGCAGTAAAGCTGATAAAGCCTGGAGCTCCTGTCAGTCACCACAGGGAAAGTATTGTCCAAGAGTGGAGCCAATACAGAGGAAGGCAAAGCTGAGAGATGGTGGAGAGAGACTTTTTTTGGTCCCTGGACTCTGATGGATCTGGAGTCAGCTTTATTCCCTGGATCCTTTGATTTCTTGAGCTGATATATGTATACTCTCCCTTTCCCCCTTCTCCCCTCTAAATCACTGTAGTCTTTCTCTCTCTCTCTCTCAATTAAAAAAAAGTCTTGAACAAGCAAAAAAGGCCTTCTCTGGGCCTGGCCCCCGATATACAGGCACTGGCCCCAGGGCCCGGACTAGGTGGCACTTATTGACTCTGGCCAGCTGTTTGGCCTCAGTGGCTAATCCCACACCTGACAATTTCCAGGAGTCTGGCTGGCCAAAGATGGGGGTACTTGGAGGCAGGCAGGTCAGCAGCTGACCTGGAAAAAGACATTCCTCCCATACCTGCACAGAGATGCCCACAGAGGCCTTGCTTACCTCCTTACATGTTCTGCAGAATAATAATCTCATTTTACAAGGTAAGAGCAGGGGGTCATTGTCAGTAAAGTATGAGAAACTCTGGACTAAAGAACTATAAACAACTTCATTTTTAAGTGTTCACTGCTGAACTTCTCAGACTCATAGCATGCTAATATTCATTAGGACTCTACAATGGTTCCATGTGTTCTGGGCTTGCAGATGCCATCCAGCCCAAAAGCTGCCAGCTGAGAGTCCTGGGCTGCACTTTCCAAACTGAAGACTTTAGGCAAGTCACTTAACTACTCTCTGACCATCAGTTCCCTCATCTTTATTTTTTTAATTCATTTTTTATTGGTGTTCAATTTGCCAACATATAGAATAACACCCAGTGCTCATCCCATCAAGGGCCCCCCTCAGTGCCCATCACCCAGTCACCCCAGCCCCACCCACCTCCCTTTTTACCACCCCTTGTTCATTTCCCAGAGTTAGGAGTCTCTCATGTTCTGTCTCCCTTTCTGATATTTCCCACTCATTTTTTCTCCTTTCTCCGTTATTCCCTTTCACTATTTTTTATCTTCCCCAAATGAATGAGACCATATAATGTTTGTCCTTCTCCAGTTGACTCATTTCACTCAGCATAATACCCTCCAGTTCCATCCATGTCAAAGCAAATGGTGGGTATTTGTCATTTCTAATGGCTGAGGAATATTCCATTGTATACATAAACCACATCTTCTTTATCCATTCATCTTTTGATGGACACCAAGGCTCCTTCCACAGTTTGGCTATTGTGGACTTCCCTCATCTTTAGAGTATCTACTTCTTAATGCAGCTGTGAAGATTACATCAGCAATATGTTTGAACAGCACCTGGAACATCAAAAGTCTAAAATAGATGTTAGCAATTAACATTTAAGCATTACAGTCCACAGTAAACTTTTTCCATTATTGCTTTATCAAAAAACTCTTGTCTTCTTGACCAAATGCACAGTCTGCTCCATTCTACTTGTACTTGTGTTTATATCCCAAGTACAACCCCAACAGAGCAGAGAGCAAATTATGCTCTATTGCTTGCTAGTATAGCAGGAGGCCTGTTGACAGGAGGTGAGCATGGAAGGGCATGGTTTAAAATCTTAAAAGAAAAAATGTGGAAGTGTATGGCTTAAGTCACCAGATCAAAGGAGTCAGCTGGGAGCCAAGGTCACTTTGACTTCTGACCTCCACACTGGCTTTAGCACCGGCTGAGGTTCTTCATGTGTAAACTGTGGTCGCAATGCATTTGCCAGGATAGGGTTGCTCTTCTCAACTGAGGTTTGTTCAGGACTTTGATTCAGGATACTTTTCTCTTTTCTTTTTTTGTGCCTTTGGAATTTACAATCTTAGAAATGTTGCCATTCAAGATACATTTTTTTTATTAGAATTGCTCACACTGGAATAATTGGGATAAACAGAGATATGGAGGATTCTAGGAATGCACACATCCTACTTTCTTGGAACTGAGGGAGGAAAAGGCAGGTGGTCAAGAGAGTGGGCTCTTTATTACTGCACTGCATTTCAGAAGGACACTTCTTGAGGTGGTGACCTTAACCAATCAGATACCCCTGCCTGTGAACCTTTGCCAAGGTGTCAATATTGTTTTGTTTTTGTCAGGTCCCAAAATAGACTATAGTTCCTCCCAAGGAGAAAGTTCTCATCCTTCAGATACCTCCTTGAAGCCCAGGCAACACCCCAGTGCAATAAATATGGACTGGTTCTTTAAAACCCTGTTCATCCCCAGGTGCCGTTTTCAGTATCCTTGGCTTGGGAGTGGGGGGTGTCTCTTTACTTGATTGCATTTGGCAGTCTTTTCAAGTTTTTTTTTTTTTTTTCACCAGTACCCCCTATGTAGCAATCAGACCAATAGTGGTCAAAGACTTTTTAAAAATGCTTAATAGAGGGCAGCCCTGGTGGCTCAGCAGTTTTAGTGCCACCTCCGGCCCAGGATGTGATCCCAGAGACCCAGGATCGAGTCCCACATCAGGCTCCCTGAATGGAGCCTGCTTCTCCCTCTGCCTGTGTCTCTGCCTCTCTCTCTGTGTCTCAATAAATAAATAAAATGTTTTTTAAAAAATGCTTAATAGATGTGTATACATATTCATATATTGGTAAAGCCTGATTGAGAAATATAAAGGTTTTTTAAATAAAAAATGCATTTACTCAAGTAAACAAGTATATTTTTAATTTTATTTTATTTAAATTTAATTAACTAAGAAGGAGAATATATTTTAAAAATAGTAAGCAAATAATAGATGGTGCATAGATGTGTTGAAACTTGTGTCCCAGTATTGGAACAGCAGAGATTTGGAACCCCTGCCCCAGAGCAAAGATAGGAAGAGAGTTTGCCTTACTCTGGGCTGATCCATGTCTGTGAAAGTGTTGTAGTCACTCCAGAGTACAAAACAGATTTGGACAATTGCACATGTATTTCAGTATATTAAAAATTCATATAGTAGCATATACTCAGCTCAAGTGTTCTGAGACATACAATGCAAAGGGAGGCTCCATCAGAGGCCCTACCTAGAGGTGCTTGGTGCAGGGAGTTGAATGAATCACAAAGGGAGGCCCAATGCTAGAGACTGAATTTCCAAGGATCAACTTTATTTTTTAGGGTTTTTTTTTTAAGTTTTATTTATGAGAGACACACAGAGAGAGGCAGAGACACAGGCAGAGGGAGAAGCAGGCTCCACATAAGAAGCCCAATGTGGGACTTGATTCCAAGACCCCAGGATCACACCCTGAGCTGAAGGCAGATAGATGCTCAACCACTGAGCACCAGGTGCCCCAGGATCAACATTCTAAACATTGAGTCTTTCCCTCTCACCTTTTCTCCAACGTATCTGTTTCTCTTTACCTATTCTTTTCTTCTCTTTCTCTAGTTAAGTAAGAGAGAAAGGAAGAGCAGGCTGAACACTTTAGACCAAGCAACTAGCCTTTTTCTTCAGAATTCACTTGTCTGCAGGCACCCTGTGCTGCCAAGAAGGCGCACCAAGCAATGCCCCTCGGTATCGGCTCCTGGGCCTGTCCCAGTCCCTCTACTAGTGGTGGGGCCTTTAGGCTGATCCCTCTGTTTCCAGGTCAACCAAGAAGTGCTTTCCTCCCTCCAGATATAACACTGTTAAAAAAACAAAATTCAAACAAGTGAATTTGAAGATATAATTGGCTTTATTAAGTGATTCATGAATTGGGCAGCATTCCACCTAGCAAGTACAGAGATGCTTGAAGAGTTATAAAATGGAAGGTCTTTTTCATAGGAAGGAGGATAAGCAAGGAAGTTATTAGGAAAAGAAGAAGAAAAAAATGCCTGAAAGGAAGGTGGGTAGGGGGATGGGGTAACTGGATGATGGGCATTAAGGAGAGCATGTACTGTAATGGGCACTGGGTGTTATACTATATGTTGACAAATTGAATTAAAAAAAAAAAAAAAAAGGATTGTCTCAGGCCAGGATGACTTTTGGACAGGAAAGTCCCATCAGGTAATACAGATTACCTCACGAGTGCTGATGAGGAAATATCAGACTGCCTGTTAAAGGGTCATATTCCTGGGATAGATCAAAACTATAATTAAATCTTGGTTTGCTGTGTGCTGAAGGGTGGGGAAGGTGGAATTACTCCATTTGGAGTTTGTTGTCTTTTTTTTTTTTTTTTTATGATAGTCACACAGAGAGAGAGAGAGGCAGAGACATAGGCAGAGGGAGAAGCAGGCTCCATGCACCGGGAGCCCGACGTGGGATTCGATCCCGGGTCTCCAGGATCGCGCCCTGGGCCAAAGGCTGGCGCCAAACCGCTGCGCCACCCAGGGATCCCTGCCTTTTTTTTTAAACACACATACTATCTGACTCTGAGGATTTGGTCATAAATGATGTAGGAAAAGATGTTAGGGTTTGAAGCCAAGGACCAAGAAAGAATTCTTGAGATATCTTTGGTGAAAAAAGGTGATTTTATTAAAGCACGGGGACAGGATTTGTGGGCAGAAAGAGCTGCGCTGGGTTTATGAGGAGTGGCCCATTATAAATTACTGTCAAGTTGGCATGGGGTTAGGGAAAGTGTAAGTCTCTAAGGAATTTTAGAAGCAAGGTTTCCAGGACTGTGAGGGGCTAGCTATTGTTGGGAAAAGGTAATTTATTACTGCCTAATAAAACCTTGGTCATGAGACCCTTCAGATGGGTATATTGATGGGCCATATGCTTGGGGGATGATCACCAACATGTATCTTGGGGGGTTTAGAGATAAAGGAATTTTCTAAAGGAATTTTTATATGTTAAAGTAGACTTACAGACTGGGGACTGGGCTAAGACTGGCTTTTGCCCTTAGCAAAGTATTAACATAGAGGCAGTTGAATCCCAGAGCAATGTCACTCTGCTTGTTTCAAGGACTTGTAAATGGGCTGTCGGTAATAAGATAATTTAATAATTTTCCTTCTGCCTTAGTTTCCCACATCAATAAGCATGGCTATGAATAGCACCAGGTCTTAAGCAAAACAATCAATGGCAACATCTCATTATGAAGTCAAAGCTGAAACTTCTCTCCTCAGCCTCATACTATGAGTGTCCAGGTCACAGCTAGGCATTGCCCTTCTTTACCCAGAAGCAGAAGGGAAGAACCTTAAGCTTTCTTTTAAGACCATTTGAAAATGAATCAGAATGCAAGGATTTAAACTATGGGTGAGTGCCATGACTGAACAGTGTGGCTGGCAGATGGAGTTGGAAATGCTTACTGTCTGCAACAAAGAAATCAGTTATTTTAATATAAGAAATTTTGCTTGCTGGGACTGTGACCAAGACACAAACACAAAGTCATTATTAGTAGAGCCTGGCGATTAAGTTCATGGGTTGTGGAGTCAGGCAGATCTGAAAGCTAATCTCAGGTCTGCCACTTGTTAGCTATATTCTGTAAAAATAAATTTCCTCATCCTTAGGATAGGGGCAATAATTCTGCCTCATAGGAATTCCGGAAGGATCACTTGAGAAAATGTACATGGTCTACTTTAAAACTGGAGCCTCAGTTTGTCTCCGTACATCACTTGGGAGAATGAATCCAGTCTTGCACTGAAGGGGCTATTTTGTCATATTTAACAGAGAAGGCTTGCATACAAAATATCCTGAAAATCATGAGATGAGCAGAGAATTTGGGGGAGAAATGAGCAAAAGAACTGAACAGATGCTTTTCAGGGGAAGATACCCAGGTGGCCAATGAACATAGAAGAGGGTGAGTGTTCAACCTCACTATATTGGGAAATGCAAAGCAAAACTATGGTGGGCTGCCATACATACTCTAGGACAGCTAGCAAGAGGCTGACTGGTAATACCAGGTGTTGAGAGTATAGATTATGGGAATGTAAATTAATGCAGCCACTATGGAAAATAGTTCAGCATTGTCTACTGAAGTGAAGGATGAGCATGACCCATAACCCAGCAATTCCATGTGCATCAGAAAATGTGTGCAAGAATGTTTATAACTGTATTGTTGTAATAATTATAATCTGGAATTGGCTCAGATGCCATTCAGCAGTAGAGTGCAAATTCTGTTCCATTTCATGTAACGGAATGTTATATATCAATGAAGATAAATTAATTTCAGCTACATATAATAATATGGATTAATCTCAAATGCGATATTGAGCAAAATAAGCTGAACACAAAAGAATACACGGTGTGAGAGTCCATGTGTGTGAAATTCACACTCTGCAAGACAAAACCCAAGCTTGGAGATGCATACTTTGTGATGGGCAATCAAAAGGAACAGGGAAGTAATTACCCTAATGTCAGGGTGGAGGCTACCTTTGATGGGGAATAAGGGGTTAGTGAGAAGGGGGTACTGGATGGTTTCTGGAGTGCTAGCCATGTTGTATTTCTTTTTTAACTTAAGCAATGCTTACAGAAGTGTTTGCTTTGTGATAATTCCCTCAGATGCATATTTTTGTTTTGTAAATTCTGTGTGTCATATTTCACCACAAAAAGGCTAAGAAAAAAAATGCACGTAAAATCTTTAGCACAGTGTAAGCACTCATTTAAAAAGGTAGTTGTTGATTTTCTTTTTTTTTTCTTTTTTCTTTTTTTTTTTAGTTGTTGATTTTCTTATTATTTATTTGGAGATGCTTCATTGGAACTGCAAAACTAGATGAAATACTTCAAACTGACAACTCTCATTCTGGTAGTAAAAGCTAAGACAGAGACAGAATGTACCTAGCATCAGGAGATAGGGACTTTTTCCTCAGATAGGGACTTTTTCCTCAGTGTTAGCCAAGCCAGCAGGCTGCAGCCAACTGCAGGGAACTGTGAGGCTGTGTCCAGCAGAACCCAGAATTACCTAGGCTGAGTCAGCAAGATTTTCTGAAGGTAGAGACAGCTATGGACATTTTATCAAACCTTCTCTGGTGATTCTAACCTGCAACCAGGGTTGAGAAATCTGTACCGGTGCTGAGATGGAGGATGGCACCTGCTGCCAGAGAAACATCTACTGCTCCCAAAGAGAAAAGATACTCCAGAGTTGGGCAGAAGAGCCCTCAGCAGACACCACACTCCCAAGGAATTTTGTGTAACAGGCTGAGATGAGTAGTGGTGGGGGTGCCTCCTCTGAATGACAAGTTGGGAGAGGTTTATTTCTTAAGGCAGCAGAGCTTCTGTACTCACAAGTAATAACTTATGTCCCCTTTAATGCTTGATCTTAGAATTAATTTTTCAGAGAAGGGCATTGGCATTCCTTGGGTTCAACATCATTCTAGATAACAGCCCATATATTGGATGCACAGACATCAGTTGTTGAAAATATGATTTTCATGGGTAGGAAATATCAGAAAGGGAGACAGAACATGGAAGACTCCTAACTCTGGGAAACGAACTAGGGGTGGTGGAAGGGGAGGAGGGCAGGGGATGGGGGTGGGGGTGACTGGTTGGCAGGCACTGGGGGGGGGCATTTGACGGGATGAGCACTGGGTGTTATTCTGTATGTTGGCAAATTGAACACCAATAAAAAATAAATTTATAAAAAAATTAATAAATTTATTATTTAAAAAAAAGAAAATATGATTTTCAGACTTCCAAAGAAATTTTGACTTTTTAATTACTTAAAAAGTTATAAGCTGTTCCAATAAAATAACAATAACCAAAAATGTCAACTTATATATTTATGAGTCTCTCCCAAGACATATGTGCCTCTAGAGACAAAAGACATGAAATGAAATGAAAATAAGAGAAACTGGGATGCCTGGGTGGCTCAGCAGTTGGGCATCTGCCTTCCACTCAGGGTGTGATCCTGGGGTCCTGTGATCCAGTCCCACATTGGGCTCCCCATAGGGAGCCTGCTTCTCCCTCTGCCTGTGTCTCTGCCTCTGTGTGTGTGTGTGTGTGTGTCTCTTATGAATAAATAAATAAAATATATTTTTTAAAAAAGAAAGAGAAGAAGAGAACCTGAGTTTACCTGAGCGACGTGGCTCAGAAAAAATCCAGAGGACACCTGGGCAGTGTAGATATGTCTTTGCCCCTGCCATGAGCACAGTTTTTATGTATCTTAATTCAATTCAAGTCTGATATAAATACCTGGAGTTAGCATCAGACTCCACAGGTTAGAGGGCTTGGTCCCCAACAAGATTGTCCCCACTTATGATGCCAGCCACAAATTCATGGATCTCCAGGCCACCTGCACTTCTGACCAAATGACTATTAGTCCAGGAGGTTCTCCTGCTCACCTCTCCACCTTTATTTCATTAATTCACTACATCAATTCACAGAATTCAGGAAGTCACTGTATTTAAAGAGACAATTTTATTATCAAAGACTCAAATCATGGTGAAACAAGTGAAAAGATACATAGGGCAAGGTCTAGAAGAGTCATAACACAGAGCTTCCATGCCCTGCCAGGAACCAGGGACAAAGGCCAGGCAAATTCTTTATTATACAACAAGCTTCATACTTTGTGACACAAGGTTGTAGAAGAGGTAAAGCAGGACAGCTACATTGTGAAGACTGAGGTTTGTCTAAGGCAAAAGTCCCATTTGGAATGGGACTTTGTTTTGTTTTGTTTTTAATATTTATGTATTTATTTGAAAGAGAGAGAAAGAGAGACAAAGCCTGTGAGAGCATGGTGGGGAGGGGAAGAGGAGCAGGGAGAAAGAGGATATCAAGCAGATTCCCCACTGAGTGTGGAGCCCAACACAAGGCTTGATCTCAAGCCCCTGAGATCCTGACCTGAGCCAAAATCAGGAGTCAGATGCTTAACCAACTGAGTCACCCAGGCGCCCCTGGAATGGGACTTTAAATAAATCTAATTCAAAATGTTCTTTTTAAACCAAAATATTATTAACTGGCAAGTCTGAAATGTCCTGGCACGCCACATATTGTAGGCTCATGAGGAAGATCAGTTTAAAGGTTACGGAACTAGCACTGGGTGTTGGCAAATCAAACTTCAATAAAAACAAAAAACAAAAACAAATAATAAAATAAAGGTTATGGAACTGACTAGCACCAATTAAATTTACCAAAGAGTTTATATAAATCTGACTAACAATGTAGCAATTTACAATAAGGAATGTTTTGATTGGGTGATTGAGAATCATTGCACCAGGTTTTTGGCACCTCTTCCACCTACAGCAAAGCCAATATTCAGAGACAAATTAAATAAGAGAATTGTGCTTGGTGACTGTGGGATTGGTACAGGGGCAAAATCCCTTGTATTCTTACCTTTTGACCCTTTTTCCTAAACTCCAGGTGTACAATCACTTTTGTTTCATGGTAGAATGTTTCATTAGACATGCTTATAGTATTTATTTTTTATATGTAACCTTTATTTACATCATATTGTATTTTCTCAAGGACATATCAAGGTCATCTTAATTGACATTTGTCAACCAAGATTTAACAAGTTTCTCCCAGTACATATTTACCATCAAACTTGAGGGTTTATTTCATACCTTTTTTTTAAAGATTTTATTTTTTTTTTCAAGGGAGAGAGATAACGAGAGAGAGTACAGTGGGGGGCAGAGGGAGAAGCAGGCTCCATGCAGGGAGCCCAATGCGGAACTCGATCCCAGGACCCCGCGATCATGCCCTGGGCCAAAGGCGATGCTCAACTGCTGAGCCACCCAGGCATCCCTTATCTCATACCTTTAATCTACTTTTAAATCCGTTATGACCAGTCACTTCCAGAGCATCAGTTTCTGACCTTACCCCAGAATTTGGTCTGTACATCTTTGTACACTAGGAGAGAATTTAGTCTGTGAGTATAATTCAAAGTTACCCGTCAAACTGGCCAGTATTAACTTCTTCAGGCATGTGTGACTAATTGTAGGCATTTATTACATGCTTGATTGCCTAGATGGTATGTCCTAATGCCAGAGCCTTTAAAAACATTGATTTCTCGACACTTGATTGTTCAATTGAAGCCTTACATATCTTTCATTAGTGGGGCATGAATAAAGAATGGAATTACTTCAGAATGACTCTTGGACAGTCCCAGGATTATGGAGAGGCTAGAGGCAGGAAAGAGAGCTCAAAAATAAAATGTTACTTCTCCCTGGGGTAGCTCTATCTTCAATGTGTATGTTTTTTATTTTCCAAAATCATTAAATGAAAAAGCAGTTGTTCCAAGGACTCAAGCCTATGACCTGACATTACATTTAACTTCAGTTATTGATCACCCAGCATCTGCTTCATATACTGATGTTTCAGAAGCACTCATGATGGTCCCTCCTTGGATCTAAAGGTGCAGAGCTGGACACACAGATGGCATCCCAGCTGTGTATACTCAACCCAATTTTATCTGCCACCCACACCACATATGGTTTAATCAAGACTCTGTCACAAAGCCAATCGTCTTCTTTGAGAGCAGCCATTAGAAGAAGAAATTGTTTTTGTCAGCAGCCCAACTGAGCAGACCACCTGCTATATGAGGTCTGGGGGTTCGGTCTGTTTTCTCTTGGGAGTAGTCTTGATGCTTCACATGTCTACTATGTGGCATTTAACAAATATGCCAGGAAACAGCACTGTGCTGTGAGCCAAGTAGTAACATGAGAGACTCTGACAGAAACTAGGGTGGACCTCATGAACCCTGAGTCAACACCTATATGGAGAAGCCCCTACACTGGAAGCTGCAAACCTCCAGAGACCAACAAACTCAGCACGTACAAAACAGAACCATGATACACTTCTCCAAACTCCTTCTCTATGTGCGTAATTGACACCACTATCCATCAAAAAACATGCAAAACTCTCTGGGATCTCTTCCCTTGACCCTGAGGAATCCATCAAGTTCAGCCATTTGCTCCCCAAATCTCAAATCTATCCACTTGTCTCCATCCCTAATGCCCTAGTTCAAGTGGCACCCATCTCCCTCCTGAAGAACTCTGACACTTTTGAAACTGGTCAGCCTCATCTGCTGCTCCTCCACCTGTTCTCCACCCTAGTCAAGGGTGATTTTTTTAAAGCACAAATACATCACTGCCCTGATGAAAGTAGTCTTCCACAATCTCCCATTGGTTTCAGGACACAGATCAATATCCAGCTTTGATGTGGCCTCTGCCTGCAACCCCAGCTTCATATTGGGCCACATACCACCCCCTAAATCTTGACAAACCAGTCCTACTGGCTTTGATCTCATTTACACTTCCTCTTCCCACTACACATTTTTTTAAATTTTTTTTTAAAGATTTTATTTACTTATTTATGAGAGACACAGAGAAAGAGAGAGACAGAGACACAGGCAGAGGGAAAAGCAGACTCCATGCAGGGAGCCTGATGTGGGACTCAATCCTGGGTCTCCAGGATCACGCCCTGGGCTGAAGGCAGGTGCTAAACCACTGAGCCACCCAGGTATCCCCACTACATATCTCTGCTTGTCATTCTCTCTGCCTGCGGCAGGACCTTCTCAACACCACTTGCCCCTTTATTTTATTATGGTAAAATAGACACAACATAGAATGTGGCATTTTAACCATTTTAAGTGTACAGTTGAATAGCATTAAATACATTTGTGTTGTCATGCAAAAAATGCAGAAGGTGTCACTAGTTTGCATGTCACTCTCATACAGGGACTATGCTGATCTTCTCTATATTGTTCCAAATTTAGTCTGTGCCCCTGAAGTGAGTACTCACCCTCTTTTGACTATAAAGGCTAACTCATCCTGCAGATGTTAGTTTCAAGTTACTTTTTCAGGGAAGCTTTCCAAGACCAAGCCCATCCCCTGTCACACAACCCCTCAACTGCACAGTACCCAGCATGAGTAGTTGACTGTGAGTGAGCTCCATGAGGGCAGCACTCAGGCCATAGAGGAGTGTTAGGCACACAGTAGCTCAGTGCATCCTAGTTAAATAAATAAGTGAATGAATGAAGAAATGGAGAAATGCAATTCTACCCACAGTAAAGATCATTTTGGCATTATTGTAGTTCTATGTTGTCTTGAACTCCATTACAGAGTTGGATCTTGGCTTCATCTTTGGAAAACTAAACTAATAGTAAAAGAGGTATTTTTTACCTTTCCTCAAACAGAAAAATTATAATTCAGACTTTACCTTTCATAAAAGAAGAAAAGGCCTGGTAGTCTTTAAGTCATGTGTATTCCTTTAATTTTATTTATCAAGATTTCAAAACTATTGAATCTAGACTCAGAGCTCTGCAGAAATTTGTAATTTCTAAAAATTAATATAAATAGAATTTATTTTGCATAAGCCTGCAAGACAGTAAGACTGGCCCTGCCCCACAACATCTGCAGAGAAGTCTCTATCATCCATTAGGGCTACTAGTGGGGTCTGGAGATGGCTTTCCTTGGACCTGCAAGGAAAGCGTCTGCTTCCAGAACACTTTCTGTGTTTCTGCACAGAAAGCTTGCCAGGCTTACCTCCAAGAAGCCCTGCAGTGGGCCAGAAATAGATCTAGCCTTTCATGGGACCAAGGACTCCAACCCTGAGTTACAGCAAGAACAAATGACACATTACCCTTCACACTTTGTTATTCATAACACCAACAGCTAGGAATCAAAATCATCAACAACAGTATCCTAATTTTATAGATGAAAAGAAAACATTCAGAGGTCAAGCAGCTGGCCTAAGATCTCTCAGCTGGAGTTGGACCATATTTGGCATCTAGTTTTGATGCCAAAACCATTGCTTTCTCTTCTCATTTCATTTTGCTCCATATGACATTAACTGCTGCATTTTTAGAGGCAACTTATATTATAATGGCACCCTTGAAGTGATACAAAGATTCTCTGGGTAAAGCCATAGAAAGTAGAAATAGATGTGCCCTATGTTATAAGGCCTTTTATTTTTTTAAGATTTATCCATCTACTTCAAAGAGAGAGGGAGAGAGGGAAAGACAGAGAGAAGGAGAGAGAGAGAGAGAATGCAAGTAGGGGGAGGGGCAGCAGGAGAGAATCTTCAAGCAAACTCCCCATTGAGCTGGGAGCCAAACTTGGGGCTCAGTCCCACAACCCATAAGATCACAACCTGAGCAAAAAGCAAGAGTCAAATACTTAACTGACTGAACTACCCAGGTGCCCCTATAAAGCATTTTAATATGATAGAACACTTAGCACTGAGAACACACTGTGGTTATTTGATGTGTGTTGACTCACTGGTTGATGAAAAGTCTGAGAGTAGGTATCACATGATGATCAAGACTGTCTGGTAACACACAAAACCCTAAAAAGCCCTGGGCCCATGAGTTGTCCCCCTCTCCCCAGGCTCTGCCTCCACTGTAGAGAATGTCCTTGTGCAGAGACAGGCTGGGAGTTGGTTCCTGTCCTGGCTATCTTGTTTCACTTTATCTTGGGTGCAAAGCTAGAATGCTCTCTGCCTCTAAGCATAGGCAGGTCCCCTGGGTTTCCTCTAAATCCTGTCTGTCCCCACTCTCTTCATAGAGAATGTGGTGAAGAGCACACTAATCTCTTGGATCAAAGCAAGAATGAAATGTGTAACACTCCTGCTGTAAGATCAGAGCGTGCTTAGATAACCCTGTGAGCTCCTGTCTGAGGAGGTGATGAGAGAGAGGCGCCTCTGTGTCCTGAGGTCACAGAGTGAAACCTTCTGACACCTGTCCCCTTGCCACCACCATCCCTGTCCAGCCTCGGCCCCACTGAGCCAAAGGTTTCAGTGACCAAAAATGTCCCTCAGCCTGGCATCTCCTATCTCCCCATTTTTTCCTTTTTTTGTATCTACAAATCTGCCTTTCATCACCTCTGCCGAGTGTTCTCCTCAGCACCATGTTCCCTGTAACCCTCACCTCCTCTTCCCTTGACCACAGCTCATTTCCTTTCATATCAACTGTCAAAACTCCAACTGGAGTACAATATGGGTGACAATGTGTACTTATTTCCCCCAAACTTTATTATCTACCTTCATCTTATGTTTTCCAAAGCTCCTTTAACAAAGAAATCTTTCCAGAGTTCCTTCATCTTACTTCAGTGATATCATATTCCATTTAATTCTGAAAGCACTTAAAACTGTTGGGGCAGTTGGGAAATGGGAGAGGTGTTTTGTGTTATTTTCATGGTTTTTAAAATTACTGTCACTATCATTATCATTATTATTAAGCATTAATTCCCACTGTGATTCTTACTTATAAATTGTCTCCTGACATTAAAAAAGTCTGCTTTTGTATTTCTTGAAATTAATGGTTTTATGGTTGAGTCATAACTTTGTCAGCTTAAGAATAATTTTCGCTGAACTGCATATTATCATTTTCCTCCTAAGGTGTATGTTTTCACATAAGGTCACACTGTGTACATAAAAAGCATCAAGAAAAACATCCTGAACACTACCTTGTTCAGGTATTTATTACTGTTCTTTAACTTTTCCTTGCTTTTCAGAGAAAACTGATGCTCTGAGAAAACCAGAAATGGTTATAGGGAAATTCTAATGATCATTTGAGGGGAAATTCTTATATGTCCATTATCAAATGCTTGCTTGTTTCTAGTACTTATAGTTTAAATCATTTAAAATGATTTATTATCATGTATTTTAAAGGGCTCATTTAACAAGCTTACTGTTGAAATTATGCACTGAATGGAAAAGCTGCAAAAGAGGCATGGAACACTGGCACACTGAAACATCTGTGCAGCTTTCTTTCCACTAATGTTGAAAGGGTTAATATGAAGAAGTCTGGGACTGCAAAGCATGGCTTTTTTTTTTTTTTGAGACTTAAATTTCTTAGTTCACTGAAAGCAAAAAAGAGGATTGCCACATATTGCTATAATGTGATCATTCAGTGTGTGTAGGAGGATTTATGTCTTGTAATAACAACAACAAGCTCTAAGTAGCTCTAAAAGCTGAATTTGAGGGGCCCATAAGCACAGGAAGCTGGCCAGGGAGGAGCTGTGGTGATGGAGACACTGTCCTTACCAGACATTTATCACTGGGTAAGTACCAGCCTGACTTCTTGGTGCTTCAAAAGTATAAACAAAAAGATGATTTATGGGGGCTTAAATCTAGTTTATAAGAACAAACTTAGTATAATGAGATCAACATGCAATTCCTTAGAGACTAAGAACTGTTTCTGGAGAGGGGGAAGTTTCCTTCCACTTCTTTATCATCCTGTCACTTTGATATGAGGGGTCCTCAATCTTTATGCCATGGTTTGCTACCATGGAAAAATTCCCCAGAAAGTAACTTTAGTATTATTCTGTCATTCTCACTCTAGTTTGTTCTGTTACCCACCATGGCTATAGAAAGCCTATTCTGAATATGTAAAGAATTTGTAATCATTTGGAGTCCAAAAGTGGGAAGAAACAACTAGAAAAAATTTTAATTTAAATTTTGTTAGTTAACAGATAGGGCAATATTGGTCTCTGGAGTAGAATTCAGTGATTCATCACTTGCATACAATATCCAATACTCATCACAACAAATACCCTCCTTAATACCCATCACCCATTTAGCCCATCTCCCACTCACCTCCTTCCATCAACTTTCAGTTTGTTCTCTATCATTAAGAGTCACTTATGGGCTTGTTTCTCTCTCTCTTTATGCTCATTTCCTTCTTCCTGTTCACCTGTTTTTTTCTTTTATTCCACATATGAGTGGGACAGTATGGTATTTGTCTTTCTCTGAGTGACTTATTTCACTTAGCATAATACACTCTAGCTCTATCCATGTCATTGCAAATGCCAATATTTCATTCTTTTGATGGCTGAGTAATATTCCAGTGTGTGTGTGTGTGTGTGTGTGTGTGTGTGTGTGTGTATACACCACATCTTATTTTGTCCATTCATCAGTTGATGGACATTTGGGGTCTCTTCACAGTTTGGCTATTGTTGACAGTGCTGCCATAAACATTGGGGTGCATGTAACCCTTGGAATCAGTATTTATGTATCCTTTGAGGGTGCTCGCTTCGGCAGCACATATACTAAAATGTATCCTTTGAGTAAATACCTAGTAGTGCAAATGCTGGATTATAGGGTAGTTCTATTTTTAACTTTTTAAGGAACCTCCATACTGTTTCCAGAGTGGCTGCACCAGTTTGCATTCCCACCAACAGTGCAAGAGAGTTCCCCTTTCTCTACATCCTTGCTAACACCTGTTGTTTCTTCTGTTGCTAATTTTAGCCATTCTGACAGGTGTGAGGTGATATCTCATTGTAGTTTTGATTTGTATATCTCTGATGATAAGTGACATTGAACATCTTTTCATGCATCTGTTAGCCATCTGGATGTCTTCTTTGGAAAAATGTCTATTCAGAGACAACTAAAAATTTAATAGCATAGTATTACTTGCATGTTTTACTATCAGATCTAGATATATTCTAATTTAAATAATGTCTTATACACAGTACTCAACACTGGTTTTCCAGATTACGACATGAGATATAAAGAACCCCAAACATTTCAATCATTTATAGTTGTGAACTATACTACTCAAATATAACCACTAACCCTGAAGACAGATATTATCTATTGTTTTATAACAAATGCCTCAAAATTTACTGGTTTAAAATAATAATACACATTAATATTTCTTGTAGTTTTGTGGGAGCATCTTAATCAAGTGATCCTGCCTCCAGGTCTCTCACAAAGTTGTAAGTCAAAATGCAGGTCAGAACTTCAGGGATCCAATGACTTGATAGGGTGGAGGACATATTGGCCAACTCACAATGCTGGCAAGTTGGTACTATTTGTTGGTTTGAGTTCTCAGTTCCACACCATGTATGCTTCTCCTCAAAGTTGTTTGAGTGTCTTCATAACGTAATGGCTGGCTTCCTACCGAGAAAACATTCTAAAAGAGGGAAATCCGGTGGAACCTACATCCTTTTTATGACTTAGTCTTATATGTCACACAGCACCACTTCTGTTCATTAGAACTGAATCATCATGTGAAGTCCACATTGTGGGGGTGAGGAATTAAGCTCTACATATTGAAGGGAGGAAAGTATCGGTGGTTATAGAAAAATGTACCTAATTTTTAAATCCTTATAGCTTATTCTGAGGTACAATTCATATAAAATAAAAATTAATAAATCTTAAGTGTATGACTTTTTACATGAGTATCTACCTGTGTAACCACCACCTAGATCAAAATATATAACATTTTCAGCTCCATCATGTGAATTCCTTTGAATTCTTTATGTACACAATTGCCATTTACAAATAAATACATCTTTAGTTCTTCCTTTTTGATCTTTATAATTTTCATTTCTTTTCCTTAACTTTCTATATTGTCAGGACCTCCAGTACAAGATTCAATAGAAGGTGATGTGAGTGGACATCCTTGTCTTTTTTCCGATTGAGAGGGGATATATTTGACATTTCACCATGTTTATCAGTAGGTTATTTTATTTTTTTAAGATTTTATTTATTTATTCATGAGAGACACACAGATCTTCTTCTTATAAGGCCACCAATTCTTTTTTTTTCTTTATAGATTTTATTTATTTATTCATGAGAGACACACAGAGAGAGAGAGGCAAAGACACAGGCAGAGGGAGAAGCAGGCTCCATGCAGGGAGCCTGATGCCAGACTTGACCCGGGTCCCCAGCGTCACGCCCTGGGCTGAAGGTGGCGCTAAACCTCTGAGCCACCCAGGCTGCCCCAGTAGGTTATTTTATAACTTTTATTAGATCGAGGAATTTCTGTTTACTTTTAATTTAATTAAGCTTTGGTAGTACACTGTAAAAGGAATCACAACTTATGATTTTACTACTGCCCATAGCTTTAAACATTAATCAGGGTATTGCTGTTAGCTACTAATATCCTTTATCTAATTTAGAGAAAAATCATGCCAGATCTATACATGAAAAAATATTGTGCCTGCAGTCCTCAATTTCCAAATATATTGATCTTGAAATATGCCTTTGTTTGTCAGTTCTTTGAAAATTGCAAGACATTTTCATATGGAAGCTTGTTTATGCTAAGTACTTAATCATAGAGGTCAACTACAAAAGTGCATTGAATTTACCTTAAGTGCTACTGGTGGAAGCCATGGAGTTTTGAGGAGAAATGGGAGGGAGAACAAATGAAACTTAACACCAACAGCAGCAGCAGCAGCAGCATGTGTGTGTGTGGGGGGGGGGGGGGGGCAGTGCTCACCACCACAGATTCCCAGAATTGTCCTAAAGCCAGATGTGGCTAACATTTTTTAATCAGCATCATGTGAATCAGAGATCTCTGAACCCTGCCACAGTGATAAAGAATTTTTAAGTGTCTCAATGCACAATTTGCATACCTCTAAAAGCAATGAATTTTAAAATGAGGCCATTTTAATAGCATTGACAAAATGTTCTCAAGTTTATTGTCACATCTACTCTTCACAGCAGTCCTGTGAGGTTGACATCTACATTTTACAAAAGAGGACACTGAAGCTCAGATATTCAGTGACTTACCCAAGATCTCCCAGCTTGTGAGGACTCCTCCAGGACCTAATCCAAGCAATTTTTTTGCTGCATTGTTCTGATAATGGATTGCCTGACAACTTTTAACATTCTTTTTAATTGCTGAAGCAGGAAGTGTTCATACTTAAGGTAACTTTAATGTCACTTTGCTTAGTGTAAATTGAAAGAAGTGTTTTTAGATTCCCAGCTCTTGATCACAGGGCATTTACCCATTTAGTGGAACAAATAAATGAATTCTTTCTTCCTCCTCCAGCACATGCATCTTTGTCTCATTTTAAGAATTCTGCTCTAGGCACCCAGGTATGAGAGTCTACCAAAGCTGATAAAAGAATAATTCTGTCATTTGACAACCCACTCAATAATGAATAAAATGAAAATAATAAATGAAAATCATTTAGCATCATCATTTTATTCATGTCAGCATATCTGTTTATCCCTGTCTTGGGCACTGTTAAAGCCATGACTAATTCTTCATATAATAAGTCTCGATTTACTAATACTTCATAATATAGCTGTTGGTATCATCCTTGTTTTTCAAATTAAAAAGAAAAAACAACACAGAACACACAGAAGGACACTCTAGCACATTTTAGACATCAGATTGATTTTCATAGTAAGTAGTGGTCTGCAATGCTGCTGGAGAGGCTCCTTTTGATGCTAGACAAGCAGCTAGCAGCAAGCCAAGTGAGAATGTCTCACATGTTCACGAGAGAGTGAGAGTCTTGTTTACCACAGGATACTCACATGAGGAGATAGAGGAGAATGGCATCAGGGTGCAGAGGGACCTGGTGAACTCATCACTAGATGACCCTGAAGTTTCTGAGGGGACTGCAGATCCATCTGAAGGACTGGTCAGAGGGCACCTGGCAGGGTTGGATGTGTGCTAAGGTAGCTGTGAGGTACAGACTCAGCAAGGACAACAAAGGGGGCTCTCAGTGTTCACATAATAAATGGTGGCCTTAAAGAAGAAATCAAACTCTCTCTTTGCAGATGACATGGTACTGTATATAGGAAGCCCAAAAGACTCCACCCCAAGACTGCTAAAACTCATACAGCAATTTAGCAGTGTGGCAGGATACAAAATCAATGCCCAGAAGTCAGTAGCATTTCTATACACTAACAATGAGACTGAAGAAAGGGAAATTAAGGAGTCAATCCCCTTTACAATTGCACCCAAAAGCATAAGATACCTAGGCATAAACCTAACCAAAGAGGTAAAGGATCTATACCCTAAAAACTATAGAACACTTCTGAATGAAATTGAGGAAGACACAAAGAGATGGAAAAATATTCCATGCTCATGGATTGGCAGAATTAATATTGTGAAAATGTCAATATTACCCAGGGCAACTTACACGTTTAATGCAATCCCTATCAAAGTACCATGGCCTTTCTTCAGAGAGTTAGAACAAATTATTTTAAGATTTATGTGGAATCAGAAAAGACCCCGAATAGCCAGGGGAATTTTAAAAAAGATGCTGATGGGGGCATCACAATGCCAGATTTCAGGTTGTACTACAAAGCTGTGATCATCAAGACAGTGTCATACTGGCACAAAAACAGACACATAGATCAATGGAACAGAATAGAGAATCCAGAAGTGGACCCTCAACTTTATGGTCAACTAATATTCAACAAAGGAGGAAAGACTATCCACTGGAAAAAAGACAGTCTCTTCAATAAATGGTGTGGGAAAATTGGACATCCACATGCAGATGAATGAAACTAGACCACTCTCTTTCACCATACACAAAGATAAACTCAAAATGGATGAAAGATCTAAATGTGAGACAAGATTCCATCAAAATCCTAGAGGAGAACACAGGCAACACCCTTTTTGAACTTGGCCACAGTAACTTCTTGCAAAATACATCCATGAAGGCAAGAGAAACAAAAGCAAAAATGAACTATTGGGACTTCATCCAGATAAGAAGCTTTTGTACAGCAAAGGATACAGTCAACAAAACTAAAAGACAACCTACAGAATGGGAGAAGATATTTGCAAATGACACCATCAGATAAAGGGCTAGTTTACAAGATCTATAAAGAACTTATTAAACTCAACACCAAAGAAACAAACAATCCAATCATAAATGGGCAAAAGACATGAACAGAAATCTCACAGAGGAAGACATGGACATGGCCAACAAGCACATGAGAAAATGCTCCGCATCACTGGCCATCAGGGAAATACAAATCAAAACCACAATGAGATGCCACCTCACACCAGTGAGAATGGCAAAAATTAACCAGGCAGGAAATCACAAATGTTGGAGAGGATGTGGGGAAAAGGGAAGCCTCTTGTACTGTTGGTGGGAATGTGAACTGGTGCAGCCACTCTGGAAAACTGTGTGGAGGTTCCTCAAAGAGTTAAAAATAGACCTGCCCTATGACCCATCAATTGCACTGCTAGGGATTTACCCCAAAGATAGAGATGCAATGAAATGCCGGAACACCTGCACCCCGATGTTTCTAGCAGCAATGTCCACAATAGCCAAACTGTGGAAGGAGCCTCGGTGTCCATCGAAAGATGAATGGATAAAGAAGATGTGGTATAGGTATAGAATGGAGCATTACTCAGCCATTAGAAACGACAAATACCCACCATTTGCTTCGACGTGGATGGGACTGGAGGGTATTAAGCTGAGTGAAATAAGTCAATCAGAGAAGGACAAACATTATATGGTCTCATTCAATTGGGGAATATAAAAAATAGTGAAAGGGAATAAAGGGGAAAGGAGAAAAAAATAAGTGGGAAATATCAGAAAGGGAGACAGAACATGAAAGACTCCTAACTCTGGGAAACGAACTAGGGGTGGTGGAAGGGGAGGTGGGCGGAAGGGTGGGAGTGACTGGGTGGCGGGCACTGAGGTGGGCACATGAGGGGATGAGCACTGGGTGTTATTCTGTATGTTGACAAATTGAACACCAATAAAAAATAAATTAATTAAAATAAAAAATAAATAAATGGTGGCCTTGAAGAAAGACAGACTCACATTTTCTCAAGATTTTCCATTTGTATCAGATGTACTCAGATTGTCAAATATGAAGGGACATCTTTCCAAAGGTCACTGACACTAGTCTTGTTTGCTCTGTAAACAAGGACTAAAGTCTCCAAAATCATTTTGTCATTACTACTTGGATTCTGAATGTTCGAGTAGAGCTGATTCCTCTGTTTTTATTATTATTATTATTAAATCATTGATTGGATCATCCCATGAAACACAAGAGTTCATAGCAAAGACTAAGTTTTCCAAAACTTGCAGCAAGATTTGAGTTTGGCTTTCACCTCCTTAATTTTCTGATGTTTTCTTAGGGAGGAATTCAGTGATCTAAACAGTTGGTAGGTAGGATTTAGAAGGCTCTTTCAGGGCTCTAGATAGTCTGAAATCTTTTTTTTTTTTTTTCTCCATTTCAGCTCCTCCAGACATTTACATTGAAGTGTCCCTGCCATGGCTTTTATGACTATCTATTTAGGTTTCAGACAGCTCCCTTGTCCAGCATGCAATCGAGCATAAATCACTTCCCACAGGTAGAAGGCTGACAAGTACCCCTGTCCCTTATCCCAGGAGGATCAGAGGATGAACTCTAGAGAGGACTTGATCCTTACTGGAGGTCATAATGGATGATGGAGTCTGTCCTTTCATCATTCATTGACAGGTGATTTCTTGAGCTAATTACTTTCTTCTTTAAACAAAATCTCTATAAGATATCAGGAGAAATGAGGTTTTGACTCTTCCACCAGGCATTTCTTCAAGTTCTTTCCAATGAAATTTTCATCATTTATCACACTCTCATCTATTTTCAGTTTGTGGAGCTCTTTGGGCTCCAGTTTATATTCTTGCATGCTCTATTTTTGTCCTTTGAGATAATGCCTTCAGAGCTTTGCCATTCTGCGGTGAGGGCTTACTCATATCAAAAGAATTAATGCCAAGAGAGGCAAGGTCCCAGTTGTTTAATTTGGAAAGGCTCATGATTATTCATTCCTCTGAGGCCCTGCTTGAGACAGGTTTATCAAGTTCCTACATGTGATTTCTTATGCCTCTTCCATCTGAGTACAAAAGCAGGCATCAGCAATCACTTTATCAAATAAACTGACTCAGAACTTGAATAAAGACTAATACAAGTATGTTAAGAACTAAATTTTTTCTACTCTATTACTTTGTTGCTTAATTACTAATTTATAGTTAAAGAGCAGTTTAAAAAGGAGTAGTATAGGGTCATATAGCAAAGTAAATGATTAAATGCTGGCATGAGAAACCTCCCAGTAAACATTTTAAAAGAGCATAGATTAAGGCTGAATGATGCAGACAAAACACCACAGGCTTTGATTCCTCTCACTTTTCATCTCTCTCCATTATTTACCACTTGGGCTTCCTTAGTGAAGAGGTTCTGTTCTGTTCCTCTGTAATTCTCACTCATCCATAATTTCACAATAGTTAATTCAGAAATGCCTTAAATGAGAAAAGGTCACGTTTATTTAGATTTCTAATCACTCCAAAGAACTTGAGTTTCACATAATTTAGAATTTTCTATTACTACTGTGATTGTTCTCTAATTATTAGTAATGGCTTACTAAATATCAAATGTTCATCTAGTAATTTATGTTCTTGTTTCACAGATTTCCTTAATCATTTTTACATAAATCGAGGAAATAATAAGTTGAAGTATTGGATGCTTTGGAATATTTGTCATCAGTTTATAACCTTTTCTGATAAAACCTAAAGTGCTCAACCAACAGAAATGAAGCAATATGTTATTCAGAGGATCCTGCCTTAGAGGTGGCCATGTGTCCAGTGTCAGGCCAATAGACACAAAAGAGTCCACCTACTTCCTAGGAATGAGTGCTCTGCCACAAGAAAATATGTTAGTATCTTTGCCTTTCATATGGGTTCAAATGCCCTCATTACAAGTAATAACATGATATCCTTTTCTGCTTAAGGGCTGGAGCACGCACCTGGCGGGAACTCAGGAGAAGCTCAGGCAGCGGCTCTGGGAGGAGGGGGCTGTGCCCTGCTGACTTCAGGAGCTGTGGCCCAGGGAGCCTGATTCCAGCATCACAGGCCCCAGATCTCAGGGCAAGGGGGGACACAGCCCAGGATCTTGTGCTCCCCACAGGACAGGCAGAGCCCAGGAAGGCACAGCACAGTAAGGACTCTCCTGCTCCAGGCAGCCCCAAGCTGTGTAGGTCAGTGCCCCTGCCCCCAGAGCATCTAGGCCTGTGTGGCCTGGGAGACTGCATTAGTTACTATGGGAGCTGACTCCAGAGCTGGAAGACTGGCTGCCACCAGTGTTGTTCCTCCTTGTGTCACCCTGTGCCTGGGATGGAGCAGGGCCACCAGGGTACAGTACTCTCTCTCTGCCACAGAGTTACAGAATTTGAATTACAATTCGATGTCAGAAAGCCAATTCAGAAGCACAATTTTAAAGCAACTGGTGGTGGTGAGGGGCGCCTGGGTGGCTCAGTGGTTTGGTGCCTGCCTTTGGCCCAGAGCATGATCCTGGAGTCCCAGGATCGAGTCCTGCATCAGGCTCTCTGCATGGAGCCTGCTTCTCCCTCTGCCTCTCTCTTTGTCTCTCATGAATAAATAAATAAAATCTAAATAAATAAATAAATAAAGCAACTGGTGGCTCTGGAAAAAAGCACAAAGGATTCAAGAGACTTCATGACTGCAGAATTTAAATCTAATCAGGCTGAAATTAAATGAAATGCAATCCAAAGTGGAGGTCCTAACGATGAGGGTTAATGAGGTAGAAGAAAGAGTGAGTGACATAGAAGGCAAGTTGATGGCAAGGAAGGAAGCTGAAGAAAAAAGAGAAAAACAATTAAAAGACCATGACGAAAGGTTAAGGTAAATAAATGACAGCCTCAGAAGGAAAAATCTATGTTTAATTGGGATTCCGGAGAGTGCCGAGAGGGCCAGAGGGCCAGAAAGCATATTGGAACAAATCATAGTTGAGAACTTCCCTAATTTGGGGAGGGAAACAGGCATTCAGATCCAGAAGATAGAGAGGTCCCTGCCCCCAATCAATAAAAACCATTCAACACCTCAACATTCAGGCAAGTCTACCACTACTGGCCATCTGATCTACAAATGTGGTGGGATCGACAAATGAACTATTGAAAATTTTGAGAAGGAGGCTGCTGAGATGGGAAAGACTCCTTCAAGTATGCCTGGATCTTGGATAAACTGAAAGCTGAACGGGGTATCACCATTGATATCTCCCTGTAGAAATTCGAGACAGCAAGAATTATGTGACCATCACTGATGCCCCAGGACACAGAGACTTTACAAAAAACATGATTACAGGAACATCTCAGGCTGACGGTGCTGTCCTGATTGTTGCTGCTGGTGTTGGTGAATTTGAAGCAGGTACTCCAAGAATGGGCAGACCCATGAGCATGCCCTTCTGGCTTACACACTAGGTGTAAAAGAACTAATTGTTGGTGTTAACAAAATGGACTCCACTGAATCACCCTACAGCCAGAAGAGACACAGGAAATTGTTAAGGAAGACAGCACCTACATTAAGAAAATTGGCTACAACCCTGATACAGTAGCATTTGTGCCAATTTCTGGTTGGAATGATGACAACATGTGGGAGCCAAGTGCTAACATACCTTAGTTCAAGGGATGGAAAGTCATCTGTAAAGATGGGAATACCACACTGCTTGAAGCTCTGGATTCCATTCTGCCACCAACTCGTCCAACTGATAAGCCCTTGAGTCTGCCTCTCCAAGGACGTCTACAAAATTGGTGGTATTGGTGTTGTCTCAGTGGGTCAGGTGGAGACTGGTGTTCTTAAGCCTGGCATGGTAGTCACCTTTACTCTGGTCAATGTTACAACTGAAATAAAGTTTGTTGAAATGCACCATGAAGCTTTGAGTGAGGCTCTTTCTGGGGACAATGTGGGCTTCAATATCAAGAATGTATCTGTCAAAGATGTTCATCTCGTGGCCACATGGCTGGTGAGAGCAAAAATGACCCACCAATGGAAGCAGCTGGCTTCACAGGGTGATTATCCTGAACCATCCAGGCCAAACCAGTGCTGAATATGCACCTGTGCTGAATTGTCACACAGCTCACATTTCTTGCAAGTTTGCTGAGCTGAAGGAGAAGATAGATTGTCATTCTGGAAAAAGCTGGAAGATGGTCTCAAGTTCTTGAAATCTGGGGATGCTTCCATTGTTGATATGGTTCCTGGCAAACCTATGCCTGTTTAGAGCTTCTCTGACTATCCTCCTCTGGGCCATTTTGCTGTTCATGACATGAGACAGATGGTTGCTGTGGGTGTCAACAAAGCAGTGGACAAGAAGGCAACTGGAGCTAGCAAAGTCACCAAGTCTGCCCAGAAAGCTCAGAAGGCTAAATGAATATTATCCCCAATACCTGCCACCCCAGTCTTACTCAATGGTGGAAGAATGGTCTCAGAACTGTTTGTGTCAATAGGCCATTTAAGTTTAATAGCAAAAGACTGGTTAATGATAACAACGCATTGTAAAACCTTCAGAAGGAAAGGAGAATGTTTTGGGGGACCATTTGGTTTTGTGTGTGTGTGTGTGTGTGTGTGTATGACACTTTTAAGTTATTAGTTTTTAAAATCAGTAATTTTTAATGAAAAAAACTTGACCAAAAATCTGTCACAGAATTTTGACCCATTAAAACAAAAGATTAATGAGAAAAAAAAAAAAAAAGAGAAGCAGGGGTAGCAATTCTCATATCAGATAAATTAAAGTTTATCCCAAAGACTGTAGTAAGAGATGAAGAGGGACACTATATCATACTTAAAGGATCTATCCAACAAGAGGAACTATTTATGCCCCTAAAGTGGGAGCTGCCAAATAGATCAATCAATTAATAACCAAAGTAAAGATATACTCAGATAATAATACACTAATACTGGGAGACTTCAACATGGCACTTTCTGAAAATGACAGATCTTCTAGCACAACATCTCTAAAGAAACAGGAGCTTGAAATGATACACTGGACCAGATGGATTTCACAGATATTTACAGAACTTTACATCCAAACGCAAGTGAATACACATTCTTCTCGAGTGCACATGGAACTTTCTCCAGAATAGACCACATACTGGGTCACAAATCAGGTCTTAACTGACACCAAAAGATTGGGATAGTCCCCCGCATAGTTTCAGACCATAATGCTTTGAAACTAAAACTCAATCACAAGAAGAAATTTGGAAGAAACTCAAACAAGTGGAGGTTAAAGAGCATCCTGCTAAAGGTTGAAAGGGTCAACCAGGAAATTAGAGAAGAATTAAAAAGATTCATGGAAACTAATGAAAATGAAGACACAACCATTCAAAATCTTTGGGATACAGCAAAAGCAGTCCCAAGAGGTAAATACATTGCCATACAAGCCACCCTCAAAAGGTTGGAAAAACTCAAATACACAGGCTAACCTCACACCTAAAGGAACTGGAGAAAGAACAGGAAGTAAAACCTAGACCAAGCAGAAGAAGAGATATAATAAAGATTCGAGCAGAACTCAATGAAATAGAGACCAGAAGAACTGTAGAACAGATCAACAAAACCAGGGGTTTGTTCTTTGAAAGAATTCATAAGATAGATAAACTATTATCCAGCTTTTTTAAAAAGAGAAAAGACTCAATAAAATCACAAATGAAACTGGAGAGATCACAACCAATACCAAGGAAATACAAATGATTTTAAAAGCACATTTAAGCATATTATAATGGCACATTATATATGCCAATAAATTAGGCAATCTAGAAGAAATGGACGCATTTTGGGAAAACCACAAACTACCAAAACTGGAACAGGAAGAAATAAAAAATCTTATAGGCCAATAACCAGCATGGAAATTTGAGCAGTCATCCAAAACCTCCCAAGACACAAAAGTCCAGGGCCAGATGGCTTCCCAGGGGAATTCTATCAAACATTTAAAGAAGAAATAATACCTATGCTACTAAAGCTGTTCCAAAGAATATAAAGGGACTGAACACTTCCAATCTCACTTATGAGGCCAGCATCACCTTGATTCCAAAACCAGATAAAGAACCCACCAAAAAAGAGAACTATAGACCAATATCCCTGATGAACACAGATGCAAAAATTCTCAACAAGATACTAGCCAATAGGATCCAATAGTACATTAAGAAGGTTATTCACCATGACCAAGTGGGATTTATCCCCAGGATGCAAGGCTGGTTCAACATTCGGGAAACGATGAACAAAATAGATCACATCAACAAGAGAAAATACAAGAACCATATGATCCTCTCAATAGATGCAGAGAAAGCATCTATTTGACAAAATACAGCATCCATTCCTGATCAAAACTCTCAGAGTGTAGGGATAGAGGGAACAATCTTTAGCATCTTAAAAGCCATCTATGAAAAGCCCACAGCAAAAAAAAAAAAAAAGAAGAAAAGAAAAGAAAAGCCCACAGCAAATATCATTCTCAATGGTGAAAAACTGAGGGCCTTTCCCCTGAGATCGGGAACACGACAAGGATGTCCACTCTCATCACTGCTATTCAACATAGTACTGGAAGTCCTAGGCTCAGCAGTCAGACAACAAAAAGAAATAAAGGCATTCAAATTGGAGAATTTGAAGTCAAATTCAAAGAAGTCAAACTCTCCCTTTTTCAGATGCCATGATACTGTATATAGAAAAGCCAAAAGACTCCACCACAAGATTGCTAGAACTCATACAGCAATTCAGCAATGTGGCAGGATACAAAATCAATGCCCAGAATGCAGTGGCATTTCTATACACTAACAATGAGACTGAAGAAAGAAAAATTAATGAGTCAATCCCATTTACAATTGCACCCAAAAGCATAAGGGGTACCTAAGAATACACCTAACCAAAGAGGTAAAGGATCTATACCCTAAAAACTACAGAACACTTCTGAAAGAAATTGAGGAAGACACAAAGAGATGGAAAAATATTCCATGCTCATGGATTGGAAGAATTAATACTGTAAACATGCCTATGCTACCCAGGGCAACTTACACATTCAATGCAATCCCTATCAAAATACCATGGACTTTCTTCATGGATAAATCAGGAAAGACTATAACCTTGGAAAAAGGACAGTCTCCTCAGTAAATGGTGTTGAGAAAATTGGAAAGCCACATGCAGAACGAAACTAGACCATTCTCTTACACCATACACAAAGATAAACTCAAAATGGATGAGAGATCTAAATGTGAGACAAGGGCGGCCCGGGTGGCTCAGGGGTTTAGCACCTGCCTTCAGCCCAGGGTGTGACCCTGGAGACCCGGGATAGAATCCCACATCGGGCTCCCAGCATGGAGCCTGCTTCTCCCTCTGCCTCTCTCTGTGTGTCTCTCATGAATAAATAAATAAAATATTTAAAAAATAAATGAATAAATAAATGTGAGAGAAGAATCCATCAAAATCCTAGAGGAGAAAACAGGCAACACCCTTTTTGAACTTGGCCATGCAACTTCTTGCAAGATACATCTATGAAGGCAAGGGAAACAAAAGCAAAAATGAACTATTGGGACTTAATCAAGATAAAAAGCTTGTGCACAGCAAGTAAACAGTTAACAAAACTAAAAGATAACCTACAGAATAGGAGAAGATATTTGCAAATGACATATCAGAAAATGAGCTAGTATCCAAGATCTATAAATTACTTATTAAACTCAACAGCAAAGAAACAAACAATCCAATCGTGAAATGGGCAGAAGACATGAACAGACATTTCACCAATGAAGACATACACGTGGCCAATAAGCACATGAGAAAATGCTCCACATCACTTACCATCAGGGAAATACAAATGAAAAGCACAATGAAATATCACCTCACACTAGTGATAATGGTGAAAATTAACAAGACAGGAAATAACAAATGTTGGAGAGGATGTGGAAGAAGGGGAGCCCTCTTGCACTCTTGGTGGGAATGTGAACTGGTACAGCCACTCCGGAAAACTGTGTGGAGGCTCCTCAAAGAGTTAAAAATAGAGCTACCCTATGACCCAGCAATTGTACTACTGGGTATTTACTCCAAAGATATAGATGTAGTGAAATGCTGGGACACATGCACCCCAATGTTCACAGCAGCAATATCCAAAATAGCCAAACTGTGGAAGGGGCTTCAATGTCCATTGACAGATGAATGGATAAAGAAGATGTAGTATATATATACAATGGAATATTACTCAGCCATCAGAAGAGACAAATACCCACCATTTGCTTCGATGTGGATGGAATTGGAGGGTATTATGCTGAGTGAAGTAAGTCAATCGAAGAAAGACAAACATCATATTGTCTCACTCATTGGGAGTATATGAAATAGTGGAAAGGATTATAGCGGAAAGGAGAGAAAATGAGTGGGAAAAATTAGAGAGAGAGAGACAAAATATGAGTACCTCCTAACTCTGGGAAATGAACAAGGGGTAGTGGAGGGGAGGTATGTGGGGGCATTGTGGGACTGTGTGATGGGCACTGAGGAGGGCACTTGACGGGATGAGCACTGGGTGTTATACTGTATGTTGGCAAATTGAACTCCAATAAAAAAATATTTTAAAAAACAGTTTTGTTACCACATGCTAACAATAAACTATCTGAGAAAAAGAAAAAAGTATTTGAAAAAAATTCACTTATAGTAGCAACAAAAATACATTTAACCTGAAAATGAAACCAAAAACTGTAAGACACTGATGAAAGAAATAAGAAGACAAAAATAAGTGAACAGATATCTTACATTCATGGAGTAGCAGAATTAATATTGTTAAAATGTCCATACTACCCAGATCCTCCTACAGATCAAATGAAATCCCTATCAAAATTCCAATGGCATTATCACACGAATAGAAAATTTTTTGAAATTCATATGAAACCACAAAAGACACAAAAGTACAAAAGTTTTTTCTTTTTCTTAAGAAAAAACAAAGCTGTGAGGCCTACTTGAGATTCTCTCTCCCTACACCCCTCATCCCTTACTTGGGCAAAGACATGTGCACACTCTCTCTAGCAGGGGGCAGGGGGAGAGGGAAAAATTAAGACTTTTCCAGATAAAAGCTAGGAAGTTTGGTTTTTTGTGTTTCTTTTTCCAATTATATGTGGATCTTTGTTTTTGTACTGTACAGAACTGTAAATGTATTTCTCTTATGATTCCCTTAATAACTTTCTTTATGGTAAAAATACAATATATAACACGTATAAAAAAAAAGAAAAAACAATGCTGGAAGGTCACACTCCCTGATTTCAAACTTTATTACAAAGCTATAGCAATCAAAACTGTATAGTACTAGCATAAAAATAGACACTTAGACAAATGGAACAGAAATGAGAGCCCAGAAAGAACTCCATGTATATACGGTCAGCTGATACATATGTATGTGTGTATGTACATAATGGAATGTCATTCAGCCATTAAGAAAAAGGAAATTCAGGGGCACCTGGTGACTCAGTGGTTGAGTGTCTACCTTCAGCTCAGGGCATGATCCCAGGGTCCTGGGATTGAGTCCCACATTGGGCTCCCCAAAGGGAGCCTGCTTCTCCCTCTGCCTGTGTCTCTGCCTCTCTCTGTGTTGCTCATGAAAAGATAAATAAAGTCTTTAAAATAATAAAAGGAAATCCTCTCATTTGTGACAACAAGGATGAAACTTGAGGGCGTTATGCTAGGTGAAATAAGTCACACAGAAAAAAACGAATACCATATGATCACACTTATATGTGGAATTTTTAAAATTCTAAACTCACAGGAACAAAATATACTGGTTGTCAGAATCTCAGGGTGGGGAACATGGGGAGATGTTGGTCAAAGTTTACAAACTTCCAGTTACAAGATAAATAAGTTCTAGGGATCTAATGTACAGTATGTGACAATAATTAACTCTATTTTATACTTGAAAGTTGCTAAGTTCTCACCATATATACAAAGAAAGGTGATTATGTGAGGTGATGGAAATATTAACTAGCTTTATTATAATAATTATTTCACAATTTTGATTTAATACTTATCAAATCATCACATTGTATGTCTTTTGTTTACAATATTATATGTCAATTATATCTTAATAAACCTGGGAAGAAAAAAAGGAAGTCAGAGAATAAAAAGGTATTTCATTCAAGGAAACAATGATTTGAATGACTATGAATCTCTTACCAGAAAAATAACACAACAATTTGAAAGAAAGAAAACAATTGTCAAGACAAATTTCAATATCCCTTAAAAATAGCCTAGTAATGAGGTGAAATAAAAACCTTGTCAAATGAATTAACTATCCAACAGACGTGGTAAATAAAATGCTTCAAACAGAAAGGAAAAAAATACCAGAAGGAAACTTGGACCATAGATATGAAGGATGTGGAGAAAGGGGAACCCTCTTACACTCTTGGTGAGATGCAAACTGGTATAGCCACTCTGGAAAACAGTATCGAGGTTCCCCAAAAAGTTAAAAATTGAGCTACCCTATGATCCAGCAATTGGATCAACAACTAGGTATTTACCCAAAGGACACAAAAATACTGATTCCAAGGGATACATGCAACTCTGATGTTTATAGGAGCATTATCAACAATAGCCAAGCTATGGTAAGAGCCCAAATGTTCTTCTATTAATGAATGGGTAAAGATGATGTGATCATTCATATATATATATATATTACTCATCCATAAAAAAGAATGAAATCTTGCCATCATTTGCAATGACATGGATGGAGCTAGAGAGTGTTATGCTAAGCAAAATACATCAGTTAGAGCAAGACAAATGCCATATGATTTTACTTATATGTGGATTCTAAGAAACAAAGCAGATAAACATAGGGGAGAAAAAGAGAGGCAAGCCAGAAAACAGAATCTTAACTATAGAGAACAAATTGAGGGTTGCTGAAGGGGAAGTGGGTAGTAGGGATGGGTTAAATGGGTGATGGAGATTAAGAAGGGTACTTGTGATGAGCACTGGGTTTTTTAAGTGATAAATCACCAAATTCTATACCTGAAACTAATAATTAACACTATATGTTAACTAACTGGAATTTAAATAAAAACTTGAAAGTAGGGATCCCTGGGTGGCGCAGCGGTTTGGCGCCTGCCTTTGGCCCAGGGCGCGATCCTGGAGACCCGGGATCGAGTCCCACGTCAGGCTCCCGGTGCATGGAGCCTGCTTCTCCCTCTGCCTGTGTCTCTGCCTCTCTCTCTCTCTCTGTGACTATCATAAATAAATAAAAAAATTAAAAAAAAAAATTAAAAAAAAATTAAAAAAAAAAACTTGAAAATAGTAAATAATAAATATAAATAAATACATACATATATACACAAATGTAGGTAGATTGAAAGTAAAAGGATGAATAATGTGTGCCATGCAAACATCATTCAAATGAAAGCTGGAATTGCTATATTTGTATCAAAAATAGTATGCTTCCTAGTGAAGAAAGTTTTAAGAGATAAAGAGGGACATTAATTACATGGTAATATAATCATCTACCAAGAGGATATAATAGTCTATACACATTATAAGATGTGTATGCCCCTAACAAGATACTTTCAAAATAGATGGATTAAAAAATAATGTGATTGAAAGGAAAATGGGCAAATTATAGTTGAAGGCTTCAAAATTTTTTTCAGTAATTGGCAGATCAAATTGATAGAAAATCAGTAAAAGTATTGAAGAACTGAACAAAACCACCAGCCAATTAGACCTAACCAACATTTATAAAACATCCCACCCAACAAGGAAAGAATATTTATTCTTCTCAAGTGAATATGGTGCACTCAATAAGAGAGACCTTGGATATGGTCATATCATAGGAAGACATTCAACATATTTTTTTTTTACATTCAACATATTTAAAAGATGTAGAACCATGCATTAGTGTGATGTAGTGTAGATGTCAAATACATTAGTGTATTCTCTAACTAAAGGGAAATTAACTTTGAAATTAAAAACAGAGCGTTGGCAGGTAATACTGTTCCTGAAATGACCTCAGTCTACTTTTTCTGCCTATAAATAACTTGAAGTCCAGTCAAATTTTGCCGACTTTTTTCCCCAAAGATTGTACTTATTTATTCATGAGCAACACAGAGAGAGAGGCAGAGACACAGGCAGAGGGAGAAGCAGGCTCCCTGTAGGGATCCCAATGTGGGATTGGATCCCAGGACCCCAGGATCATGACCTGAGCCAAAGGCAGATGCTCAACCACCGAGCTCCCCAGGTGTCCCAAACGTTGCCAATTTTAAAACACATATTTTCAATTCAGTTACTGTGTCAGTGGTCCCCAAGACCACTGTCAGGTTCAATGATTTGCTATGAATACACAGGACTCAACATACAATCATATTTATTTATTTATTACAGTGAAAGGATACAAAACAAAATGAGGAAAGGGAAAAGGCTCAAAGGACAAAGTCTCACCACGGGACCCAGGATCCCCTGATCCCGTCTTCCCCCAGCACAGTACCCAGTATCCACTAATCTAAAAGCATGAGGGTGACAGCATGTGCATGTGATCTTGACCAGGGAAGCTCATTAGGGATTCCAAGGTATGTATTAGTGGCTCCTTACATAGGTACACTATGCTTAGCACTTACCAGAATTCCAGATTTCCAGAAAGAAAGCTGGTACTCAGCATAAACCACATTTTTTACACAGTTTTGGCATGAACGATTCCTATCACTTAGGGAAAATTTCATATTAATGTAGAGAACTATTTATCAACTAATTTCCCAGACACCAGCCAAGCACCAGTCTTGCAAGCCAGGCTTCCTAAGGAGAGCAATCTCAACACTACTTCATTAATTCTGCACAGTCACCTTTATACATCCTGTTTCCACAGCTTGGATTGTCTTTCCAGTCTTGAAGACTTATCTCAAACACTGCATTTTCCATTAAGCTTTTCTTTTTCTCTTAACAGGAAATAATTCTTCCTCCCTTGAATCCCATTAGCATTTGAACATCACTCATGGTAATGACCTCACTTTATTTTGTATAATAACTATTGATTATTTTCATTCTTCATGTCTTTCCACTGTGGCAAAGTATAAGATGACTTTATGGGGCCAAATCCCAGTTCTCTCAGATGATTTCCAAGGTGAATGAACTCTAGTTATGAGAGTTGATAAGTAGCTTCTCTCTTCCTGGGTTTGAATTCTAACTTCATTTAAAGCTGTATGGTCTTGGTCCTGTTTCTTAGCTTCTCTGAGCCCCAGTTATCTCACCTGCAAATTTGTTAGAATTATACCAAATACTGTATGGAAAAATAGCTTGGCAAATAGTGCCTCAATACATTTCATTTCCTGTCTCTCTCCTTTCTACCTTAGAGGGTCACCAGGCACACAAATTGAATTGTCCCTCTAATTTTGGACTTACTTGACTGAAATTCAGCTGTGTGAACCATGGCCCCTCTTGACACTACTTCCCTCTGTTGCTCTACAATCAACTCAGGTCTGTTGAGTTGAGTATCAGAGGTCAGGGATATTGGAGAAAGTTCATCTGATCAGCCCAGCCTGAAAGCATTCAAGGCTTAATTGCAGAGAAATGAAACATCTTCATATTCTACAGAGCATATTCAACAAACCAGAAGTGATGAGGTAGAGAGGGGTGGGTATTGGCATCAGGGAAATGGTGCAGTGTGAGGTCCAGCCTAATACATGAAGAGATTTGTGCAAGTAAACCAGACCAAAGAGGACTCTAGGCAAGGGGACTTGTAGAAGCAAAGAGCTGGCAGGGTGAATTAACCTATGATATTGTGAGGATGAAAAAATGTGTTAGTTAGAACACATAGGTTGTGATGAAGGGCTATGAGCAAAATGTATGTAGGTGATTTGAGGACATATTCCCAAAGGGAAAATAAACATTTTCCTCCATTAAATACATTAAGTATTAAATAATTTTGTGCAAGTGTATCTTCCTGTTACAACTAGATTTAAAAAGTAATTGTGTGCAAATGAGCACAAAGGATCTTTTCGGGTCATGAAAATGTTCTAAAACTACTATAGTGATAATTTAATTATATACTTCAAATGGGTAAACTTTATGACATGTAAATTATCACAGTAAAGTGGTTTTGACAAAAAGATAATTGGACAAAAGAGTACATTAAGTTATGAGCTCTGATTGCCAATTCATGCTAGGTCTATATGATTTCTAGTAATCTCAGTTGCTCAAAGCAGACCCCTGATTCATACTTATTGAGTGAATAAATGTTTTACAGGCAACTAAATTATATGCAGTGCCAAATAAATATTTTCTTCATTATCTGTTTTATACATAGGCTATTCAGGAAATTTTCCCTTTTAAATATGTCTTTTAAATTCCTGTTACAATTTTTGGAAAATGATTTTGTTTAAAAAAATTCTTTTCTGAGAGAAAAGCTTTGAAGGTACAGTCATGGCATCTATCTACACCAACAATGATTTAGGCTGAGATCTAAACTAACAGGCAGCAAGTGTATCTGGGCAAGGAAACTATCAAAAATCCTTCCAACCATTTTCTATTATGATATTCTTAATCATGAGAGAAGACAAGTAGGAAAACATAGGAAGAAACCACATTGAAATGATTACTGTATGTGGGATAACATACCATGAGAAGAAAAAAGAATCACAAAACACTTATTTAAAAAATAAAATGTGTCCTCCCAGACTGGCAACGTATTGTAGAGCTTGATGGTCTCAGACACCATATAAAAGCACAGTGCTGGGCTGTCATCTAGTGGCTGAATTGCAAATGATAGATACGAATGTTAAGAAATTGAAGCAGTATTTCTTATCAGAATATACTCTAGAATTGACTAGTCTTAAATCATTTTATTTGTTTATTTGTGCATTTCAGATCCTCTCATGATTGCTGGTTATTTTTCTAGTGCTACAAACCCTGCAGGTCAAATATCCAAATAAATTAAGTCTATCTTTGTCAGAGTCTTATATATCCTTTTTTAAAATATATATATCCTTTTAAAATTTTTCTTTTATTTGGAAGTGCCTGGGTGGTGCAGGCAGTTGAGCCACTGACTCTTGGTTTTGGTTCAGGTCGATCTCGGGGTTGAGAGATTGAGCCCCGCATTGGGCTCCACATTCAGCTTAGAATCTAGTTGAGATTCTCTCCCTCTCTCTGCCCCTCCTATTTGTGCTCTCTCTCTCTCTCTAAAATAAATAAATCTTTTTTAAAAAGGGTTTTTTGTTTGAATATAGTTGACACACAATGTTAAATTAGCTTCAGGTATACAATTTAGTGACTTGACAAGTTTATGTGTTATGCTATGTTCATCACAGGTGTAGTTATCATCTGTCCTGTCATGTTGCCATTACAACATCATTTACAGTATTTTTTATGCTGTAGCTTTTATTCCTGTACCTTACTCATTCCATTACTGGAAGCCTGTACTTCCCCCCTCCCCTTCACACATTTTGCCCAACCTCCCACATCCTTCTGGCAACCATCAGTTTGTTCCCTGTATTTTTTCTCTGGTTCTGTTTTTGTTTATTTATTCATTTGTTTGTTTTTTAGAATCCACTTATGAGTGGAATCATTATATTTCTCTTTCTCAGTATAACTTATTTCACTTAGCATAATACCCTCTAGGTCTATCCATGTTGTCACAAATGTCATGATCTCACCCTTTTTTATGGCTGCATAATACTTCTTTTTTTTAAGACTTTATTTATTTATTCATGGGAGATACAGAGAGAGAGAGGCAGAGACACAGGCAGAGGGAGAAGCAGGCTCCATGTGGGGAGCCCAAGGTGGGTGGGACTCAATCCCAGAACTCCAGGATCACGCCCTGGACTGAAGGTGGCACTAAACTGCTAAGCCATCCAGGCTTCCCAATACTTCATCTTCTTTATTCATCTATTTATGGACACTGAGATTGCTTTTATATCTTGGCTATTGTAAATAATGCTGCAATAAATGTAGTGACACATCTTTTTGGATTAGTTTTTTGTTTTCTTTGGGGAAATACTCATAAGTGGAATTACTGGATTATATGGTATTTCTATTTTTGATTTTTTGAGGAATCTCCATACTGTTTTCTACAGTGGCTGCAACAGTTTACATTCCCAAAAGTTCATGAGGGTTCCTTTTTCTCTATATCCTTGCCAACATTTGTTATTTCATTTTTATTTCAAATCTTTTTTTGCCTCCTTTGTCTCCACACATTGAAACCCCATCTTCTGACCTCACCCCATGCAGCAAACCCTCCCCTCCTCTACCCCTTATATGCCCACAGGTCAACCCTAGCTTAGTGAGGTATTCAGAGGAAAGCTGCTGACCACAACAAAGTGGGCATGGCTGCTGGCTTTAGATTAATTGGATTGGTTAAACAAATAAATCCCTAATCAAAAGTTGAGACACAATGACAAATATTGTAATATTGTCATTTCAGGGGAAAATATTGAGGCAGCAGTTGCTTCTAAGAGCTCCTCTTAAGCCTGCCTCTGCCTCCAAGAGTGTGTTTAAGGAGAGGTAGGAGGGGAAGTCAAACCTTTTTCAACTTTGAAAAACAAGCTCAGGGAAGCAGACACCCACACTCACTACCCTGCAGTGAACACAATAGCCCAGCAGTTGAAGGAGGTAGGAGCAATTGTCATTGATATGCATGAAAGATGTGAAAATCTAGGTGAGACCCAGGGCTACTACCCAGTAAGCTTCCCAATTCACCCACCCTGTGGCCCAATAGGCATTTTTATTATGTTTCTTGTTTCTGTTCTTCCTTTAACAGCCTCCATTCCCTCAACTCTTCTAAACAATAGAAATTGTATCATAAGCCCAGAGGAGTAGCCCTTTGTATCATGCCTTGTCAGTCATGCAAGTAGAGTCTTGTTTTGATCAAACAATCTATACCAGGCATGGGTCAAGCATTTTATTTCCTTTCCTTTGGTTGTTGTTCTAAGTGCACATTCCTAAGGCAGAGGAAGGAGCAATAACAAACACGTCTGAGAATAATTTTGTGGTTGACTCAGCAGCATAGTATTATATTAACAAAAAGGAAGAAATGCACAGATAATCCAGAATTTTAGAAATCACCCTAAGTGGAACTCTCTTAGGGAGGAAACAACCAAAAGACCTTAAATGACCCAAAATCACACAAAACAGTGGCAGGAGCCAGAGCAAAACTAGAGGCCAGAGCTCTAGATACACCATAGACTTTATTTCATTAGATACACGTGTGCTTTTAGCTTTAGTGTATCATAGGAAAACACTATATCTAAAATATAGATAATAGGGATTAATAGGGAAATTTCTTTTCTAAGTTTGGTATACTGTTAATGAAAACATACTCTACACAACCATATCCAAATATTTTCTCTCATGATCTAAGATCCTGAGTACTCTCAGGTCAACTCTTGGGTGCAAAAGTCACTACTTTGAATTTTAAAGAATAAATGTATGTACATGCACTTTTACATCAATGTTGGGCTTCAGATTTGTTGGTTTTTTCTACAAAGTTCTACTTTAAGCAGACTGTCTTAGCTGCATGTATAAAAATAGAAATGTCTTTTAACTTGCCTTAATTGTAATAGTTTTATTTTTTATTACTTTAAATCATATGAAATGGCTATTGTTTCTCGTCAAAAAAAAAAACATTGAATATCAGCAGATTTTAATGTTCAACCTATAACATTGGGTAAAGAGCAAAAATTTAGAGAACTTCGTTTGTGAAAGAATTGTTTACATAGGCCTAACACTTTTTCGCTAAACTTTTTTGCTTTTATTCACAAAATCTTGCCCTGATATTCTAGAAGTTCTTCAGGTGTTACCATAAGAATCACTTTTGTAGAAAAGAAGATACAACATAAAGAGTTCCCAATAATTTCTGCATTTACTTTTTCTCCTCCCAAAAGAAAGTAATATCTTAATGAGATTGGACAATCATCTTTCCATCACATTGGGGCAAACATCAATAAGTTAAGGAAACGAGAGAAGAAATATATTTATTTAATAAATAAGTCTATTTATTTCATATGAATCATCTCATTATGTAGTTCCAGTTGAGTCTTCTGACTCTGCCAGACTGATGTTAGTTTTTACCTATTTTTTCTTATAAAAGCCATAGCTCTTCTCTTTTTTAAGCCTTTCTGCAATCTGAATGGGATGTTCATAAAGCCTAATATAAACCTAAGAGAGAAAGTTATAAAATTCTTAGAATAAAAAGAGGCAAAACAATATGTTCTCTAGGTAAGTCTCACATTTTCTGTGTCATGTTCTGTATAAAAAACGTAAGTGGTTTCTTTTCACATGAGTGTGCATGTAACTATGTGCATAAACCATAGAAAAAAACACAGTTTCTTAAGTTTTTCCATCATTCTGTCAAAAAGCATAATTATCTAATGGGCATCCAGCCATACCAAAATATGGCTTAAAGGTTTATTGATTTGGATGTAGTGACATAGAAGGTAGTCTATGATATGAGCAAAAAATCAAGTTGCAGAAAATACATGCAGCGTGATACTATTTTTATAAAACAAAAACTGCACACAACCAAAAACAAATGCATATAATCAAAGATGTTAGAATTCCACTCTGAATATGGAATTGGGGAGTCATGACTTAAAGTACTTCTGTATTGTTTGCATTTTTACAATGAACATATATTATTTTTATGATGAAGTAAACATGTTTCCAGGTTTCAGTTCCATGGCCTTGAATACTTCTCTGTTCTCTGGACTAATGAAGTTCTGTTCATCTCATAAGATCCAAATCAAATGCCTCATTAATGTCTTATCAATAAAAAGCAATTTCTTCCTATACCAACTTGGTAGCACCTTGTATTTATTCACCTCTATCCTAGCAGTTAATGAAAGGAGCTGTTATATTTCTATTCTGATATCTCAGCATCACCTGCCCTTAGCATATTATCTTGTCCTTAGTAGAGGTTAATAAATATTAAGTGAAAGTTTATGTAAGTAGTAGGTAGCTAGATGAAATTCAAATTCAACTCATTTAGGCTGTCAGACAATATTAAGCACTAGCCTCTGATACCTGCCCTCAGGGGACAGGAATGAAAAATGTCACCCCTGCCCTGCAGGAACTGAGAGTTTATTTAGGGAGATGATCCAACAAACTATTACAATATATTTTAAAGACTTATGATAAAAATGAGCACGTATTTGGGCAGCTAGGCCAGAAAGATGAGGAAAGAAAAATATTTAAGACGGAAGAAATGAAACTGAAGCTAAATAACTAAGGATAAATAGAAGTTCAAAAGAAGATGGGGGTGGAAAGAGGTTCTAGGCAGATTCCTGAGAACACTCATCCAAGAGTTCCCTGCCCCCGGCTGGAGTGAAGGCACCTACTGGGGAATTGGTTTGAGCCAGGGTCAGAGAGGCAGGAGGGACCAAGTCAAGGTGAGTCTTGTTTGTCACTCCAAAGAGTTTGAATTTGATGCTGTTGTCAGTGAGAAAGTTGTGATAGCATAATTCATAAATTATGGAAAGAATATTTTACCCCACACCATTTCCTATACTTGTTGTTGGACAGCACTGTATGACAAAAAAACAAGCAATGTGTATTAACAAGCATCATTTTTCTCTTAAATTTGTTATTTTCCATTTTGGAACAAGTTACAGCCTAAAGCAAATAACAAAAACAAAACTCTGAAGAGGAAGAACAACTGAATTTCCAGTGATACTACCTTATAATATTTAAAATGGCTTAAGTATTAACAACAACAACAACAAAAAGTATGAAGCATACAAAGAAACGCTAGCAATGAGCAAATGAAAAGTAAATTTAAATAGTATCCAAAAGGGGCACCTGGGTGGCTCAGTGGTTGAGCATCTGACTTTGGCTCAGGGCATGATCCTGGGGTCCTGGGATCAAGTCCCACATCAGGCTCCCCACAGGGAGCCTGCTTCTCCCTCTACCTGTGTCTCTGCCTCTCTTTCTCTGTGTCTCTCATGAATAAATAAATAAAATATTTTTAAAATCTAGTATCCAAAAGAATAAAATACTTAGGAATAAATTTAAATAGGTAGGTGAAAGACTTGTATCCTGAAAACTGCAACACAACGCTAAAAGAAATTAAAGAAGACACAAATAAACAAAAAAATACATGTTGTATTCATGGGTTGAAAGACCTAATATTATTAAGTTGGTAATATTAGCCAAAGTGATCTGCAGATTCAGTGCAATCTGTTTTTTTTATTATTATTATTAGATTTATTTATTCATTTGAGATACAGGAAAAAAAAGAGAGAGAGAGAGAATAAGGGAGGGGCAGAGGGTGAGGGAGGCAAAGTCCCAAGCAGACTACATACTGAGAGCAGAGCCTGATGCCAGGTGTATCCCATGACCCATGAGATCATGACTTGAGCCAAAACCAAGAGTTGGACACTCAGTGAATTGCATCAGCCATCACCTCTTGGTGCGGTCTTTATCAAAACCCCAATGGTGTTTTTTTTTTCTTTTTTCAGAAATGGAAAAGCTGATCCTTAAATTCATGTGGAAATCTAATGGGCCCCAAATAGGCCAAACAATCTTGAAAAAGAACAAAATTGGAGACCTTACACTTCTTGATTTCAAAACTAACTACAAAGCTACGGTAAACAAAATGGCATACTAGAATAAAGATAGACATATAGAACAATGGAATAGACTTGAGAGTCTAGAAATAAACCCATACGTTTATGACCAACTGATTTTTTTTTAAATTGTATTTAAATTCAATTCAATTAAAAAAATTTTTAAACTCAATTCAACATAAATTTAATTTAGTCAATATATACTAAATTATTAGTTTTAGGAGTAGAATTTAGTGATTCATCAGTTGCATATATCATCCAGTGCCCTTCTAATGCCCATCACCCAGGTACCCCAGCTCCCCTCCCCCTCCCACCTATCTTGTTTCTTATAGCTAAAAGTCTCATAGGTTGTCTCTCTCTGTTTTTATCTTTATTTTTCCTTCCCTTCCACTATGTTCATCTGTTTTGTTTCTTGAATTTCACATATGAGTGAAATCATGTTACTTGTCTTTCTCAGAATGACTTATTTTGCTTCCCATTATAACCTCTAGTTCCATCCATGTCATTGCAAATGGTAAAATTTCATGTTTTTTAATGGCTGACTAATATTCTGTTACATATATATATGATACATATCACATATATATCATATATATATATATCACCTCTTCTTTATCCATTCACCTGTCCATGGACATCTGGGCTCTTTCCTTTTTTTAGGTATTGTGGACATTGCTGCTAAAACATTGGGGTGGGTGCATGTACCTCTTTAAATCACTATGGTTGTAGCCTTTGAATAAATACCTAGTAGTGCAATTGACGGGCATATGATAATTCTTTTTTTAGATTTTGAGGAACCTACATACAGTTTTCCAGAGTGGCTGCACCAGTTTGCATTCCCACCAAAGGTGTACAAGGGTTTCCCTTTCTCTGCATCCTCACCAATATCTGTTGTTTCCTGAGTTGTTCATTTTAGTCATTCCAACCACTGTGAGGTGGTAGCTCACTGTGGTTTTGATTTATATTTCCCTGATGCTGAGTGATATGGAGCATTTTTTCACATGTCTGTTAGCCATTTGTATGTCTTCTTTGGAGAAATGTCTATACATGTCTTCTGCCCATTTCTTGACTAGATTTTTTGGTTTTAGGGTGTTGAGTTTGACAAGTTCTTTATAAATTTCAGATACTATCTCTTTATCTTATATGTAACTTACAAATATCTTCTCCCATTCTGTAGGTTGCCTTTCAATTTTGATGAAGAGTTCATTTATAATCTGAACTGACCCATACCAGTAAGAAAGTTGAAATATTAATCAAAAACCTCCCAAAAAACAAGTGTCCTGGGCCAGATGGCTTCCCAGGGGAATTCTATCAAATGTTTAAAAAAGAAATAATACCTATTCTTCTGAAGCCGTTTCAGAAAACAGAAAGGGAAGGAAAACTTTCGAACTCTTTAAATGATGCCAGCATTATCTTGATTCCAACATCAGACAAAAACCTCATCAAAAAGGAGAATTACAGGGATGGGGGGTGAATGGGTGATGGGCACTGAGTGGGGCACTTGACGGGATGAGCACTGGGTGTTATTCTGTATGTTGGTAAACTGAACACTAATAAAAAATAAATTTATAAAAAAAAGGAGAATTACAGACCAAAATCCCTGATGAACATAGATGCCAAAATTCTCACCAAGAGGCTAGCAAATAGGATACAATAGTATATTAAAAGGATTACTCACCATAACCAATGGGGCATGAACAGACATTTCTCCAAAGAAGACATGCACAAGGCCAACAAGCACATGAGAAAATGCTCCACATCATTTGCCATGAGGCAAATACAAATCAAAACCACAATGAGATACCACCTCACACCAGTGAGAATGGCTAAAATTAACAAGACAGGAAACAACAAATGTTGGAGAGGATTTGGAGAAAGGGGAACCCTCTCACACTGTTGGTGGGAATGCAAACTGGTGCAGCCACTCTGGAAAACAGTGTGGCATTTCCTCAAAAAGTTAAAAATAGGGTTCCTGGGTAGCTCAGTCGTTTAAACATGTGTCTTTGGCTCAGATCATGATCCCAGAGTTGGGCTCCTTGCTCCACAGGGAGTCTGCTTCTCCCTCTGTCCCTCCTCCCACTCTTTCTCTCTCATAAATAAAAAAAAACTTTTTTAAAAAGTTAAAAATAAAGCTACCCTACAACCCAGCAATTACAGTAGTAGGTATTTTCCTCCAAAGATACAAATGTAGTGATCCAATGGGGCACCTGCCCAACAATGTTTGTAGCAGCAATGTCCACAGTAGCCAAACTGGAAAGATTTGAGATGTTCATCGACAGATGAATAGATAAAGAAGTTGTGGGATATATAGACAATGGAATATTACTCAGCCATCAGAAAGGATGATTATTTACCATTTACATTGACATGGATGGAACTGGAGGGCATTATACTGAGGGAAATAAGTCAATCAGAGAAAGATAATTATCATATGGTTTCCCTCATATGTGGAATATAGGAAACAGCACAGAGGATCATAGGGGAAGGGATGGAAAACTTAATGGGAAGTCATCAGAGAGGGAGATAAACCATGAGAGACTTAACTATAGGAACCAAACTGAGGGTTGCTGGAGGAGGGGTGGATGGGGGGATGGGGTACCTGTGTGATGGGCATTGAGGGCACTGGATGTGATGAGCACTGGGTGTTATACACAACTGATGAATTATTGAACACTACATCTGAAACTAATGATTTACTCTATAATGGCTAATTCAATTTAAATGTTTTAAAAATGCAAATAAGTGAAGGGTGGACATAGAATTTTTTTTTGAAAAATGTCTGTTTATTTTTGCTACACTACATAAAGTCCAGTTAACATGGGTTATGTTTGGAAAGTGGAGTAGACAGTGAGAGGAAACTTCCAATATCCCATTGTGCATTGAATTTTAATCAACTGAGCAGATATTTATAACTTTCAAATAAATATTTAAAGAAAAACAAGAAAAACTCTATGAAGTGTTTAACAGGCTTAACAGAATTGTTCAGCACAGAACTTAAGGATGATTAAAAAAATCCAAGTTGCAAAGTGTTGGTGCTCATGTCAAGCCACTCCATAATAATTCCACAGTGGAATATTGATTTTTTTTAATTAAAATTTAATTAAATTTAATTAAAATTACTTAAGAAACAGCCAGTACAAGAATACTCTCTTTGTTTTGCCCATTCCTCACAAATTACTGTTTCTTTTTTTAAAAGTCTAAAAGCTGCCTATCTCGGTCACTTCTTTAGGTCCCAGATCTCTTTATATGTGTGAATCTTTTTTTCTCCTGCTAATGTCTTTTGTCCATTTCATTATTAGAACTGACAAAAGAAATCAAGAAGGGGAGGAGCGTCCCTCTCCCCACAAAAGCTTATTCTTGATGTTCTAAGTCTACATAAAAACGAAGAACAAACTGCATGAAATGAATAAATGCTAGTGGGTCCACACTTTATTAAACTGTCACTACTATTGCATTTATCTTTTGCATTAAAGCTTCATGCTTTTGCATTTCTTGCCTTTCCCAAAGGAAACCACATGGTACTAAGTAGGATCCATTTTTGCAAAAAATTGGAAACTTCAATCTGTACAACAGAGCAAATCCACGACCCTGGGGAATTGGCTGACATAGAGGATTTGGTTCCTCGCTAAGATATAGACCAAGACCCATTCACTGTGGCCGGTGAGCGGCCACAGAGGCACCCCTGCACCAGACCTGCAGAAGAGCCTGGAGCACCGCTAGAGGACTCACCCAATCTCAGCGGAGCGAGGTAGCAAGACGTGCCCAGGAGCTGCGGAGATGGCCACTCCACCTCCTGGAGCCCTCCAGGTAACCTGGGCAAGTACTCCCTTCCCACCCGCTCCCCACCTCCCACCCCCCCACCCCACCCCCGCCCCCGCACCGCGTCCCTAACTCCTGGATGGGAGGCAGAGGAGGCAGAGCGTGATTCCCACGCCAGACTCCTGAGCGCTGAGCAAGGCTTAGGGTGGGGTCCCAAGTGCAATGAGGGGGAACGTTTTCCAGAGAAGCTGCTTAGTATAAAAACTTTATGCTTGTGTTCACAAATATTGCACTTCTTGATGAGTATTCATAGCCTCCTTCAGTTAGAGTAGGATCCATTTTTTAAAAAATCTGTCATCGTCATAGAAGAAATGATTAATGAAAAATAATACTAAGCAAAAAAAAAAAAAAAAGCTCGATATGTGTAATTAGTCAAAAGATTGTCTCTACTATGCCCATCTCTGTAAGATGCATTGATTGTATGATAATCATTTTCTTATCTTCATTGTGTGTATTTTGTATATTATTTCTGAATTTCCAAAAAGTTATCTTGCTTTTTTTCCCCTTTTCCGAGGTAAAATGTTGGTCACAGATGCTATTATTTTATCATAATGCTATGCTCCATATTCTACCCTTTTATTTATATTTCACAGCTTTACTCCTAAGAAATGTGTACCTTGATTTCTTTTGGCAGTTTTGAGCTTAAAAGGCACACTAGTAGAGCAAAATCCATATTTTTGAAGTTTTATTCCAAAGAAAATTTTGTACCACAAAATTTTTCAAGCAATTAGGGTTTCTACATAACCCTACATTATTTTCATAATTACAAGAGTGATAAAAATAAACTGAAACATTGTTGAGTCATCTAAAATACAGTGGACACTGAGGAAATACAGCCTCTACAAGCCTTCTGTCTCAAGTCTCAGAATGATGAATTTGACTAGTTGCCAACTTGCAAGCAGCCTGGATCAACAACAGCAGCGTGCAAGCATGGAGTTCAATGGACTTTCTGCCTAGCACCAACCTTACCAAACAGCTGTGTACAGAATAGTGTTACTGTAACCGTGCCAGTAGCAATCATTAAAAAAAAAAAAAGGAAATTATGTAATGTGCCTAAATTCCTCCTTTAAAATTCCCCCTTTAAAAAATCTAAATCTGTGTCTCCCAAATTGCAATTCCTAACACCCCAAATAAACCCTTAGTTTTACAGCTTTGCTTGATTGTTTTACAGCCTTGCCTTTTCTTATTTGGCAAGAGTAACTGTAATTTTCCTTAATATTTCTAATGTCCTGACCATATTCAAGTTTCACTGACATCTTCCATTTTTAAAATGCAGAAAAGCCGTAGAAATCACCTCAAGCTCAGGAGACAAAGTTCATAAGGAATATAGTCCTGAATCGCACCCACTCATACACAGAATTCTGGAACCATTCTCTTTGGCTCCTTGGAATCATGGATCCTTCATTCCACCTCTATCCTCAGAGACTCGAGTATTTGCTGGCTGGGTATCTCCGAGCTCTAGTGTCTTTGCACCTGTGGAGGGTTGGCACTTCAGCTGACAAGGTAGCAGAGCATTAATTCTCTGAGGCCAGGAGACCACTTGGTTACCTTAGTTACCCTTACCTAGTTACCTAGTTACCCTAAGTTACCTTAGGGGTAACTTAGTCACAACCCTTAGGACCTTTTCGAGACCAAAGGCAGGGGGAGTGACTCCAGCTCTGGGGATGCAGGTGGGGCAGAGTCTTCCTCAGAAGCAGGTGCTCGTGAGAACCAGGGTGCGTGGGTACTATGTGCCTGAGTTCTATGTCTGTCACCTGTAAGGCAGGTGACAAATCCAAAAGGACAGAAGGAACCTGGCTAAGTCTGGTTTCTTACCTGAAAACAAGGACATTTATAATGACTGTCTCTTGGCAATTTGAAAAATGTCACCTGTAAAGCATGTAGCCAAGTATCTTCACTAAGAATAGTGGTAACAGCTGTTACTTTTGTTGAGTAGTTATTAAATCTCACAACTATCCTGTGAGGCAGAATTATTTACATTTTTAGAAAATAATTCATTATTTAAAAAACAAGCTGAGGCTCAGATTGGTGAAATAATATGCTCGGGTCACAGGCTAGCCAGTGAAGCAGTTTACATGCAAATGTGTTATTTTATACCCAATCTTGTACTCTTTCTAATATCACAGCATTAGGAAACAACTGTCCCTAAATCCGCAAAGGTAAAATTCTAAGTAAATATGGCTGGAATCTCACCACATGACAAATGTATTTTGAGATTTCTAGTGTCTCTTCAGATCCCTTGGGTCATATTAAGTGGTTTATGGCTCTACAAGTGGTTTATGTTTTAACTCCGATATTCCAGGAGAATATGGCTTGTGACTTTAAAATTAATTTGAGGGGGATCCCTGGGTGGCTCAGCGGTTTAGCGCCTGCCTTTGGCCCAAGGCGTGATCCTGGGGTCCCGGGATCAAGTCCCACATCGGGCTCCCTGCATGGAGCCTGCTTTTTCCTCTGCGTCTGTCTCTGTCTCTCATGAATAAATAAATAAATAAATAAATAAATAAACAAACAAACTTTTTAAATAAATAAATAAATAAATAAATAACATTGATTTGATTCCCAGGCTCAGGTGCCAGCTCCCTTGGAACAAAGCCACTCTTGTAGGAAGGCAAGGGGGGCGGGGAAGCCTCCAATAACAAGAATCTTACCTGGAAGATAGCATCCTTTTTAATTGTAGATCTCTCTACAGGGCTTCAAAGCAGAAGGGAGCTAGATAGAACTAGATTTTCATGGCCAGAAGCAGCTCTTGATCCCTCTACCCAAAATGAGCCAGTCTAAGTGATAATGCCACCTCCAGAAGCCACCACACTATGTGTCAATGAGGGTTTTGAACTACCCTTGAGAAGATCAAGGTGAGCGGGGTGGCCCAGGGGCAAGCCGCTTAAGGAAAGTCCATTTTGCTGGAGAGCTAGTGAGGGTAGGGTCTTGGTGTAAGGAATAATCAGGTGGAGGGAGGAAATTCTGTCTCCACTGTCCCTGAAAGTCCCCTAGTCCCTTCTTCACTCTTTGTAAATGCTGTGCTGCTTTCACACATGTATACTAGTACATGTATACTGACCTCAAAGAATCCCAGAATGATAGTTCCATGGTCATCTTTGTCTCATTTGAAAGCTTTAAAGAAATTGGGCCTCCAAACACCAGTGAATTGTCCAGGGATAGATACCCAGGTTGTGACAAAGCCAGGAGGTAAAAACTGCTCTTCTTTCTCTTTCACAGGTAAGTCACCAAAAGCATCTTACTATAAGAGTCTTATGAGAAACTTCTTACAGCATCCCATAACAATTTTAATGAAAGAGTAAGTAGCTTCCCACCAGCTGCTATTTGCATAGATTTGATTTTAGTCATAGATATGCATGAGTTATATCAAATACTTTTCTGTATCTACAGCAATATTTAGCTTATTTGCTTATCTTTTCATGTACTTTAATTTTAATAATCCTGTTTTCTTAGTTTTTCTGTTAATCATAAACACACATAAATTATTAAGTAAATAGGAAAAAAGTTTTTATGTAACTCAAACCTTAAGTTCCCATGATCACTTCATATCCATACATGAACAAGTAGTGCCACCTGGTCCTTCCTGTGTTTTTTCAAGTTTCAAGGCTCTTTCCCTATAGGGGGACTGCTCTCCAGCAAGGGTGTGTTTTTGGGGAGGTGAATGCAGGAGTTATAAGGTAGGCCTGATCTCAAGACCCCATCCTCTTTCTGTCCCCTCAGCTGGACCTTCACAATTCTCTACCCTCTCCCAAGGCTCAGAAAAAGAATACATCTCAAGTGAGCCTTATGTTCATTCCTCATTTTGTATTATAATGGATTTGTGAAGTTTAGAAGGATCCATGTATTAAATGGAAAAGTAAGAATAAAAATAGATCAAGTTAATCTTGAGGGAAATCATATACAATTTCCCCATTAACTCTGATGTTTGCTGTTGGCTCTTGGTAGGTAACCTTTGCCAGAATAAGTAAGTTACCTCTAATTTGCTTAAATTTCAACTTAGTCATAAATGTACAATGAGTTATATTGAGTACTTCTTCTGTATCTATGGAAGGAAAGGTATAATTTATTTTCTTTATAAATATTATGAATAGTATGATGGAGTTTCTAACATAAACTTATTGAATTACTGCATAGAACCTACTAGCTATTGAGTATGGTGAGTTGTGCTATATTATATACATATGAATATTGTGAGGGGCTTTTCCCCAATACTTTTTTTAGAATTTTCATTTCTTTTTTTTTTTTTTTTTTTTTTTTTTTATGATAGTCACAGAGAGAGAGAGAGAGAGAGAGAGAGGCAGAGACAGGCAGAGGGAGAAGCAGGCTCCATGCACTGGGAGCCCGATGTGGGATTCGATCCTGGGTCTCCAGGATCGCGCCCTGGGCCAAAGGCAGGTGCCAAACCGCTGCGCCACCCAGGGATCCCTAGAATTTTCATTTCTATATAACAAGTTAGTTCAGTCTATAATATTTTAACATGCATGCCCAATTATGCTATCATGTTTTTTAGGCTCACAAAATGAATTAGGATGCTTTCTTGCTCTTTCTTTTCTCTACTTTGTTTTTTCTAATAATTTATATGAGAAAATTACCTCTTATTTGTAGATTTTCTGAAACTTATACTGAGGGTCTTGTGAGGGCTACAGAATCATACAAAACTGAAGATTTTGATTATTGAACGACTTTATTAAGTGATCATGGGTTTATCCTTCTACTTTTTAATATTTGTCATTACAAATTCATAAAGAATTATAGTTTTTTGTTTTTAATGTATTTTCTAAATTTATATTATTCTCATGATTTTAACATTATTTTATCTGGTATAACAGCAATTCCTATTTGCATTATTTTTGAAATTTCATTTTAATACAGAGACCAAATTTTTGAAAAAAGCAAAATATGTTCATCTATTCATAAGGTTATAAAATCTAAAAAGGTATTGCAGTTTGAGAGGTCTGCAAGTTTAATCATTTGTTAGAAGGATTTACAGAACTCAAAAAATTCATTGTACTTAAGGATATGGTTTATTACACAAAAAAGATACAGAAAAATCAGCAAAGGAAAGATACACATAGCCCAGAATCCAGAAGACACCAGAGGTCAACTTTTCAGTTGTCCTCTCCTGGTGGTCATGTGGGCACTGCATACTTCCAGCAACAATATGTGACAGCAAACATGGAGAATCGCTAGCCAGGAAGCCCACCCAAGCCTTGATCTCCAGAAATTTAATTGGCAATTAGTCACATGGGCATGGCTGAATTCCCACATGGCTGACCTTTGTCTCCAGAGGTCACACTGAATAAATAAAGATTTTATTTATTTATTTATTGAGACACACACACAGAGAGGGAGAGAGAGAGAGAGAGGGAGAGACACAGGCAGAGGGAGAAGCAGGCTCCACCTGGGAGCCCAACCTGGGATTCATCTTGGGTCTCCAGGATCACACCCCTGGCTGCAGGCGGCGCTAAACTGTTGTGCCCCCAGGGCTGCCCAGAAACTACTTTTATTGTAAGTTTTTTGTATATCCTTCCATTGTTTAATTATGAAAAGGCAAGCAAATATGGTTACATATACCCTAATTCTTAGTCAACAATTTGTACTCTATATATCCTGTTCCATACCTTGGTATTTTTTTTACATAAGGTATTCTAGACACTTTTCCTATCAGTACTTAGTGAAATTCTTTATTTTCTTTCTGAAACTGCACTGTATTCCATTTTATGAAAGTACCATTGATTTTTTACCACGTATTGAAAAGCTTAAGAATAATACTTAAATTGTTTACAGTGAATGACTTTATATATAAATAATTCCAAATGTGTGTGTACAAGGGTAGGGGAAGGAGAATTACAGGTTAAATGCTAGAAATTGGGTTACTTGGTCAGGGGTAAATGCATTTTTAGTTTTGATAAATATTGCACTGTCTCCCATAGAAATTGTAACATTTTGCATGCAAAGTATTTGTTGATTCATCATTCATTTAATTTAGTTACTGGGGGGCAAGATGATGGAAGAGTAGGGTCCCCAAGTCAGCTGTCCCCACCAAATTACCTAGATAACTTTCAAATCATCCTGAAAACCTACGAATTCGGCCTGAGACTTAAACAGAGAACAGCTGGAATGCTACAGTGAGAAGAGTTCCTGCTTCTATCAAGGTAGGAAGACGGAAAAAAATAAATAAATAAAAAGCATCCAAGGGGGAGGGGCCCCGCCAGGAGCCGGGCTAAGGCCTAGGGGCAAGTGCCCCCAGGACAGGAAAGCCCCGTCCAGTCCCGGAGAAGCAGGAGCTTCACCAATCTTCCTCGAAGGAAAAGCACTCCCAGGGAGTTGGAGCAGGGTCCCAGGAGGGGCAGGGATGCCCTCAGGCTCCCAGGGGCACTAACAGAGGACGTGAGCCCCAGGGGGAGAGCACGCTACACACCACGGCCGAGCTCCCTAAAGGGCTGTGGCACGTGCCCCACTTGACCTGGGAACAGCTCTGAGGCGGATCAGCCCGGAGGGGGCTGCGCTGCAGGGAGCGCGATTCCAGCAGCGCCGGCAGGAGCCCAGGGAGCCGGAGGACCCAGCCCAGGATCCCACGCTCCCCCCGGGGACAGGCAGAGGCCGGGAGGGCACGGGACAGCAAGGACGCTCCCGCCACTGGGCATCCCGAGCTGTGCAGATCAGCGCCCCCACCCCCCTAGCATCCAGTCCCCTGCGGACTGGGAGCTGCAGTAGTTACTGCAGGAGCTGACTCTAAGGCTAGAGAGCTGGCCACCGCCACTGTTGTTGTTCCTCCTGGGGCCTCAAGGATAAACAACCCCCACTGAACCTCACAAAGGCCTCACAGGATAAACAGGATAAACAACTCCCACTGACCATGCACCAGGCAGGGGGCTGAGCAGCTCCCCCAGGTGCTCACACCTGAGAATCAGCACAGCAGGCCCCTCCCCCAGAAGACCAGCTAGAAGGACAGGGGAAAAGAAAGTTATAGACCAAGCGGCACTGGAAAGTTCCAAAGGAAGACGAGGGATTTACAGTATACAGAATCAGAAGATACTGCCCCTTGTTTTGGTTTGTTTTGCGTCCCCCTCACCTCCACCGCTTTTTTTCTTCTTCTATTTTTCTATTCTTTTCTTTTTGTCTTCTCTCTTTTTCTCCTTTTCCCAGTAAAACTTGTTTTTGGCCACTCTGCACGAGCAGAACTCATGAAAGACAGACCAGAAGAACTGTGAAACAGATTAACAAAACCAGAAGTTGGTTCCTTGAAGGAATTAATAAGATAGATAAACCATTAGCCAGCCTTAAAATCATGAATGCAAAAGGAGAGATCACCACCCATAGCAAGAAAATACAAACGATTTTAAAAACTGATTATGAGAAGCTATATGCCAATAAATTAGGCAACCTAAAAGAAATGGATGCATTTCTGGAAAACCACAAACTACCAAAACTGGAAAAGGAAGAAATAGAAAACCTGAACATACCAACAACCAGGGAAGAAATTGAAACAGTCATCCAAAACCTCCCAAGACACAAAACTCCCAGGGCAGATAGCTTCCCAGAGGAATCCTATCAAACATTGAAAGAAGAAATCATACCTATTCTATTAAAGCTGTTCGGGAAGATAGAAAGAGATGGAATACTTCCAAACTCGTTCTATGAGGCCAGCATCACCTTAATTCCAAAACCAGCAAAGATCCTACCAAAAAGGAGAATTATAGACCAAAATCCCTGATGAACATGGATACAAAAATTCTCAACAAGATACTAGCCAATAGGATCCAAGAATACATTAAGATTATTCACCATGACCAAGTGGGATTTATCCCCGGGATGCAAGGCTGGTTCAACACTCGTAAAGCAATCACTGTGATTGATCATATCAGCAAGAGATAAACAAGAACCATATGATCCTCTCAATAGATGCAGAGAAAGCATTTGACAAAATACAGCATCCAACCTGATCAAAACTCTTCAGAGTGTAGGGATAGAGGGAACATTCCTCAGCACCTTAAAAACCATCTATGAAAAGCCCTCAGCAAATATCATTCTCAATGGGGAAACACTGGGAGCCTTTCCCCTAAGATCAGGAATAAGACAGGGATGGCCACTCTCACCACTGCTATTCAACATAGTACTAGAAGTCCTAGCCTCAGCAATCAGGCAACAAAAAGAAAAGGCATTCAAATTGGCAAAGAAGAAGTCAAACTCTCCCTCTTTGCAGATGACATGATACTCTACATAGAAAACCCAAAAGACTCCACCCAAGATTGCTAGAACTCATACAGCAATTTGGTAGCATGGCAGGATACAAAATCAATGCCCAGAAGTCAGTGGCATTTTTATACACTAACAATGAGACTAAAGAAAGAGAAATTAAGAAGTCAATCCCATTTAAAATTGTACCCAAAAGGATAAGATACCTAGGAATAAACCTAACCAAGAGGTCAAGGATCTATACCCTAAAAACTACAGGACACTTCTGAAAGAAATTGAGGTTTACACAAAGAGATGAAAAAATATTCCATGCTCATGGATTGGAAGAATTAATACTGTGAAAATGTAAGTGCTACCCAGGGCAATTTACACATTTAATGCAATCCCTATCAAAATACCATGGACTCCCTTAGAGAGTTGGAACAAATTATCTTAAGATTTGTGTGGAATCAGAAAAGACCCCGAATAGCCAGGGGAATTTTAAAAACGAAAACTATAGCTGGGGGCATCACAATGTCAGATTTCAGGTTGTACTACAAAGCTGTGGTCATCAAGACAGTGCGGTACTGGCACAAAAACAGACACATAGATCAATGGAACAGAATAGAGAACCCAGAAGTGGACCCTGAAATGTATGGTCATCTAATATTCGACAAAGCAGGAAAGACTATTCACTGGAAAAAGGACAGTCTCTTCAATAAATGGTGCTGGGAAAATTGGACATCCACATGCAGAAGAATGAAACTAGACCACTCTCTTGCACCATACACAAAGATAAATTCAAAATGGATGAAAGATCTAAATGTGAGACAAGATTCCATCAAAATCCTAGAGGAGAACACAGGCAACACCCTTTTTGAACTCGGCCACAGTAACTTCTTGCAAGATACATCCACGAAGGCAAAAGAAACAAAAGCAAAAATGAACTATTGGGACTTCATCCAGATAAGAAGCTTTTGCACAGCAAAAGAAACAGTCAACAAAACTAAAAGACAACCTACAGAATGGGAGAAGATATTTGCAAATGACATATCAGATAAAGGGCTAGTATCCAAGATCTATAAAGAACTTATTAAACGCAACAGCAAAGAAACAAACAATCCAATCATGAAATGGGCAAAAGACATGAACAGAGATTTCACAGAGGAAGACATAGATATGGGCAACAAGCACATGAGAAAATGCTCCGCATCATTTGCCATCAGCAAAATACAAATCAAAACCACAATGAGATACCACCTCACACCAGTGAGAATGGGGAAAATTAACAAGGCAGGAAACCACAAATGTTGAGAGGATGTGGAGAAAGGGGAACTCTCCTGCACTGTTGGTGGGAATGTGAACTGGTGCAGCCACTCTGGAAAATTGTGTGGAGTTTCCTCAAAGAGTTAAAAATAGATCTGCCCTACGACCCAGCAATTGTACTGCTGGGGATTTACCCCAAAGATTCAGATGCAGTGAAACGCCGGGACACCTGCACCCCGATGTTTATAGCAGCAATGTCCACAATAGCCAAACTGTGGAACGAGCCTCAGTGTCCATCGAAGACGAATGGATAAAGAAGATGTGGTCTGTGTACACAATGGATAATTTTCAGCCATTAGAAACGACAAATACCCACCATTTGCTTCGAAGTGGATGGAACTGGAGGGTATTATGCTGAGTGAAATGAGTCCATCGGAGAAGGACAGACATTATATGGTCTCATTAATTTGGGGAATATAAAAAATAATAAAAGGGAATAAAGGGGAAAGGAGAAAAAATGAGTGGGAAATATCAGAAATGGAGACAGAACATGAAAGACTCCTAACTCTGGGAAATGAACAAGAGGTGGTGGAAAGGGAGGTGGGCGGGAGGTGGGGGTGACTGGGTCATGGGTACTGAGGGGGGCCCTTGATGGGATGAGCACTGGGTATTATGCTATATGTTGGCAAATTGAACTCCAATAAAATAAATAATAATAATTTAGTCACTGGTAAGATAGTAGTGAACACAATAGACAAAAATCTTCATGTAGCATACATTCTAGTGACAAGTAATGGACAATAAACTTTAGAAAATATGTCATAGTATGTCAGAAGTTGAAGAATTGCCTTTGGGCAAAAATAAAGATGTAGAAGTTTCATGGAGAGGGTTTAGTAGGATAAATAATCATTTCATTTTTGTTTTGTTTTGCTTTTCAAATTTTATTTATTTATTCATGAGAGACACAGAGAGAGAGGCAGAGACAGGCAGAGGGAGAAGCAAGCTCCATGCAGGGAGCCTGATGTGGGATTTGATCCTGGGACTCCAGGATCACTCCCTGAGCCTAAGGCAGATACTTAACCACTGAGCCACCCAGACGTCCCTAAATAATCATTTTAAATAATAGATAGGCTTTCATGAGAAGATATTTGAGAGAAACTTTAAAGAAAGTGAAAAAAAAAGACAATGAAATAATAAGCCACTTAGATAAATAGCCATTCTCTAGATAATGTTTTATCCTGAGAAAGTAATTAGTGCAAATGTCCTGAAATAGGGTAATATCCAGGACAGCAGGCAGGCCAGAGTGACTAGAGCAGAATAAGTAATGGAAGAGTAATAAAACAGACTAAGAGAGATGGGTCATGTGGGCCCTCAAGGCTATTGCAAGGAGCAGGCTGTCAATCCAGCTGTTGTGAATAGTGACATGGCATGGACCCTGAGACCAGAGTTTGAGTGCAGGTGGTATATGTTAGAACAAATTCCCAGGAAAAAAGTGTGAGGAAAGAAAGAAGATTAAAAGAGGAAAAAGGGGAACCAGTCAAGAATGATCATAGTGATCACAGTGGGTTGTAGGCTGTCTCTGTGGGAACACTCCAAGGAAGTACAGGAGATGCCTTTCAGAGGGTTCCTTCTGAGAAAGGAGAGAGTATTTATCACCTGATTTTTGTCCTTAGTTGACAGCTATTCTGGGCAAATTCATCCCCCTGCATGTGCTGCTGCATTAATCAGTACTAGTTCCTTTGGACTGGTAAACTTACTGAGTGGCATCCATTACTACCTTTTAATGGCTAATGTCTCCTAAATTTTTGTCTTCATCTTAGACATCCATTGTGAGCTCCAAAGTTATATAAACAACTGTGATGTGGATAATTCCATGTTTTTGTTCACAGAAATTTTGAGTATAGTATAGTACGAGCACAACTGCCTCACTATAACCCTCTGCCCAACCCTATTCTCCTGTTCTTCCAATCTTAGTTTATGGCATAACACACACCCAATTGCTCATGCATTTTCCCTCTCGAGCATTTTCTCTCTCTTGCTACCCAAGAAATTAATGACCAGAAGTTTGTAGAGGAAAATTTGTTTCTTTGCATTTTCATTGTTTCTAGAGGCCACCACCTATTCCTTGTCTGACGTCCACCTTCCTCCATCTTCAGAGCCAGGAATGTCACATTCCCTGAGCCATCTTTGTTGTCAGAACAAACTATGACCAAAGCTGGGAAATGTTCTCTGTTTTTAATGCTGCATGTGATTAGGATGGGCATACCTAGGTCATTTAGGAAAATATCCTCACGTCAAAGTATTTGACCATAATCACAAACTAGGGGTGGTGGAAGGGGAGGAGGGCAGGGGGTGGGGGTGACTGGGTGGCAGGCACTGAGAGGGGCACTTGACAGGATGAGCACTGGGTGTTATTCTGTATGTTGGCAAATTGAACACCAATAAAAAATAAATTTATTATTAAAAAAATAAAAAATAAATAAAAATTTTAAAAAATCACATCTATAAAGTCACTTTTGCCATGGCAAATATCTTTAGGGCACCATTATTCTGTGCACAAAAATCATTATATTATTAACTGGCATTATATGTATATGATATAAATAAATACAAATTGGCAAATTGAACACCAATAAAAAATAAAAAAATAAAAAATAAAAAGGACAGGAAGGTCTCCTTCCACAGGGGAAGGGGTCCTCCCTCGGCTCTAAGCCCCTGATTGCTGTTGAAAGTTCAATAAAGTGTTGTTGTGTTAAAATGCAAAAATAAATAAATAAATAAATAAATAAATAAATAAATAAATAAATAAATACAAATTAATTAGGGCATAAGAATAATGTTTCTACTAGTTGTATGAGTACCCCAAAGTATAAGACAAAGTTAGGGCCATAATTATCATCTTTTGTAACATTTTGTCTGAACTCTCAACAGTAAACAGAAGCCCAAAGATATTTTCCAGGTCTCCTGTTTCTGAACTCTTCAGTTTGATCAGAAATGTGCTATAACAGGCAGCAGTGTTACACAAGGATGTGACTATAAAGTTCACCCTGGAGGAGGGGAAGCCCCTGGGCCCTGCTCAGAGAATGCTGGAAAAAGATGAGATGCTGGAGAACTACAGCCTCTTGTCCCAGTATGTGAGCACACCATACCATATGATTCCTTCAAAAATATAATCTATTTGTTCTTTTTAAAAATATTAATCACATTTGAGAGGTATATTTAACAGAAAATAAAACTTAGCAATTTTTATTGTACAATTCATTGTTTTAAGCAATGTATGCACTGATTTCTAACCAAAATCATAACATAACATAATATTTCCATCATCTCAAAAAGTGACCTTGTAGCCCTTTGCAGTCATTGACATCCTTCAACCAGCACTCCTCAGGGCCCTAGCAGCCACTGTTTGGCTTCCTGCCATAATTGTTTTAAAAACATAAAAAATTATATATAAATGGAATGATACAATGTATACTCTCCTTTGGCTTATTTCATTTGGCAGAATGCTTTTTTCCCTCCATAATGCTTTTAGATTCATGCATGTTGTTTTGTATATCAGTAGTTTATTCTTTTTAATCCTGAGTCATATTCATTTGTGTGCATATACCACAATCTGTTATGCCCTTAACAACTGATACACATTTGGGGTGTTTCCAGTTTGAGGTCATTATGAATAAAACTAACGAATGTTTGAGTACAAATCTTCATGTGAACATGTCATTTCTCATGTATAAATACTGAAGTGTTGACTCCTGGGTTATATGCTAAGTACATAGGTAATTTTACTAAAAACTGCCAATTTCCTATGCCAATTATGCCATTTCCTATGCCTGTTAACAATGTATGAGAGTTCTAGTTGCTCTACAATTTAACATTTAGTATTCTAAGTCTTACTATTTTTCAGCACTCTGTTGGATGTCTAACCGTAGGTTATTAGGTTTGCATCTACATTCTCCTAATAACTAATGAGGTTTTATATGTTTTTTACATCCTATTTCAGAAATCTGTCTAATGCAGAGTCATTAAATGCAGTTTGGATGGTCCTGTAGATCACCTGCAGGTTTAGCAAATCACTAGAAGGACTCACAGAACTCAGAAAGGCCATGTACTTATGATTATAGTTTATTACAGCAAAAGGATGCAGACTAAAATCAATAAAGAGGCATGTAGAGCAGGTTCCAGGAGACACCAGGCATAAGCTTCCATGTCATTTGTACAGTTTATTTTATGATCAGTAATGTACGGCAGTGCATACAGAGTATGCCAAACACAGAAGCTCAACTCAAGCCTTGGTATTCAGGATTTTTATTGGGGGTCAGTCATATGAGCATAACTGACCATCTGCTATGACCTCAAGAGGTCAAACTATGATACCATGTGAACCAAACCCCACCCACCATAGATAACGTAGTATAGTCCTCATGTAAATAAAATCTGACCACGTAGGATATCCCAAGAGCATAGGGCTTACCTCTCCAAGAGCTGGAAAAGGGCCAAACATTTATCAGGTGAGGCAAATTCTCTCTACACACTAAGGTTTTCTCTTGTGTTCCTTGAAAAATTTTATAATTTTAGATATACTATGTAGTTTATAATCCATTGCCAGGTAATTTTATGGTATAAAACAAGAGTTGGGGGTCCATTTTTCACATTTTGCTATCCGATTATATCAGCAATAATGGAAGCACAGATTATGCTTCCCCCTTTGAACTGCCTTGGCACGTTTGTCAAAAAATAAATTGTAAAGTGTGGGTCTGTTTCTGGACTCTTTTGTTTCATTGATCTATATGTCTACCTTAATGCTAATATCACACTATTGATTAATGTAGCTTATAATAAGTTTTGGAATCAGGAAGGCTAAGCCCTCTGACATTTCTGAAGGAGACCAAAGCACACCTCATAACAAAGCACCACATTCAGGCCAGGGGCACAACATTACACACAACACACAAAATAAGCCTCGCAGATGATGGACCTGATGATAAAACAGCCAGGACAAAACAACAAAGCATACACAGCACACTTTAGAGATACTCCCAGAAGCAACAGGCCCTGGAGAACAGGGGATACTACATAGCACGACACCGGAGGACCCCTACTTCATGAAGCTACTTACCTCAAGAAGAGGAAGATGTAACTGACTTTTTAAAAGATTATTTATCCAAGAGAAACACACAGAGAGAGGTAGAGATGAGGCAGAAGGAGAATTAGGCTCCCAGCAGGAGCTTGATGCAGGTCTTGATCCTAGGACCCCAGGATCACAACCTGAGCTGAAGGCAGATGCTCAACCACTGAGCCACACAGGCACCCCTGTTGCTGACTTTCTTAACACACAGAAATAGACACAGAGACTCAGAAAAATGAGAAAACATAGGAATTTGTGCCAAATGAAAGAACAGGACAATGCCAGGGCAAGAGATTTAAGCAGTGAGAACATTAACACATAAATTAAAAAAATAAAGCATAGCAGGGATAAAAGGGTCAATAAACAAAATGAGCAACATGCTTGATGGGATGAACAGTAGGCTGAAACCAGCAGAATAATGAATTAATGACCTAAAAGATAAGTAATCAAGCTGAGCAAAAGATAGAAAATGATTATGCAAGGCAAAATAGACTTAGGGAACGCAGTGACCCCATCAAACATAACAACATTTGTATTATAGGGCTCCCAGAAGAAGAGAGAAAGAAGGAGGAAAAGAATTTATTTTAAGAAATAATAGCTGAAAACTTCCCTAATCTGGGAAAAGAAGCAGAAAACCAGATCCAGGAGGCACAGAAGACCACTAACAAAATCAACAAAAACAGATACAGACTAACACATATTAAAATGTCAAAATCTGGGATGCCTGGGTGGCTCAGCAGTTAAGTGTCTGCCTTAGGTTCAGGGCATGATCCTGAAGTTCCAGGATTGAGTCCCACATTGGGCTCCCTGCATTGAGCCTTCATCTCCCTCTGCCTGTGTCTCTGCCTTTCTTTCTACGTCTCTCATGAATAAATAAATAAAATCCTTAAAAAATTAAAATAAAATAAAATGTCAAAATCTAATGATAATGAAAAAAAATTTAAAGTAGCAATACAAAGGAAGACAGTTACAAAAGAAAGCTGACAGCAAATTTTGCAGCAGAAATTTTCCAAGCCAGAAAGAAGTGGCATAATATATTCAAAGTATTAATGGGAAAAACCTGCAGCCAAGAATATCTAACCAGGAAAGCTTTCATTCAGAATAGAAGGAGCACTAAAGAATTTCTCAGTAAAACAAAAACTAAAGGAGATCATGACCACTAAACCACGCTACAAGAAATATTAAAAGAAACACTTTGAGTGGAAAGGTAAGACCATAAATAAGAGTTTAGAAAGAGGGGGATGCCTAGGTGGCTCAGTGGTTGGGCATCTGCCTTCAGCTCAGGTGTGATCCTGGGTCTGAAGATCAAGTTCAGCATTGGGCTCCCTGCTTCTCCCTCTGCTTGTGTCTCTTCTTCTCTCTCTGTGTCTGTCATGAATAAATAAAATCTTTTTTAAAATAGTTTAAAAAGTGGGACAAAAGAAGTAAAAATAAACATCTGTAAAAACCAGTCAAGGGATTCACAAAATAAAAGGATGTAAAACATGACACCATATACCTAAAACATGGGAGGAGAGGAATAAAGAATGGATTCACGCTTAAGCAACCATAAACTTAATATAAATTGCTATATGCAGAAGATATTATATACAAGCCTAATGGTAACAACAAATTAAAAAACACTAATAAATATGCAAATAAGAAAGAAAAAGAAACCCAAATATATCACTAAAGAAAACCAGTAAACAATGGAAGAAAAAAAGACAAAGGATCAAGGAAAATCTTCAGAAACAACCACAAAACAAGTAACAAAATAGAAATACATGTGTATAAATAATTACTTTAAACATAAATAGAATAAATGTTCCAATCAAGAGACATCTGGTGTCAAAATGGATTTACAAAATCAAAACTCAGTATATGCTGCCTACAAGAGACTTATTTTAGACCTACAGACACTTGCAGATTGAAAATGAGGGGATGGAGAAACATTTATCATGTAAATGGAAAAGAAAGAAAGCTGGAATGGTAGTATTTCTATCAGACAAAATAGGCTTTAAAACAAAAACTGAAAAAAGAGACAAAGAAGGACACTATATAATTTTAAAAAGATACTCCCACAAGGTACAGCAATTGTAAACATTTATGCACCCAAAATGAGAGCACCCAAATACATAATACAGTTGATAACAAACACAAAGGAACTAATTGATAAAACAAAGAGCAGGAGACTTTAACATCACTTACATCAATGGACACATAATCTAACAGAGAATCAACAAGGAAATAATGGCTTTGAATGATACACTGGACCAGATAGAGGTGACAGATATATTTAGACATTCCACCCTAAAATAGCACAATACACATTCTTTTCAAGTGCACATGAGACATTCTCCAGAATAGATCACATATTAGGCCACAAAAGAAGCCTCAACAAATTCAAAAATATCAAACTCATACAATGCAATTTTTATGACCATAATTCTATGAAACTGGAAGTGAACCACAAGAAAAAAAATCAAGCAAGTCCACAAATACTTGGTGGTGAAATAACATGTTACTAAACAATGAATAGGTCACCTAGAAAATCAAAGAAGAAATTTTAAAACTACATGGAAACACATGAAAATGAAAACACAATAGTTCAAAATCTTTGGGATACAACAAAGTCATTTGTAAGAGGGGAGCTTATAGCAATATAGGTCTAATTCAAAAGGCAAGAAAAATATCAGATAAACAACATAACCTTACACCTAAAGGAGCTAGAAAAGGAACAACCAACAAAAAACTAGCACAAAAATAAAATAAAAGATTAGAGCAGAAATAAATTATATACAAAGTAGAAAAATAATAGAACACATCTATCTATGAAACCAGGAAATGATTCTTTAAAAATTTAATAAATTTGATAAACTTCTAGACAGACTAATAAAATGAAAAGAGGAAGGTCTCAATGAAAATCACAAATGAGAGAGGACAAATAACAACCAGCACCATAAAAGCACAAACAATAATAAACAAAATCACAAATGAGAGAAGAGAAACAACCAACACCATAAAAATACAAGATAAGAGAATATTATGAAAAAATATATGCCAACAAATTGGACAACCTGGAAGAAATGGATAAATTTCTAGAAACATGTAAACCATGAAAACAGAAACAGGAAGAAATAGAAAATTAGAACATATGGATTAACAGCAAAGAAACTGAACCAATAGTCAAAAATCTCCAAACAAAAGTCCAGGACCAGACAGCTTCACAAAGGAATTCTAACAAACATTTAAAGAAGACTTAATACCTATTCTTCTCTAATTATTCCAAAAAATAGAAAGGAAGGAAAGCTTCCAAATTCATTCCATGAGGTGAGCATTTCCCTCATACTTAAAATCAGATAAAGATATCATAAAAAAAGAAAACTAGATGGCAGAAAAGTAGGGTCCCCAAGTCACCTGCCCCCACCAACTTACCGAGATAACTTTCAAATCAATCTGAAAACCTATGAATTCGGCCTGAGATTTAAACAGAAAACAGCTGGAATACTACAGAGAGAAGAGTTTGTGCTTCTAACAAGTACAACTCGTTTTTAGCCACACTGCACTCAGCAAAATGACTAGAAAGAAGAACTCACCACAAAAGAAAGAATCAGAAACAGTCCTCTCTCCCACAGAGTTACAGAATTTGGATTACAATTTGATGACAGGAACCAATTCAGAAGCACAATTGTAAACCTACTGGTGGCTCTGGAAAAATGCATAAAGAATTCAAGGGACTTCATGACTGCAGAATTTAGATCTAATCAGGCCAAAATTAAAAATCAATTAAATGAGAGGCAATCCAAACTGGAGGTCTTAACAAGGGTAAATGAGGTAGAAGAACGAGTTGATGGCAAGGAAGGAAGCTAAGGAAAAAGAAAAAAACAATTAAAAGATCATGAAGAAAGGGTAAGGGAAATAAATGACAGCCTCAGAAGGAAAAATCTACTTTTAATTGGGGTTCCAGAGGGCGCCAAAAGGGACAGAGGACCAGAAAGTGTATTTGAAGAAATCATAGCTGAGAACTTCCCTAACTTGGAGAGGGGAACAGGCATTCAGATCCAGGAGATAGAGGGATTCCCCCCCCCCCCGCCCCCGCCAAAATCAATAAAAACCGTTCAACACCTCAACATTTCATTCTGCAAGAAATATTAGGGAGGACTCTGTTAAAGAAAGAGGATACCCAAAGAAATAATCCACAAGGGCAGCCTGGGTGGCTCAGCAGTTTAGTGCTGCGTTTGGCCCAGGGCCTAATCCTGGAGACATGGGATCAAGTCCCAAGTCAGGCTCCCTGCATGGAACCTGCTTCTCACTCTGCCTGTGTCTCTGCCTCTCTCTCTCTCTCTCTCTCTCTCTCTCTCTCTCTCTCTCTCTCTCTCTCTCTCTGTGTCTCTCATGAATATATAAATAAAATATTTTTTTAAAAAAAAGAAATAATCCACAAAAACAGGGACCAAATAGGTATTATGATGACACTAAATTCATATCTTTCAATAGTAACTCTGAATGTGAATAGCCTTAATGATCCCATCAAAAGATAAAGCATTTCACACTGGATAAAAAAGCAAGACCCATCTATTTGCCATCTACTAGAGACTCATTTTAGACCTACGGACACCAACAGCCTGAAAATAAAAAGTTGAAGAACCATTTGCCATTCAAATGGTCTTCAGAAGAAAGCTGGGGTAGCCATCCTCAAATCAGATAAATTAAAGTTTATCCCAAAGACTGTAGTAAGAGATGAAGAGGGACACTATATCAACTTAAGATCTATCCAACAAGAAAACCTAACAATCATGAATATTTTTCCCCTATGTGGGAGCTATGAAGTATATCAATCAATTAATAACCAATTAAGACATACTGAGATAATACATTTATACTGGGAGACTTCAACATGACACCTTCTGCAAATGACAGATATTCTAATCACAACATCTCCAAAGCAACAAGAGCTTTAAATGATACACTGGACCAGATGGATTTCACAGATATTTACAGAACTCTACATCCAAACACAACTGAATACACATTCTTCTCAAGTGCACATGGAACTTTCTCCAGAATAGACCACATACTGGGTCACAAATCAGGTCTTAACCGATACCAGATTGGGATTGTCCCCCGCATAGTTTCAGACCATAATGCTTTGAAACTAAAACTCAATCACAAGAAGAAATTTGGAAGAAACACAAACACATGGAGGTTAAAGACCATCCTGCTAAAAGATGAAAGGGCCAACCAGGAAATTAGAGAAGGATTAAAAAGATTCATGGAAACTAATGAGAATGAAGATACAATCATTCAAAATCTTTGGGATACAGCAAAAGCGGTCCTGAGAGGGCAATACATCGCAATACAAGCATCCCTCAAAAAACTGGAAAAAACTCAAATACTCAAGCTACCCTTGCACCTAAAGGAACTGGAGAAAGAACAGAAAATAAAACTTACACCCAGCAGAAGTGAGTTAATAAAGATCCGAGCAGACCTCAATGAAATAAAGACCAGAAGAACTGTAGAGCAGATCAATAAAACCAGGAGTTGGTTCATAAGATAAGATAGATAAACCATTAGCCAGTCTTATTAAAAACAAAACAGAAAAGACTCAAACTAATAAAATCACGAATGAAAAAGGAGATATCACAACCAATTCTAAGGAGATACAATTTTCAAAACATATTATGAGCAGCTATACGCCAATAAATTAGGCAATCTAAAAGAAATGGATGCATTTCTGAAAAACAACGAATTACCAAAACCTGAAGAGGAAGAAAACCTGAACAGGCCAATTACGAGAGAGGAAATTGAAGCAGTCATCAAAAACCTCCCAAGATGCAAAACTCGAGGGCCAGATGGCTTTCCAGGGGAATTCTATCAAACATTTAAAGAAGAAACAACACCTATTCTACTAAAGATGTTCCAAAAGAAAGGCATGGAATATTTCCAAACTCATTCCACGAGGCCATCATCACTTTAATTCCAAAACCAGACAAAGACCCCACCAAAAAGGAGAATTACAGATCAATATCCCTGATGAACATGGATGCAAAAATTCTCAGCAAGATACTAGCCAATATGATTCAACAGTACATTAAGAAGGTTATTCACCACGACCAAGTGGGATTTTCCCCAGGATGCAAGGCGGTTCCACACTCATAAAGCAATCAACGTGATAGATCATATGAACAAGAGAAAAAACAAGAACTATATGATCCTCTCAATAGATGCAGAGAAAGCATTTGACAAAATACAGCATCCATTCCTGATCAAAACTCTTCAGAGTGTAGGGATAGAGGGAACATTCCTCAGCATCTTAAAAACCATCTATGAAAAGCCCACAGCAAATATAATTCTCAATGGGGAAGCACTGGGAGCCTTTCCCCTAAGATCAGGAATAAGACAGGGATGGCCACTCTCACCACTACTACTCAACATAGTACTAGAAGTTCTAGCCTCAGCAATCAGGCAACAAAAAGAAATAAAAGGCATTCAAATTGGCAGAGAAGAAGTCAAACTCTCCCTCTTCACAGATGACATGATACTCTACATAGAAAACCCAAAAGACTCCACCCAAGATTGCTAGAACTCATGCAGCAATTCGGCAGTGTGGCAGGATACAAAATCAATGCGCAGAAGTCAGTGGCATTTCTATCACTAACAATGAGACTGAAGAAAGAGAAATTAAGGAGTCAATCCCATTTACAATTGCACCCAAAAGCATAAGATACCTAGGAATACACCTAACCAAAGAGGTCAAAGATCTATATCTTAAAAACTACAGAACACCTCTGAAAGAAATTGAGGAAGACACAAAGAGATGGAAAAATATTCCATGCTCATGGATTGGAAGAATTAACATTGTGAAAATTTCAATGCTACCCAGAGCAATTTACACGTTCAATACAATCCCTATCAAAATACCATGGACTTTCTTCAGAGAGTTGGAACAAATTATCTTAAGATTTGTGTGGAATCAGAAAAGAACCCGAATAGCTAGGGGATTATTAAAAAAGAAAACCATAGCTGGGGGCATCACAATGCCAGATTTCAGGTTGTACTACAAAGCTGTGATCATCAAGACAGTGTGGTACTGGCACAAAAACAGACACATAGATCAATGGAACAGAATAGATAACCCAGAAATGGTCCCTTAACTCTATGATCAACTAATATTCGACAAAGCAGGAAAGACTATCCACTGGAAAAAGGAAAGTCTCTTCAATAAATGATGCTGGGAAAATTGGACAACCACGTGCAGAAGAATGAAACTAGACCATTCTCTTATACAATACACAAAGATAAACTCAAAATGGATGAAAGATCTAAATGTGAGAGAAGAAGCCATAAAAATCCTAGAGGAGAACACAGGCAACAAACACCCTTATTGAACTGGCCACAGCAACTTCTTGGAAGATACATTTATGAAGGCAAGGAAAACAAAAGCAAAAATGAATTATTGAGACTTAAGATAAAAAAGCTTCTGCACAGCAAAAGAAACAGTCAACAAAACTAAAAGACAACCTACAGAATGGGAGAAGATATTTGCAAATGACATATCAGATAAAGGGCTAGTATCCAAGATCTATAAAGAAATTATTAAACTCAACTACAAAGAAACAAACAATCCAATCATGAAATAGGCAAAAGACATGAACAGAAATCTCAGAGAAAGACATAGATATAGCCAACAAACACATGAGAAAATGCTCCACATCCCTTTCCATCATGGAAATACAAATCAAAACCACAATGAGATACCACCTTACACCAGTAAGAATGGTGAAAATTAACAAGACAGGAAACAACAAATGTTGGAGAGGATGTGGAGAAAGGGGGACCCTCTTGCACTGTTGGTGGGAATGTGAACTGCTGCAGCCACTCTGGAAAACTGTGTGGAGGTTCCTCAAAGAGTTAAAAATAGAACTACTCTAAGTTCCAGCAATACACTCCTGGGGACTTACCCCAAAGATAGAGATGCAATGAAACGCCAGGACACCTGCACTGCAATGTTTATAGCAGCAAAATCCACAGTAGCCAAACTGTGGATGAAGCCTCAGTGTCCATTAAAAGATGAATGGATAAAGAAGAGGTGGTCTATGTATACAGTGGAATATTACTCAGCCATTAGAAATGACAAATACCCACCATTTGCTTTGATGTGGTTGGAACTGGAGGGTATTATGCTAAGTGAAGCAAGTCAATGGGAGAAGGACAAACATTATATGGTCTCATTCATTTGGGGAATATAAAAAATAGTGAAAGGGAATAAATGGGAAAGGAGAAAAAATGAGTGGGAAATATCAGAAATGGAGACAGAACATGAGAGTCTCCTAACTCTGGGAAACGAACAAGGGGTGGTGGAAAGGGAGGTGGGCGGGAGGTTGGGGTGACTGGGTGATGGGCACTGAGGGGCATACTTGATGATGGGATGAGCACTGGGTGTTATGCTGTATGTTGGCAAATTGAACTCCAATGGAAAAAAACTTTAATAAATAAATAAAAATTAAAAAAGAGAACTACAAGCCAATATCTCTGAAGAACATGGATGAAATATCCTCAACAAAATACTAGCAAACTGAATCCAACAATACATTAAAAGAACCATTCACTATGATGCCTGGCTAGCTCAGTCAGTTAAATGAGCCATTCTTGGTTTCAGCTCAGGTTACCATCTCAGGGTCCTGGTATCAAGCCCCACTTTGGGCTGCATACGGATTCTCTCCCTCTTCCTCAGTGTGGAGTCTACTACAGATTCTCTCCCTCTTCCTCTCCTTCCCCTACTGCTCCTCCCCACTCACATTCTCACTCTAAAATAAATAAATAATTAATTTAAAAAAATTTTTTAAACGGAATCATTTGCCACAATCAAGTGGATGTATTCCTGGGTTGAAAGGGAGGTTCATTATTGACAAATCAATATCTTGAAATTGATTCTCACCAGTAAGAGAAAATATTAGAATGATATGATCATTTCAATAGACACAGGATATGTTTTTGAGAAAGGGCAACATCCATTCATGACAAAAAAAAACCTCAGCAAACTAGGTTTAGAGAGAACATACCTCAATATAATATAAGCCATCTATGAAAACCCCACGACTAATATCAGCCTCAATGGGAAAAACTGAAAGCTTTTCCCCTAAGGTTGGGAAAACAATAGGGATGCCTACTCTCACTACAGTTGTTCAACATAGTATTGGAAGTCCTAGCCTCAGCAATGAGACAACAAAAAGAAATAAAAGGCATCCAAATAGGCAAGGAAGAAGTTTCAATATTTGCAGATGACATGATACTTACTACATGTAGAAAACCCCAAAGACTCTACTAAAAACCTGCTAGAACTGATAAACCAATTCAGTAAAGCCACAGGATATTAAAAAAAAAAAGCATGCAGAAATCTGTTGCATTTTTTTAAATTATTTTATTTATGTATTCATGAGAGACACAGGAGAGAGGCAGAGACACAGGCAGAGGGAGAAGCAGGCTCCATGGTGGGAGCCCAATATGGGAATCAGTTCTGGGACTGCAGATTCTCACCCTGAGCTGAAGGCAGATGCGCAGCTGCTGAGCCACTCAGGCACCCCTCTGTTACATTTCTATATGCCAATAATGAAACAGCCAAAAGAGAAATTAAGAAAACAATCCCACTTAAAATTTCACCAAAAATAATAAGATACTTAGGAATAAACCTAATCAAAGAGGTGAAAGACCTGTACTCTGAAAACAATAAAACACTGATGAAAGAAATTCAAACTGACAGAAAGAAACAGAAGGACATTCCATGCTCAATTGAACAAATATTGTTAAAATGTCTACACTACCCAAAGTAATCTACACATTCAATGCAATTACCTACCAAAATACCAACAGCATTGGTGCACCTGTGTGGCTTAGTTGGTTCAACATTCGACTCTTGATTTTGGCTCAGGTCATGATCTCCACGTTGTGAGACTGAGCCCCATGCCAGGCTCCACGTTGGGAGCAGAGCCTAGTTAATATTCTCTCTCTCTCTCTCTCTCTCTCTCTCTCTCCCTCTGCCCCTCCCCCCACTTGCACTCTCTATCTAAAAAAAAAAAAAAAATTCCAACTGCATTTTTCATGGAGCCAAAATGAACAATCCTAAAATGTGTATATAACCACAAAAGACCCCAAATAGCCAAAGCAATTTTGAAAAAAGAAGAGCAAAGCTGAAAGCATCACAATTCCAGACTTCTAGTTATATTATAGAGCTGTAGTGATCAAGACAGGATGGTGCTGGCACAAAGATAGTCACATAGATAGACATAAGAACAGAATAGAGAACCTATAAATAAACTCACAGCTATATGGTCAATTAATCTTCACAAAGCAGGAAAGAATATCCAATGAGATAAAGACAGTCTCTTCAATAAGTAGTGTTGGGAAAACTGGACAGCAACATGCAAAAGAATGAAATTATACCACTTTCTTACATTATACTCAAAAGTAAATTCAAAGGAGATTAAAGACCTAAATGTGAGACCAGACCTGAAACCATAAAAATCCTAGAAGAGAACATGGGCAGTAATTTCTCTGACGTCAGCTGTAGCAACTTTTTTCTTCATTGTCTCCAGAGGCAAAGGGGAAAAAAGCAAAAAAAAAAAAAAAAAAAAAAAAAAAAAAAAACTACTGAAAAAATCAAAATAGAAAGCTTCTGCACAACAAAACTAAAGGGCAAACTATGGAATGGGAGAAGATATTTGTAAAGGTCATATCTGATAAAGGGTTAGTATCCAAAATATATAAAGAACTTCTAAAACTCAACACCCTAAAACCAGAGAATCCAGTGTAAAAATGGACAGAAGACACGAATAAACATTTTTCCAAAGAAGACATCCAGATGGCCAACAGATACGTGAAAAGATGCTCAACATCACTCAGCATCTGGAAAATACAAATCAAAACTACAATGAGTTATCGCCTCAGGCCTGTCAGAATGGCTAAAATCAACAACACAAGAAACAGGTATTGGGGAGGATATGGAGAAAGGGGAACCCTCCAGCACCATTAGTGGAAATGCAAACTGGTGCAGCCACCCTAGAAAACAGTATGAGGTTTCTTCAAAAAGCTAGTAATAGAACTCCCTATGATCCAGCAATGCACTGCTAGGTGTTTATTTAATACAAAAATACGGGACGCCTGCATGGCTCAATGGTTGAGCATTTGCCTTCAGCTCAGGGCGTGATCCCAGGGTCCTAGGATCAAGTCCCACATTGGGATCTCTGCAGGGAGTCTGCTTCTCCCTCTGCCTGTGTCTCTGCCTCTCTCTCTCTGTCTCTCATGAATAAATAAATAAAATCTTTAAAAAGAAAAAAGAATACAAAAATACTAATTCAAGGGAATACATGCACTTCAATGTTTATAGCAGCATTATCTACAATAGCTAAACTAGGAAACAGCCAGTGTCCAGCAACTGATGAATGGATAAAGAAGATATGAGATAGATGACAGATTGATTGATAGATCGATAGATCATGGAACATTACTCAGCCATAAAAAAGAACAAAGTCTTGCCATTTGCAATGATATGGATGGAGGGTATTATGCTAAGTGAAGTATGTCACTCATGTGGAATTTACAAAACAAAAACAAACAAGCATAGTGGGGGAAAAAGAGAAAGAGGTGGGCATTCTACCTCATTAAAGTTTCTAGAGACCTAGTAATATCCCTTCCAAGGTGAAAAAAATCAGTCACCACATCTGGCCTTACCTGCAAGCAAAAACAAGATATAGCCCCTTCTGGGCTTCTTTGGATTTTGGAGGTAATATGCTCCTCATTTGTGTGTGCTATTCCAGTCCATTTAACAAATAACTGAAAAAGTTGCTAGTTTTGGGTAGGGCCCAGAACCAAAGAAGGCTCTACACCAGCTCCAAGCTGCTATGCAAGCTACTCTGATACTTGGGCCATATGATCTAGCATATCCAATGGTGCTTGCAGCATTACTGGCAGATTAGAGATGCTGTTTAGAGCCTTTGGCAAGTCCTCAAGGTGAGCCACAATGCAGACCCTTAAGATTTTTGAGCGAAACCCTGCCTCTGTGGACAAGTACTATCCCTTAAAATGGTTAGTCCATTTTCAGTTGTACATAGGACAGTTATATCATGTTAAGAGGAATCATGAACTTGTTGTCTTTATTTGGTGATTAAGTATAGTTTAAGGGAATGTGTATGGGTACCAAGTTGACAAGGAATGAACAGTGATGGTTAATTTTATCTATTGATTCACCGAGGTTATGGTGCCCAGTTGCTTGGTCATACCTCTAAAAGTTGCTGTGATGGTATTTCCTAGATGTGATTGACATTTAAATCAGTACACTAGGAGTAAAACAGATTGTCTGCCTTATTCTATGTAGACTTCATTCAGTTAAGACTGTCTTCAGACTTGACTGAACCTTCACTCCTGTCAGAATTTCCAACCTACCAGCCAGCTGTACAAATTTCAGACTTGCCAGTTCCTAATCACATGTCCCAATTTCTCAAAATAAATGTCTATACATCTTGTTTCTCTTGAGAACCCTGACTAAAACAACACTTCACTCTCAGTAATGAATAGACCAATGAAATAAAAAATCTATCAGGCTATCAAAGATTTTTAAAATATTTGCAGGAGACTTGACCTGACCAGTGTTTCAAATGTAGATATAACATTTACAGACAATCCATATTATGGGTCACAGAAGTCTCAAAAAATTCTCAAAGACTGAAGTCTTAGAAACTTTTCTGATGACAGAGGAATTTTATTTTATTTTTTTGAGATTTTATTTATTTATTCATGTGAGAGAGAGAGAGAGAGAGAGAGAGGCAGAGACAGGCAGAGGGAGAAGCAGGCTCCACGCAGGGAGCCCGACATGGGACTCGATCCTGAGTCTCCAGGATCACGCCCTGGGCTGAAGGTGGCGCTAAACCACTGAGCCACCCGGGCTGTCCGACAGTAAAATTTCAAAATCTAAAATCTTGTGTTATTGTGACCTCTAGATTTTGGATATCTAAATTCTCATGTACTGTTTCATGGCACATTCCACAGGCAGTTACTTTCTTTCTTTTTCTTTTCTATTGAAGTATAGTTAACATAAAATGTTGTATTTGACAAGCAGTTTCTTGATCAAAAGTCAGTAAAATAACAAAATTGTGTTCGAAGTGTTTATTCTATGAAGGCAACTCTACCACAGAGTGACTGTTTCTGAGGTGACCTAACCACATCTGCTGGGAAGGGCATCTCTCTCCCCAGTAGCAGCAGTATCCTCCTGTCTCCTGGGAAGTAAAAATGCTAAGTGTATATAGAGAAGCTTCATCATTGGTGCTGAAATTATGCTTCAAATAATAAAGAACATCAGGAAAGATAGAACAAACAACTTCATGTATTCAAGCCTTAATTCCAAGGACCACACCAATCCTTTCTCCCAAGTCTGTTTTAGAATAGAGAAGGCTTTACTGGGGACCATCTATGTGTCAGTGCCTTATTTTGCCTTTACAAACATAGAAAAGCCAATAAACTTCTTCTTAAGGACACTTTCATATCCTGGAGGTCTAACTTCCTAAAGAAACTGGTATTTTAAGGAAAATCACATATTTGTTTATATAGCTGGTCTGATCTACTATTATGTTCGAAGGAAGAAGAACACAAATCAGGTTATCAATTCCTGAAATAAAATATATAAAAGCTTCTGAGTTGGACTACAGAAAGAGAATATATTTATTTAAGATTTTATTTATTCATGAGAGAGACAGAGAGAGAGAGGCAGAGACACAGGCAGAGGGAGAAGCAGGCTCCATGCAGGAAGCCCGATGCGAAACTCAGGACTCCAGGATCACGCCTTAGGCCAAAGGCAGGCGCTAAACTGCTGAGCCACCCAGAGATCCCCCACAAAGAGAATATTTATTCACACATATATTCTAGTAGACTCATATGAGAAGTGCCATTTTTAGGTCTTTACTGTAAAGAATCCAATAAAATGCTGAAATATGCAAAGTATAATTTTAACAACTGAAGGATATATTAAACATGAAAATGCACAGAAAGCATAAAAAAAAAAGCGGAAAGACAGTTTCAGGACATGGAGGGCTCTCCAGAGCCTGCCACCCAAATTCATTTGAACCCCTATTTAGACTCAATGCAGTATTACCGTCTTAGCTTTTGCCACTGAAAACTACAGAAAGACATATCCCTCCCCCAGCAGTCAACCTCAGAGATCCAGGACCAGAGCAGAATGTCCTAGAGAGAAAACTGTATCAACCTGTTTATAGATCCACCTGATAAACCGCAGTTTCCTTTCCTGAATTTACTCCCCTGAGATGGACACTGGGAATATCCACTCTCCTTGTGGGCCACAGCAAGGAATTGGGCCTCAGCACATAGCCAACTCAAGCAAGGCATAATATGTCTTCATCTTATGACCCTCAACCCACATCTCAGGTCTTAGTCCTGCCTCTGGTTATGGTGCCCGTTCTCAGCCTGTGGCCCTCACTATAATTGAAGACATCATCATGTTAAGGCTAGGGCCAGCAATTAGATGACAATTTTCCAGCTTCTTTTAGAACTGCTGTTCAAAACCTGCTTTTTGTTTTTTTATTGTTTTGGTTTGGGTTTTAGAGGAAATTATACATTTTTATTAATGACAGCACTATTGGGCTTAAAATATCACACTTGTCTTTGATTCTCCCTGAACATCTACATCTAACATGATTCCAGGTTTAACCCCATATGGTTTTCTTACCCTATTGCCTTCTGTTACCATTACTTACACCTTGTCAAGGGCCTTTTTACCTGCTGCATGGATTGTTGCACACATGTGTTTGTGTGCGTGATGGGATGGGGTGCGTGACAGAGGGTGAGAGAGAAAGGATCGTAAGCAGGCTCCACAACCAGTGCAGAGCCTGATGTGGGGCTCGATCTCACAACCCTGAGATCACAACTGGAGCCAAAATCAAGAGTCTTTCACTTAACTGAGCCTCAAGTGCTTCACACACCAGATACACTCAGATATTCAGAATTTGCCAAATTTAACCTTAATTTTGCATCATGGTAAGTGCTTTGGGATTACAGGAGTAGAAACATGGACTTTGGGGGTGGAAAAGTTAAGTTATAATTATGGCATCAGCTGTACTTGCATGAAAATTATTGAGCCTTGGGTTTATCTTATATCATCTGTGAATGATGACTACTTTGAATGGTTGTTGAGAGGTTAAGCAAGATGGCATGTAGCAAGCATCCAGAACGATTCCTGCATAGAGTCAATGTTCAATCAGTTCCACTGCCAGATTTCTGTCTTTCAGCTGGAGTGGACCTGTATGATCCTGCTTAGATATGCAAAGGTTTATTTTATATATTACCTACTTGTGGAATATATATTTAATTCCTCATTACTGACTTTAATCCTTTCTTCATTGATTTTCCATAAACACATCTTCGTTCTATTTTCAGCATTTATTCTGTTCTATATTGTGTTGTGGTTCATTTTAAAAGAGACTAAAGGGTAAAGAAGTGAACAGAAGAGAGGATAAGTAACTGTTCAGAGGAGGGAAAATGCAGAGTGCTTAGAAAATAGGTTACAGTGCTCAGTAGAATTGTTGTATAAATTGGTGGTAGGACACAGGCAATGAGAATAAAAAGTAAATGAGAAGTAGATCTAAACTTCCTTTCATGCCATGCAGTGAATTTCTGATATTATTCCATGAAGCTGAATTCTGACAGGTTGCTGCTTCATGTTTATGTGTGGGGCTGGATGCAGTTGCTTCCATCTGTTATGCTCAAATCCAAGACCATATTTTGGATGACAAAAACATAATTGTCTAACAATTTTGTTTGCCCATCTCACAGCTCTTCCAACTGTACATGTTTGGCTGTGCTTTTCACTCTACTTTTCATTCTTGTCTGGAAGTGGTTTATTAGTTTCTACTTACCTTTCAAGACAGCCAATTCTAGATTATCACTTGTTTCAAAATAATTTGTGAGATATCTCTTCATTTTCTTGTAAATGAAAGTAAAGTCAGGATGACCTGATTGGAAAACATCCCAGCTTTACATTAAAGATTCAGTTCCCACTCACCTTCACTGGCCATGTGTACTTTTCCTTCACCCAGTCTTCTCAAACTTTAACCCAATATTCCAAAAGCCAAAATATAATAACCAGAACATGAAGTTGCCTATAGGTAACAACAGTTTTTTATAGGTACAACAGTTTTTTAAATTTTTATTTATAAAGTAATCTCTTTCCCCAATGTTGGGACTCAAACTCACTACCCCAAGATCAAGAGTCGCATGCTCTGCTGACTGAGCCAGCCAGACATTCCTCCTAAGTACAACTTTTAATGAGTTGAGATAGTTCACAGTCACTGCTCAAAAGGCAGGTTGTACAAATGAAAAGCCCCCAGCTCACACTCTAAAACTACATTCCAACCTAAGTCACCTAGAACATATTTAACTCCAAAAGAGAATATTGCCACTGGGATGTTCCTAGAAATTACAGCAGCCATATTAGGAAAAAATAAGATGAGTGAGGCTTTTTCTGACTAATAAGGTTTCTAATAAGGATGGATTTAGGAGCTTCTTATGAGTTGAATTGTGGTCCCCCACAAAAGATATGTTGAAGTCCTAACTACCAGTACCTCAGAAAATGACCATATTTGGAAAAAGGATCTTTACACAGGTAATCAAGTTAAAATGATGGGCCCTTATCCAGTATGTCTGCTGTCCTTATAAGAAGATGAAATTAGGACACAGAGACAGACATGCACAGAGGAAAGACAATATGAAGACATGCAGGGATATGATGGCCATGTGACTAGAGTGGTGGATCTAGAAGCCAATGAACGTCAATGATTACCTGCAAATGCCAGAAGCTGTAAGAGCTAGGAAGGATTCTCCCCTAGAGCTGTGGCCTTGCCGACATCTTAATTTTGGAAAGATAAAAATATTCTCTTCTGGTATTTATAAGATCACTAAAGGGAGATATATACACAGAATTTCATATATTTCTCAGAAAACAAACCAACCAAAAAACACAGGTTTAGAACAAGACCTCTGTGTCAGATTTCCAAGATAAACCCCAGCCTGATGATTCAATGATTCACTTGAAGGACTCACAGGACCCAGAAATTGTTATATTCCATAATTACTGTTTTTTACAGCAAAAGACACTGTCTTTCCTCGTGAGCCACTCAGGCTGCCTGCAAGGAGATCTTTCTAAAGATGATGTCCCAGGCCTGATATCATAATTTTCTTCAGCAAAGTCCATCCCTTGGCCCTCAGCCAAACTGTCTTTATCAGTAGGACTCCACGCAGGAGGATGAGATCAGTATTGTTATTAATCTCAGTTATGCCCCTTGAGATTTAACACAAATCCCATTAATTACAAAGCTCTTTATTAGAAAGTGAGGAGGCTTCCTCCTCAAGTTTTTGTACAAATCTTTTTTATGTGACCTAAGGCATCAATTCAGGCACAGAATCACCTGGCCGTAGATTGAAGCTACGTAAATGCTGCCTAGCTGAGATAGTGTCATAATGATCAGGGGCCATACAAAATAAGTACGACCTCTGAGGGCATATTTCAACTGTTAGTGCACCCTAAGTAGGACACACAGTAGGTCCCCAGGTTAACAGAGCATCCAGTGGACCCCCTCTGGGCCCTCCAGCCCCAGGATTTTCAGTTTAGTTGGAAAACTTTAGTTGGGTCCTTGGTTTTAGAGGGACTGCATGAAGGCAGTTCCAGTTTTGTTTAGCTATGACATCAGCTCACCCATCCTTTGACTGTGTTTTGCATAAAAAGCGCAAGAGCTAGGGCCACCCAATCTGTCCCATTGCCAGCACTATCAGGTGTGATCTACCATCAGCAGTCTGAATCAGAGCATTCTCAGCAGTTTCGAAAGGCAGCACAGGGAGTTTCCTTCCAGAGGGGAAAGTTTCCAGGAACAGTTTTGAAAAACAAAGGTTATAATGCTGCCCCCGAATCCCATGCCTACTGGGGTTTTGTTTTTCTCATTGTTGCAAAATCAATGTGTCCTTTTCAACAATCATGACTTTATGTTTTTTAATCTTTCCCTACTCTTATGCAAACATTTCATCAGGAAGGGTTGTATGCAAGGGGAATAAATGTATTTTCACAGGAAAAAAAATATTTTTAAACAACTCAAATAGAAAGAATTGGCATATTCAAGAATCCATGAGAAAATCTTGAATTTTTAAAAATTTAAAAATGGCTTTTCATAAACTCCCACCCCTCCCACCCTGATATTTTATTCAGTGAGCACCTAGAAAAAAATTAATCCCTTATGAGGAACAGCTGCACTTCATGATCATTTTGCTTTACTAAATAAAGCTTACTTAATAATCAGATGCAAAAAAATAATAATAATCAGATGCAAACTGCAGCTAATCTGGAAAGCCAAATATAATCATCAACAACAGTGAGCCACCCCTGAGAGGGGGTCAAGAGTCCATTCTGCTAGGAGTGGGCAGAAAGTTCACAGTCCTTTCAATATGTCCTCCCCATACTTGTACATAGTTCTTAGCAGAAATCACAGGTTAGAATGCAATTAGTTTTGTGTTAGAAATATAGAGCTAATCAGCAGCCTGATTCAGATGGTCCTAGTAGAGAACAAGCTCTTTCCTGTGGACATTTGCATGTGACCCAAGCAGCTCAGACAGTGTCCATGATGTTTTCAGCCTATAGCCCCATGCAGGGGTGCTCTGAATCTGCAGTGATACCCCAGGCTAAGTGATGTCTGCTTTTAGCCTAGCACAGTTTGTGCTGAGGCTGAAGCAGCCCCCAGCAGAGAGTTTCAGGTTTTAGCTTACAATCAGGTTCAGGCAATTAGGATCTGTGAGTTAAATTCCAGGAAAAAAACAGCAGCATTTGTTCTGCTGGTAGCAAAACAAACACCCCATGCACCAGCAGCAGGTGTTTTAAGTCCCAGTAACAAGCCAAGGCTTTCTGAAACCCTGGTCATCTTGTTTTCCTAGAACCAAACTGACCCATTCAAAAATATGTGCAGCAGCCAGAAAACTATCAGTCTCTATCAAAGGTCTGATTTTACAAGAGCTCATTAGTAACTAAAAACAGCATTTTAAAATTCTATAAGTGTATCTACATTTAGAAATTACCTCTTTTCATGGTGCCTTCCTTGTTTCAGACTCTAATAGGCAAAAATTAGAGCACATACCTCATGTTACACAAAAATTAAACCAAAGTGGATCATAAAAACATTCTTTTTTTAAAAAAAATTTTATGTATTTATTCATGAGAGACACAGAGAGAGGCAGAGACACAGGCAGAGGGAGAAGCAGGCCCCTTGCAAGGAGCCCGATGTGGGGACTCGATCCTGTGTCTACAGGATCACGCCCTGAGCTGAAGGCAGCGCTAAACCGCTGACACCCAGGCTGCCCTGAAAACATTATTCTAAGAATCCAGAGACAAAGGGCCAAATATTATATGATTTAATTTATATGAAATGTTTGGAATAGGCAACTCCTATTTAGACAGATAGTAGATTAGTGGTTGTCAGTAAGTGGGATAAGGTGTGACAACTAATAGGTACTGCATTTCTTTAGAAGAGGATAAAAATGTTCTGCAATTATATAGTAGTGTTGGTCCCATACCTTTGCGAGTATAATAAAGACTGAATTGTCTATGTCTATGTCTATGTCTTGTACTATGATATGTGAATATCTCAATTTTAAAATACCTAGTACTTAAAAGAAGTTCTCAAGGCAGTGATAGTAAGTAGAGAAAATTAGAAAATAATCTAGAGATAGGAAATTCAATAAATTTTGTCAGGTTAACACGACAATATTTTCAGATGTCAAAATTATGTTTAAAAAGATCTTTTAGGGATCCCTGGGTGGCGCAGCGGTTTGGCGCCTGCCTTTGGCCGGGGGCGCGATCCTGGAGACCCGGGATCGCATCCCACATCGGGCTCCCGGTGCATGGAGCCTGCTTCTCCCTCTGCCTGTGTCTCTGCCTCTCTCTCTCTCTCTCTCTGTGACTGTCATAAATAAAGAAAAAAAAAAAAAAAGATCTTTTATGGGGTGCCTGATGGGTCAGTTGATTAACCATCCAACTCTTTTTTTTTTTTTTTTTTTACCATCCAACTCTTGATTTTGGCTCAGGTCATGATCTCGGGGTTGTGAGATAGAGCCCCCATGTCAGGCTCCACAGTGGGCAGGGAGCCCACTTAAGTTTCTTTCTCTCCCTCTCCCTCTGGCCCTCCGCCCTCTCATTCCCTCTTTTAAAAAAAAAAAAAAAAAAGCCTTTTACACAACACCAAAGGCACATCCATTTTTAAGAAACTAATTGATAAGCTGGATTTCATGATAATTAAAAATGTCTCCTCTACAAAAGACACTGTCAGGAAAATAAGAAGACAAGCCACAGACTGGGGAAAAAATATTTTTAAAACATATACCTGATAGAGGACTGTTTTCCAAAACATACAAAGAATTTAACAATAAGAAAACCAACAACTCGGGATCCCTGGGTGGCGCAGCGGTTTGGCGCCTGCCTTTGGCCCAGGGCGGGATCCTGGAGACCCGGGATCGAATCCCACATCAGGCTCCCGGTGCATGGAGCCTGCTTCTCCCTCCGCCTGTGTCTCTGCCTCTCTCTCTCTCTCTCTGTGACTATCATAAATAAATAAAAAAATTAAAAAAAAAAAAAAAGAAAACCAACAACTCAATTAAAAAATGGCCCAAATATCTTGACACCTCACCAAAGAAGATAGATTGCAAGTAAGCGTAAAAACAGATGCTCCACATCTTATGTCATTAGGGAAATGCAAATCAAAGCAACAATGAGATACCACTACACATCTATTAGAATGGCCAAAATCCAGAGTATTAACACCATCAAATTCTGGTAAAGATGTGGATCAACAGAAACCCTCATTCATTGCTGTTGTCACCAGCTAGACCCCAAGACCTGACTTAATGCCTGCCTGCTGGTACTCACTGAAGCTTGTCCCATATTTTTCCTTAAGCTTTTATTTCCAGCTTCTCTTAACTCAGGCAGAAGTAAAGTGAAACCGCCCCCTCAAGCAATAGCACCTGCCCTAACAAGACCTCCAGCTGGCCCAGACCACCCAAACCAGTTTGAACTTAAGCCTTGACTTGCATCTGTGCAGATGGGTGATGGAGTGACCTCAAGAATAATTGACAACTACCTTTGCCTCATTATAATACTAAAATCTCAGCCCAAGGAGCAGCACAGGCCTAATTTACATAACATGCAGTGTGTATAGACCTGTTTCCTTAAGGCACATGTGTGACCTTATGTCCACCTGTACATGGATTGACAGGGCTTCCCTACCTAAATACTCATCTTAACCATAAGTAAAAGGAACCCATTCACCCTTGCTTGGGGAGTCATGACTTTGGAAGCCATTACCCGTAATCTCCTTATTTGCTACAAATAATTTTCTTTGTGTGACAAGTCTACCTGGTGCAGTTTCTGACTCACTGAGGAGTGAAATCAATGACTTGGTTACACTGGAAGGAATACAAAATGCAACCACTTTAAAGACATTTTAGCAGTTCCTGACAAAACTAAATATATTCTGACCATTCAAACTGGCAATTGAGGTATTTGGTATTCACCCAATAATTTAAAAACATGTCCACACATGTTTTAGCCTGAACATGGATAGTTATGGCAGTTTTATTCATAATTGCCCAAACTTGGAAGCAACCAAGATGTTATTTAGTAGGCAAATGAAAAAATTGTGGTCCATCCAGACATTGGAATATTATTCAGCACTAAAATGAAACGAGTTATCAAGCCATGGAAACACATGGAGGAAACATCAATTTATTTTACTAAGTGAAAAAGAAACAATCTGAAAAGGCTGGTAAGTGTATGAATCCAACTATATGACATTCTGGAAAAGACAATACTATGGCAATGACAAAAAGATCAGTGATTGCCAAGGGGTTGGGATTCAGGAGGAGTGAGGAGGTGGAACAAGAGGAATTTTAAGGCAGTAAAACTATTGTGTATGGTACTACAATGGTAGATATATGTCATAGTTTTTTCAAAACCCATAGAATATATACAACACCAAGAGTGAACCCTAATGTAAACTCTGGACTTAAGGTGATAATGATGTGTCAGTGTAGATCTATGGATTATAAAGAATGCATCACAGTGGTGCAGGATGTTGATAGTGGGGAAGGCTTGCATGTGTAGAGATGGGGGCTATATGAAAACTCTTTATACCTTCTACCTTCTACTCAATTTTGTGGTAAACCTAAGACTGCTCTAAAAAATTATATATATATACACACACACACTGCATGGCACATTCCAATGAGAGACAAAATGATTACTCAGAGTCCAATATCTTGAAACAAAGAGAGGCCTGAATGAGCTACATATGGTAAGACACCACCAAGAAGTGCAGGTACAGAGGTGAAGCCCCGAGTCCAGACTGGCTCTCAGTTTTATTATCATAGAATGTAAAGTATGTGGAAACAAGGAAGGAAAAAGAACTCAAGAAACCAACCATGTAAGGGCAGCAGGGAACTGCATATGTGACTATCTGCACAGGTCTCAGAGAAGCATTAACTAGGGGGTTGCAGGGGATGGGAGAACCGACTTTGGCAGGCCTGGCTATCTTATCCACTGTCATTGCTATTTGTAGCATGTACTGTTTTCCGTACCAATGGATAGCAGAAATAATTGGCTTTTGCCATACACATAAAGCTGTTGTCATTTATGCATGTCTATGTTATTATTGTTTCTTTTACCCATTGAGGTCTTGCTCTCCCACATATATAATATATATAAATACATATACACTGCATATATTCAATATATACATATTTTTCAGTATATATATATATATATCAGTATACTGTATATATTGAATTCTTCAGATAAATTTGAATTCTTCTATTTTTCTAAGATTTTATTTATTTATTTATGAGGGACACAGAGAGAGAGAGACACAGGCAAAGGGAGAAACAGGCTCCCTGTGGGGAGCCTGATGGGAGACTCGATCCCAGGACCCTGGGATCATGACCTGAGCCAAAGGCAGATGCTCAACCACTGAGCCACCCAGGTACCCTTAAGTTTGAATTCTTCTTCTTCTTTTTTTTTTTTTTTAAGTTTCAATTCTTCAGATAAGCCCTATTTGGTTTGAATTCTTCAGATAAGCCCCATTTGGTCAGCATATATTATTCGTTTTATGTATTTCTGGGTCCCATTTACTATTATTCCACTAAGGATTACCATATACAAGGAATTTTAGTGAATTGATTCAGTGATTGCATGATTTTGGTGATTTTAGTTTTGTTTTCTTGGAATATCTTTGTCTGGTTTTGCTATTAAGATAATGCTGGGGAGGCAAGATGGAGGAAAAGGAGGGGTTTTCATTTCATCTGGCCCTCTGAATTTAGCTAGATATATCCTAAACACCTATGAATGCAACCTGAGGAGTAAGAAAAGAATGGCTGGAACTCTACAAATAGAAAAGCGACCACTTTTTACAAGATAGGAGTGCAGAGTAGAGAAATGGAAGGGATATATCCAAAGATAAACAGCAGTGAGGGGGCCTCTATGAGCTGGCTACTGCAAAGTGATATAGCTCAAGTGGGCAAAACTGGGACCTTTAGGAATCTGTTCCAGTGAGAGACATCCCTGCCTGAAAGGGGCTTAGTGGTGAAACAGAGCAGAATCCCAGGTGGAACAGTGAAGTCTCAAGATCCCTGGAGTCACAGAAAGAACACGGGTGCCTGAGCCTGCAGAGTTCCCAAACATTATTGGAGCAGGGAAATGGTTTAAAAAGTCAGCCAGCCTGGGATGGGCTCTCAGCTCATTAGTCATACACTTCAGTCAATGGTCCAATAGGGTGACAAGTCTCCTTGTTGGGTCCTTGCAAATGACTGGAACACAGCAACCTTCCACCTTCCTTTGGGAAGGCAGAGCAGGTGCATGAATGACTGGGCAAACTCTTTCCCTACCAGAGCCCTGCAAAGTAAACAAATCAGCATGGCTCCACTCCCCCCGCCCCCCACCCAAAGATCAGACTGGACATACACCATAGGAGTCTGCAAGGGTGGCACATACCTCAATCTTTCAGCACTGGGGGAGAGATCAGGCTCAGGCATTTATATTTTCACCCTCTCAAGAGGCACAGAAAGCCTTCAGGAAACAAAAGCCTCACACAGCAAACACCTTAAACTGAGCTCAGCCCCCTGGCAAGGGGTGGTGCAATTCCACCCAGGCACAGACACCAGAGAATCAGGGCAGCAGGTCCCTCCCCCAGAAGAACTGCTGGAACAACAGGTGAATCCAAAGTTTACAGACCAAACAGGATTGGAAAACTCCAGTGCTAGGGGAGAATAGTATATAGAACTCGAGGTTTTTATTCTTACGAATCATTTATTTTTCAGTTTAAAATTTTCCAATTTTTTTCTTTTTCCCTGACTCAACCATTTTCTTATTTTATCAACTCTTTGTTTTTAAGTCTTTTTTAACTTTCATTTTTTACATTTTCATTTTATAGATATATTCTTCATTTTTGCATTCCTTTCACTTTATTCAATTTTATTTTTGTACATATATAATTTTTGCTCTCTTTATAATTTTAAAATTTAGTGTCTTCTAAGACACAGACCAAAATTTGATCAGGACCAAGTGGATCACCCTGTTTTGTTCACTCTGTTAGATTAAATTCTCTCTCCCCCACCCACATTTTTTTCTTCATTCCTCCTTTTTTGTTTATTTTTTTCTTGTTTTATTTTCTTTTTCTCTATCTTTTCTTTTCTGGTTTCTCACCTCTTTGGATTTCTCTAGGGTGTATTTCTCTAGGGACATGGTTGAGATTTTTTATAGTGCTTACTCGTTCATCCATTCTCTTCTGGGCAAATCACTAGAAGGAAAAAGCAACAAAAAAAGGAAAACCAGATGTAATATTCTGCCACAGATCTAATTGATATGGATAAAGTAAAATCCCTTTTATCTCTAAGGATAAAAAATATAAAGTTGCTAGCTGCTAGCTGGTCTTGAAAAAAAAGCATAAAAGAAACTAGAGAATTTTTTTTTTTTTTTGAAACTAGAGAATCTTGTAATGCAGAAATAAAATCTAATCAGGCTGAAAATAAAAATACTCTGAGATGCAGTCTAAACTGTATGGTCTAACAGCTAGGGTAAATGAGGCAGAAGAGTCAGTGACATGGAAGACAAGTTCGTGGAAAGGAATGAAGCTGAGGAAAAGAGAGAAAGACAACTAATGGACCATAAAGGAGAGGCTTAGAGAAATTAGCGATGGCATAAAATGAAGATATATCAGAATTACTGCGGTGCCTTGAGGACGAAGAAAGAAAAAGGGAGCCAGAAGGTATATTTGAGCGAAGCATAACTGACAACTTCCCTAATCTGGGGAAGGAAACTGGCATTCATGTCCAAGAGGTAGAGAGGACCCCTCCCAAAATCAATAAAAATAGATTAACAACGTGACATATAATAGTGAAGGTTGCAAATGTCTGAGACAAAGAGAAAATCTTGAAAGCTGCTAGAGACAAAAGGTGGCTTACTTACAGGGATAGGAACATCAGAATAGCAGCAGACCTCTCCACAGAGACCTGGCAGGCCAGAAAGGGCTGGCATGATATATTCAGAGTACTAAATGAGAAAAACATGCAGCCAAGAATACTTTATCCAGCAAGGCTGTCATTCAAAATGGAAGGAGAAGAAGAATATGTCACCACCAAGCCAGCCCTGCAAAAGATATTAAGGGGAACACTGTAAGTGAAGAGAGAGCCCTAGAGTAACATAAACCAGAAAGAAACAAAGACAACCTACAGAAACAGGGACTTTACAAGTAATACAATGGCACCAAATTCATATCTTTCAATAGTTATTTCGAATGTAAACAGGCCAAATGCTCCCATCAAAAGACATAGGGTATCACATTGAATAAAAATCTAGACCCATCAATAAGCCTACAAGAGATTCATTTTAGACCTAAAGAGACCTTCAGACTGAAAATTAGGGGAGTGGAGAATGAGTTACCACACAAATGGACCCCTATAGAAAGCCAGGGTACCAATCCTCATATCAGAAATATTAGATCTTAAAATAAAAAAACCAACACAGAAATATTAGATCTTAAGCCAAAGATTGTAGTAAGGGATGAAGAGGGACACTGTATCATACTTAAAGGGTCTATCCAGTAAGAATATCTAACATTATAAATATTTATGCTCCTAATTAGGGAGCAGCCAATTAATAACCAAAGTAAAGAAACACATTGATAATACAATAATAGTAGGAGACTTCAACTTCTCACTCAGAGCAATGGATAGATAATCTAAGCAGCAGATCAACAAAGAAACAAGGGCTTTGAATGACACAATGACCAGATGTATTTCACAGATATATACAGAGCATTTCATCCAAAATCAACAGAATACATATTTGCCTCAAGTACACATGGAATTTTCTTCAGAATAGACCACATACTGGGTCACAAATCAGGTCTCAGCCAATATCAAAAGATTGGGACTATTCTCTGAATATTTTCAGACCATAATGCCTGAAACTTGAAATTGAACTCAATCACAAGAGGAAATTTGGAAGGAATTCAAACACTGACTGGAGGTTAAAGAGCGTCTTCCTGAAAAATGAATGGGTCAACCAGGATATTAAAGAAGAATTTTTAAAATTCATAGAAATGAATGAAATGAAAATACAACTGTTCAAAACTTTTAGGATGCAGCAAAGGTGGTCCTAAGAGGGAAGTACATTTCAATACACGCTTCTCTCAAAAAATTAGAAGAACCTAAACTATACAAGCTAATCTTATACCTAAAGGACCTGGAGAAAGATCAGCAAATAAAGCCTAAACCAAGCAGGAAAAGAAATAATAAAGATTAGAGCAGGAATCAATGATATAGAAACTAAAAAAAAAAACAAAAACAGTAGAACATATCAACAAAAGCTAGGAGCTGGTTCTTGAAAGAATTAATAAGATCAATTAACCCCTAGCCAGACTTAACAAAAAGAGAAAGACCCAAATTAATAAAATCATGAATGAAAAAAGAGAGATCACAACCAACACTAATGAAACACAAATAACTATCAGAACATATTATGAGCAACTAGTTGACAACAAATTAGGCAATCTGAAAGAAATGGATGAATTCCTGGAAACTTATAAACTACCAAAATTAAAACAGGAAGAAATAGAAAATCTGAATAAACCCATAGCAGCAAGGAAATTGAAGCAATAATAAAAAATCACCCAAAAAACAAGTGTCCAGAGCCAGATGGCTTCCCAGGGGAATTCTAACAAACATTTAAAGAACTATACCTATTCTACTGATGCTATTTCAAAATATAGAAATGGAAGGGGACGCCTGGGTGGCTCAGTGGTTGAGCATTTGCCTTTGGCTCAGGTCATGATCCCCCGGTCCTGGGATCAAGTCCCACATCGGGCTCCCTACATGGAGCCTGCTTCTCCCTCTGTGTGTCTCTCATGAATAAATAAATAATATTAAAAAAAAAAAAGAAATGGAAGAAAAAACTTCCAAACTCTTTCTATAAGGCCAGCATTATCTTGACCCCAACATCGGACAAAGACCCCATCAAAAAGAAGTATAGACCAAAATCCCTGATGAACATGAATGTCAAAATACTCACCAAGATGCTAGCCAATAGGATCCAACAGCACATTACAAGGATTATTCACCACAACCAAGTGGAATTTATTACTGGGATGCAAAGGTGGTTCAACATTCATAAATCAAACAATGTGACACATCACATTAATAAAAGAAAATACAGGACTATATGATGCTTTCAATGATGCAAAAAAGAAAAGGTTTTGACAAAATATAGCACCCTTTCTTGATTAAAACTCTTCACAGTGTATGGATAGAGGTAATATACCTCAATATCTTAAAAGCTATCTACAAAAACCCACAGTGAATATCATTCTCAATGGGAAATGATAGAGTGCTTTTCCCCTAAGATCAGGAACACAATAGGGATGCCCACTCTCACCACTGTTATTCAACATAGTACTAGAAGTCCTAGCCTCAGCAATCAGACAACAACAAAAAAATAAGTAAAAGGCATTCAAACTGGAAAAGAAGAAGTCAAACTCTCCCTCGTTGCAGATGACATGATACTTTATGTGGAAAAGCCAAAATACTCCACATCCAAATTGCTAGAACTCATACATCAATTCAGCAATATGGCAGGATATAAAATCAATGTACAGAAATCAGTGGCATTTCAATACACTGACAATGGGACTGAAGAAAGAGAAATTAAAGAATCAATCCCATTTACAATTGCATCAAAACCCATTAGATACCTAAAAATAAACCTAACCAAAGAGGTCAAGGATCTGTACTCTAAAAACTACAGAACACTTCTGAAAGAAATTGAGGAAGATGTAAAGAGATGGAAAACATTCCATCCTCATGGATTGGAAGAAGAAATACTGTGAGAATGTCTAACATTTTAACAGATGTACATGTCAGAGCAATCTACACATTCAGTGCAATTCCTGTCAAAATACATTGACATTTTTTACAGAGTTGGAATAAATAATCCTAACATTTGTATGGAAGCAAAAAAGACCATGAATGTTGAAAAAGAAAACCAATGCCAGGGGCATCACAATGCCAGACTTCAAGCTCTATTAATAAGCTATAATCAAGACAGTGTGGTACTGGCACAAAAAGAGACACATAGGACAATGGAAGAGAATAGAGAACCCAGAAATGCACCCTCAACTCTATGGTCAGCTCATCTTCAACAAAGCAGGAAAGAACATCCAATGGAGAAAAGACAGTCTCTTCAATAAATGATGTTGGGAAAATTGGACAGCCATGTGCAGAAGAATGAAACTAGACCATTCTCTTACACCTTACACAAAGATAAACTCAAAATGGATGAAAAATCTAAATGTGAGACAAGAACCCATCAAAATCCTAGAGGAGAACACAGGCAGAAACCTCTTTAACCTCAGCCACAGCAACTTCTGGCTAGACACATCTTTAAAGGGAAGGGAAACAAAAGCAAAAATGAACTATTAGGACTTCATCAAAATTCAAAGCTTCTGCACAGAGAAGGAAATAGTCAAAAGAAAAAGGCAGCCTATGGGTAGAATGGGAGAAGATACTTGAAAATGACATATCAGATGAAAGGCTAGTATCTAAGATATATAAAGAACTTATCAAACTCAACACCCAAGAAACAAACAATCCAATCATGAAATGGGCAAAAGACATGAACAGAGATCTCACAGAGGAAGACATAGACATGGCCAATAAGCACATGAGAAAATGCTCTGTATCACTTGCCATCAGGGAAATACAAATCAAAACCACAATGAGATACCACCTCACACCAGTAAGAATGGTGAAAATTAACAAGCCACGAAACAACAAACATTGGAGAGGATGTGGAGAAGGGGGAACCCTCTTGCACTGTTGGTGAGAATGTGAACTGGTGCAGCCACTCTGGAAAACTGTGTGGAGGTTTCTCAAGAAGTTAAAAATAGAGGTACCCTATGTTCCAGCAATTTCATTACTAGGTAATTACTCCAAAGATACAAATGTAGTGATCCAAAGGAGCACTTTCACCCCAATGTTCACAGCAGCAGTGTCCACAATAGTCAAACTATAGAATGAGCCACGATGTCCTTCGACAGATGAATGGATAAAGAAGATGCAGTACATATACACAATGGAATATTAGTCATCAGAAATGAAGAATACTTATCATTTACATCAAGGTGGGTAGAACTGGAGGGTATTATGCTGAGCAAAGTAAGTCAATCAGAGAAAGACAATTATCATATGGTTTCACTCATATGTAAAATATAAGAACCAGCACAGAGGATCATAGGGTAAAGGACTGTACCTGAATGGATACTCCTTAGAGTAGGAGAAAAACCATGAGAGACTCTTAATTATAGGAAACACACTGAGGGTTCCTGGAGGGGAAATGGATGGGAGTATGGATTAATTTGGTGATGGGTACTAGGAGGGCACGTGATAGGATGAGAACTGGGTGTTATAGGCAATTGATAAATCATTGCACACTATGTTTGAAACTAAGTATGTGGGATACTTGGGTGGCTCAGTGGTTGAATGTCTGCCTTTGGCCCAGGTTGTGATCCTGGGGTCCTGGGATCAAGTCCCACATCAGGCTCTACACAGGGAGCCTGCTTCTCCCCCTGCCTATGTCTCTGCCTCCCTCTGTGTGTCTCTCATGAATAAATAAATAAAATCTTTTTTTTAAAAGGAATAAATTGGTTAATTGCATTTAAAGTTCATTAATTAAATTTTTAAAAGTATAATGCTAGCCTCCTAAAATGAATAAAATATACAACCATACAAAGGAGTAGCTAATACACATAACTGTATTGATAAATCTTAAAAGGTTATGTTAAGCAAAAGAAGGCAGACACAAGAGAGTACAACTCTATGACGATGGTTACACAAAATTATCAGACAGATCAATCTAATCTAGAGGGATAGAATACAGATCAGCGGTTGCCTGAGGGTAGACATGGGGATTGACTAGGGAGGGAATCAGGGGACCTGTTGGGATGATGGAAAGTTTTAAACATAGATGGTGGTGAGTACATAGAAGTATAAATTTTCAAGTCTCATCCAAGTATATGGAAAATTGGTATTTATGGTATATAAATCATGCCTTGATTGATTTAAAAAAGTATATAGGTGAGTTTCAGGACTTCATTTTGTGGTGAGACAGTCAATTCTGAACTAATCAAATTGCTTATTGTCCTTACTTGGTTATTATTCCCTGCTCCACCCCCTTCCAGGTGGCTATATGATCCTTCGCAAGTCATGTCTCACCACTAAAGTCCAGTTTCCTCTTCCACAAAATGGTCGATAATGATTCTTATTAACTACAGTTCTTTTAGGGAATATTTTCTAAGGTAATCTGCACCAGTCACTTAAAACAATGCCTGACACAGAATAAATACCAGAAAGTAGTAACTTTAGTAGTTATCTATATATAACAAATCACCACCAACTTCGTGGTTCAAAACAGCATATATTCCTTATCTCACAGTTTTTCTGGGGAAGGAGTCCAGACACAGCTCAGCAGTTCCTCTGTCCTCTCGTAAGGCTGTAATGCTGGCATTTGACCAATTTAGCCACCTGAAGTTGTGGCTAGGAAATAATTCTGTCACACTTACACAAGGGCTGAGGGGCTGGGGGCTTCTGTTCCTGGTGACTATTGACCTGAGGTTGCCTGCAGCTCTCCATACATGGGTGTGTGAGATTTCTCAGTCCTGTGTAGTGTTTGGAGAGAGCATGTAAGCAGATAGCACTGGAGGGCTTTATAGAAGTAATCCAGGGTAAGGAAGCACTGGCTGTTTAGATGTGAAACTGTCCATCTAAATGGAGCAAAATAAATACTGAGAGGGCAAATTCATTTTCTACTGATATATACTTCTTTGTCCAAAATAGCTACTTTGGGGATCCCTGGGTGGCGCAGCGGTTTGGCGCCTGCCTTTGGCCCAGGGCACAATCCTGGAGACCCGGGATCGAATCCCACATCAGGCTCCCGGTGCATGGAGCCTGCTTCTCCCTCCGCCTGTGTCTCTGCCTCTCTCTCTCTCTCTGTGACTATCATAAATTAAAAAAAAAAAAAAATAGCTACTTTGCCTCAATTTTTAAATTATTGCTTATTTTCCCAGCTGTTGGAAGTGGACTGCCCATCATTGTGAATGAAAATGAATAAGGCCTTCCTACAACTGTAATTCTTTCTCATTTGTTTTAATTTCAAAGGAATACATTGGGGGAAAAAAAGAAATGTAATACATCAAAATACAAAATAACATTAAAAGAGCTCCTAAACTCCCACCCCATCATTACTAGCAATAGTTTGCTACGTATTCTCATAGACCAGTGTTTCTCAACTTCAGCACTATCCACATTTTGAGCCAGTTAATTCTTTATTGTAGGATCTGTCCTATGCACTGTAAAGTGTTTAATAGCATCCCTAGCCTCTACCTAATAGATGTCAGTAGCACCCTTCCCCAGTCATGAAATTCAAAAACATTTGTAGACATTGCCAAATGTCCCCTGGGAGGACAGAGCAAAGTCGAGTACCACTCTTCTAGACTTTATGCATATACCTATATATGTTTATCAAAATACACATACACCATTATCTTTTTTGGTTTTTAATAGAATTATATTATGAAGTATTCTGAAGTTTGCTTTTTGCACTCAGTTATATCATATCCTTGACACCTTTCTATTACACACAGATACATTTCATTCTTTTTTTTTAAGTTTGTATTTATTTATTTATTTACTTATTTATTTATTTGAGAGACAGAGCACAAGCAGGGAGGAGGGGCAGAAGGAGAGGGAGAAGCAGGGAGCCCAACATGGGGCTTGATCTCAGGACCCTGGGATCACTACCTGAGCCAAAGGCAGCTGCTTAACTGACTGAGCCACCCAAGTGCCCCACATCTCATTGTTTTAAACCTTTTTTTTTTTGAGAGAGAGAGAGAGTGTGTGCATGGGGGGGGGGGGGCGAGGAGAGGAGGAGCAGAGGGAGAGGAAGAAAGAGAATCTCAAGCAAACTTCATGCCCAGCACAGAGCCCAATGGGGGGCTCGATATCACAATCCTGAGATCAAAATTTCATCAATATACCAGCAAATTCCCATTTTTCCACACTCTTAAATATCATTAATCTTTTTACTTTTGCAAAACCAAGAGGTTAAAAATAGAAAGATAGCTTGTTTTAATTTGCCTCACTTTCATTATGAGAAGGTAAGTATCTTCTGGTATTTTCTTCTCCTTTTGCTCATATTCAGAACAAGATAGGCCATGAGGTGGAATCTATGGTGGGAACAGCATTTCCCCTTGATTTCTTGACTCAGAATGTTTTCTTCAGAGAAGCAAAAGCACAGGAACCTCAATGACATCTAAGATGAGCAGTACATTGAAAAGTTTTGAAGGACTCTGCAGGAAAATGTAAATAAATCCTGAAAGGGAGTCTAATAGAGGTTTGTAAGGGCTTTGATAACTGGAGAATGATGATGTTATTCACATTTATAAAAGTGTTAATGATTATGCAGACTGAATATTACCTGTCTATGAGTCAGATTTGGCCACAAATTTGCAACCCCTGATCTAAAATGACAAAGAATCTAATTGTCCGAAGAAATACATATAAGTATTAGATTTTGGCCTCTGTAGAAAAAATCCCTTATGTTCAAAATTCTAATATTTAGCTAAATCTTTTTGTTTTAAATTTAAGTTCAGATTTTGACTTAATTTTGTTTAAAAATTAAGATTAAACTTAATTTTTTTTGGAAAACATATAATGTGGGTTTTTTTTACTCACTTATACCTATAAAGGAAGATCAACTGAAAATAACTATGAATTTGCCAAGAAGCAAGTATTCCACACATTCGATTCAATTCAATTCCACACATTCCAATTAAGAGAATTCTTAATTTTTTTATTAAGTCGAACTACATGAAATTGACATTTTGAAGGTCAGAAATAGTTGAATGTCAGCAATCTCCTATGTAAATCAAAAACTTTTCCGTAAACTTGTCTATGCCACATTACCTTATTTTAAAAGGTCCAGACCTTTCAACAGGAGAGTAAGAACAATACCATTGAAGTGATAATACTCTTATGAATTAGTTTGTTTTTATAGCTGATTCAAACTTCTTGCTTCATCTTTTGTTTATTTCATTGCCAACTCATGAGAGAGCCAGGTTTTGGTTGTAGCCTTCACCAAAGGAAACAAACTGTATGTCTCTAAGAGTCTATTTACAGAGTTACTATCCTTCAAAAGTTCTACCTTTCCGGGGGTGACTGGGTGGCTCAGTCAGTTAAGCATCCAATTCTTTTTTTTTTTTTCTTAAGATTTTATTTATTTATTCATGATAGACATAGAGAGAGAGAGAGAGAGAGAGAGAGAAGCAGTCTCCATGCCAGGAGCCTGACGTGGGATTCGATCCTGGGACTCCAGGATCTCACTCTGGGCCAAAGGCAGGCACTAAACTGCTGAGCCACCCAGGGATCCCCAGCATCCAATTCTTGATTTCGGCTCAAGTCATGATCTCAGGGTCCTGGGATCAAGGCCACACTCAGGCTGGTGCTCAGTAGGGAGGCTGCTTGAGGATTCTCTCTCTCCTCCTGCCCCTCCCCCCAACTTGTGCTCTCCCCTTTTCTCTCTCTAAAATAAATAAATCTTTAAATTAAAAAAGTTCGACTCTCTTTAAAGATGGCTTTTTGGCTCTGACTTGAAATAGTAACACTGACAGGCAAAATGCTTTGGGTTGCTTTGAGGTATGAAACATTACCTGTTTGGTGAAATATTACATAACTGCTGTACCTGGCCTCTTCCATCAAATGATTCATCTGTTTGATGAAGTCATTTGTCAACATCATTATCCTGATCATGACCAATTAGCATTTGTAGAGCAGCCACACAGAGATGACACTGTACTTGATGCTTGACAGAGTACAAGGTAGACAAAGAGTACAACTTATAAAGTAAACTACTGGAACTGTGCATTTGAATATGAAACATAACACAAACATACCTATGAATCTTAGTGTATCTGGGTCACACATGGTAAGAATAAACTCATGGAAACTCACCTTGAGCTTCACCGTGGTTATTTGTGTTGCATCAGAGGATGGAGCAGATGGTCTTCCCACATGAAAGATCCTGAAAAAGGTTCCAGAATCACACTAAAGGTTTGGGATGGCTTTTGCTGACTCTGAGCTGAAATCTCCACAATCCTTTTACAGTGCCCCTGGCCAGGGAGTGACCACCAAGTCTCTAAAGATTTGAGGAATTTGAAGATTCCAAAGAAGATTCAGTAGGTTACGCTATGGAAATTTCAAAGACTTCTATTAAAACAAAACAAAACAAAAACCCTGGAACAAAAACACACTTGAAATTTTCAGGGGAGGGGATCCCTGGGTGGCGCAGTGGTTTGGCGCTTGCCTTTGGCCCAGAGCATGATCCTAGAGACCCGGGATCAAGTCCCACATCGGGCTCCCGGTGCATGGAGCCTGTTTCTCCCTCTGCCTGTGTCTCTGCCTCTCTCTCTGTCTCTCTGTGACTATCATAAATAAATAAAAATTAAAAAAAAAAAGAAATTTTCAGGGGAGAACCGTGATACAAATGTTTTTACTTAATAGCTTTAATTAGAGACTTGAAGTGGGCACTGGTGTTGAACCAAGACTATTTTTCACCATTGTTACCATTCTGATTTTAAAGTATTCCTTGATGCTGTATATTTTCTTCCATTCTATCTTGTACTAGGATAGAAGCAGAATAAAAACACCAAACAACAAAGTCTACTAGCACCTGAGAAACTCACTCAAAGCTTCCTAGGAGATTAGGACAGGGTAACCCCAGGTGACAAGCAGGTTGTGCCCTTAGTGTCCATCCAATGGGATGTTAGGAAAATCAGATCTGTTTTCCTCCAGGACTGAGCTCCTGGTGGTTAAGCCCTGAGACTGGAACAGGACACTCCACTTACCTGGCAGTGCACCAGAAGTGGTGCCACGTGATGTCACCTAATGGAACCTAACTCCTGTGAGCTACAAGATCTCCCTGGGAAGCCAGGTGCACATCTGTTCCAGTGCAGATGATCAAGACTTGACCTTCTAGCTGCCCCAAGTGGGGCAGCAGGAGATGTGGGCCCTTCCTGGCAGGACAGTGCAGCCTGACAAAGGAGAGAGATCAGGGTGGCATCCAGGCAGCCTCTGGGGCTGGAGTGACCTTGCCTAGTAGGTTTCCCATCACCCTCTTTGTTTCTGCAGGCCCACAGATCTGCACAGGAGTTCCTTGTCACTAAGGATTTGGAAGTGGCCACTTCAGAGAATGCCCCACCCTCCAGAGGTTTCCTGAGTGTTTATGGCAGATAATGAGGCAGAATGAGATGAGGGCAACAGTCCCTTCCCCGCCCCTTGGTACAGCCCAGTGAACAGAACTACAAGGCAGCTTGTCTGCAGGTTTGAGCAAATCCAGGCTTTGGCCATGAAGGGTCTCTGGTCCCAGGGCTGGGGTACAGGTTTAGGGACAATGAGCAGGCCCAGGGCTATACATCTGCTGCTGGTAAACCACCCCCCAGTTGGGTGCCAAGGAGCAGGGGTAGAAGCAGTTCTTCTCATTTTCCTCTCAAAGCCCCACCTCCTAACTGGGCACTGTGAGGAAATAGGCCAACATGTGGATCTCCACAGCAAGCTGGCAGGTGGAAAGGAGGAAGCACCTCCAGGGGGCGGAGAAAGAATGGCAGCATGTATGGCCACGTGGTCCATTTGGTAGGAGAAGACTCTCAGGCAGCTTTAGAAAAATAAAGTCAACTTCCATATCATTCACTGACTTTTTAAAAATGTACTTCTATAAATTTATGAAAAGATCAATGACCCAATAGAAAATGGACAGGGACATAAACAGTCTATCTTAGAAGAAATACAAATAAGTGGTATGAAATTATAACAAAAAACGCTAATAATCAAAGATCTGAATCTCAAAAACATTGGGCTAAGTGAAAGAACACAGCACATAAGAAAACGGACTATATGAACCATTTATATGACATTCAAATAAAGGCAAAGCTATCATGGCAGAAAGCAGTGATTGTCCAGTGCAGGGCTTGGGGGAGTAGACGGATGGCAAGGGGCAGGAAGGGAAATCTGTGGGGTGATATGGTGGTTACACTACTGGATTCATTTCTTAAAACTGTCCACTTAAAATCGACAGATTTTAGTTTGTAAATGATACCTCAAAGCCAACAATAAAATGATTTTAAAGCCTCCTTGCCTGTATAAAAAAAACTTATAATTGTAGACTTTTTAGCCTGAAAAAGTCTTTAGAGACCATTTGGTGTAACTTCTTTCTTTTATGTCAAATAAGTAAGGAAATGAAGGTCCACAGAGAGATTGTGTCACTTATTCAAAATGATACACAGCCTACTAGCTGCAGAACCACATCCAGGCATCCAGTCTTTTCAGATTTCTTTCTATTCTGCTGTCCTCCCAGCACATTTAAACTGTAAATGCACCAGGTCACCCATTACTCACAGGCACCATAAAATACCTTTCAGCTATACAGTACTTTTAGTTTTTAACACACCCCCACTGTGTTCAACCAAAGTGGCAGAGCCAATAAGAACAAATCAACTGATTGCATACCAGGCCCACTCAGTCTACCCGGGGTAATCACCCTTAATTAAAACCAACTGAGAGGGACTTTTAGCAACACAACCAACACCTAGATTAGTGTTTGATTGAGTAACTAGGGAGTATAACCGGACCCAAGTTGGCACATAAAACTGACCATCACATCTATGTAATAAACACGATACTACCACTTCCGTTTTCCACTAGGGGAATGGAAGCACAGAGTGCTTAACTTATTTACCTAAGGGCACACAGCTATTTCACATTTTGTTTTTCAATTGTAAATCAGTTAGCAGTTCTTACCTCACGTGATTATTGTGAAAAATAATTAAGTCCATTCCAACTGTGTATGTAAATCTCTGGCATATTGGGTTCTCAATGTTGTAAAGCAGCAATTAGATCACATTTTGCTTATAAATGAGACGGTTCACAAATTCTGAGGAAATGAACATTTTCATTTGCTACAGGTAGGCAGACACATTGGAATAACTTCAGTAAGTAGTTCCATTTCCAGAAGTTAGTTTTATAATATTTGCACACCCTCATAAAGACACAATGTTGCAAGGGGCACCTGGATGGCTCAATCGGTTAAACATCCCCCTCTTGATTTTAGCTCAGGTTGTGACCTCAGGGTTGCAAGATCGAGCCCCATGTCAGCTCTACACTGGGTGTGGAGCCTGCTTGAGATTCTATCTCTCTCTCCCTTTCCCTCTGCCCCTCCTCCCTACCTCTGTCTCTCTCCTTCTCTGTCCCTCTTTCACTCTCTCTCTCTATCCCCTTCTCTAAAAAAGATGATACATGTGCAAAAATATTCATTGCAGTAATGCTTGTAAGTGAAAAACAAAAAAACTAACTGTTCATCAATAAGAGAAAAGGAGAGTACTGAAGTCATGGTAGGGGTGAACACTGGAATGCTCTATGTATTGTTATGGAAAGATATCTATGCCATAGTATTAAATTGAAAATAGAAGAGTTTATATTATTTGATGCCATTTAGGATCCTAGACATTTTGCCATTTCCTTTGGTGGTGGGCAGGGGATGAATTTTGTGCCCATTCCATTCAGATGAACATTCTGCCTCCTGAGAAAGAACTCTAAGATACTGATGTTGGTTTGGTTAAAACTTCAAAGTTTGTACCATATGCTTCTGACTATTCTCTCAGATTAGAATACCAATACCTGTTTTCTCTGTGAACACAGGAGGACCTGCAAAGGTTAATAGTGAGGTCGCCACAGGGACTCTTTGGGCAGACAGGCTTAGGATCAATGGTGCAATGAGATGACTTCTTGAAAATAGAGACCAGGCAGCAGGTCACAATCAAATGAAGTAGAACTGAATCAAGTGACAGATAATGGGTCATATAGTTTGGGCAGAAATAACTGAATCAACAAGGCTCATTTGATCCATGATCAAATGAGCACATGCAGCCGTGGTCAGAATGTCTTTTATTTTATGTCGTTTAGGCCTTCTCTTTTTCCTGATGAAATCTGGAGAAGGGGAGGCTGCTATAGTTTCTCAGGCTCCTTCTATCAGGGGATGGGACAGCTACATGGAAACCTCATTACTTGGGGACCCACAAAATGAGAAGCTGGCAAGACTTTTAGGTCAATGGCAAAGAAAGAAAGCACAAGTCTATATATTATCCAAAGAGAATATTTGACTCATACCTACTGCTTCATTGGATGTAAGCTCCTCCAGTGCAGGGAATGTCAGTGTTCATTCATCTTTGATTCCTCCGCACAGGACTTGACATAATAGGGACTTAGTAAGGACTCATAGAATGAATGAGTGGCAAAACATCATTTCCTGAATCCAGCTGATGAGGGAGCAGAATGCAAGCTGCGAACAAAGCACGAGCTGACACCCCGCAACCCCCTCCCCCGCCCCAGGTGAGATAAGTATGACATTCCTCAGGCACTCCTGGCTGCCCTAAAGCTAAGGGAAGGAAAAACAAATGGTAAAATTTATAAAGATTATAATCCAGCAAGACATGAGTCTCCCTCAATTTACAGATAGATGTCTTAGAAATTTACAAGAAAAAAAGCATTCTTATCAATAACGTAACTTCCAGAAGGAAATGTAGATAAAATAAGATGTCTTTATAAAGGAAATAAGATGTCTTTATAACCTGCAGCCCATTGACAAATACTTGAGGCAGGCAGAGTATAATGTTCTTCCAGGAAGCTCCAGCTGTCTTAATGTTGATTCGCTACCTCCTCCTCGCTGGAGGGAAAAACAACCTTAACTTGACAATGGCAAGGGCTCCAGTACCTTGTAAGTCCTCTTTAGCACATGAAAGTCCTTTTGAAAAACCTCCCTTTTCTTGCCCTCCCCCAACTCCCAAGTATACAATTAGCCACCCCTCACAACCCCAGGGCAGCCGCTCTTCCTGCCCAGGGGTCCTGTCCCCAGGCTTTAACAAAACCACCATTTTGCACCAAGACATCTCAAGAATTCTTTCTTGGTTGTGGGCTCCAGACCCCACCCCACCAAACCTCATCTACATTCCAAAACTACATCACAGCCATTGTACTGTCATTATCCTGATCCCTGCCCTTCCCTTTTTAACACTTTATACAGTATCCCCAGGAGTAACGGAATGCAGGTCATTTGCAAAGGAAGAAATGGAGAGGACACTCAATCCCACAGACTTGGCTAGAGAGCTAGCAGTAAGGACAAGGGCCGGTCTTTCATGTCACTCTTGGCTCAGGCTTGGCACTTTGAGCCAGTGCTGTGTAAAGTAAGCCTCAACTCCTTAAGACCTGTCTCACGCCTACCACTTTTCCTCAAATGGAAAGGAAGCATATTATACGATTCCGTAACTGTTCTTAGAGGATTTCAAATGCATTCATAAGTCCAATTGAATCCCTGGAGGGGAGGGCTTCCTAGGACAATAAGGTAAAAAATGGAAGAAATCTGGCAGAGGACTGTCTGGAATGGGAAGGATGCCAGCTCCCATGGTTTTATGGTTATTGAGAGCTGTTTTCCCTGAATCAAGTTACAAACTCCTCTAATGCCTTACAGTAGGATTCTAGATATGTAAGAATGGTCAAAGCCCTAAGCATGGTCAGTACACAATCGCAATGGCAACAATTTTTTCTGCAATGTTAGTGTGACTTTGGATTGAATTATTTCTCAAAGACATGTCAATTTTCAAGGGAGAAATTCTATAAATGGCTCTTTATATCAACATTTATATTATCTTATTTAATTTTTAATACAACTTTATGAGGTCCTTAGTATTATCCACATTTTATAGTGGGTAAAACCAGGGCTTGGAGAAAGTAAATTATTTGTGCAAAGTTTATGCCTTCTAAAGATGAGATAGGAGTTATCTACATTCCAAAGACAGTGCAATTGGGTGGTAAACTGGGTCCAGAAGTACTAGAAATTGTTTCTTTTGTTGGACCCTGGCTCACGGGTGCCAACGTGTCCTGGTGGACGCCCCAGAGACTCAGACCCCAGACAGGCAGATGCAATTAGCAAGAGGGTTTATTGAACGTTTGCGCAAACGGGCTCTCCGCCTCCGAGGAGGAAGAGAGCCCCGATTAGCAATTACAGGTATCTGATCGCGCCCTGGGCCAAAGGCAGGCGCCAAACCGCTGCGCCACCCAGGGATCCCAATTACAGGTATCTTTTAAAGGTAAAAGAAAAAAAACGCTTAAAGACAAAAGAACCGTGGGAGTCGCATAGCATCCAAGTTGATTTCTGAGAAGGTCAACATGAACCTATTCAGGGACATTCCAATCAGGGTGTGGGGGGAAATGTTCTTCTTATCACAAACAGAATGCTTTTTGTTGCTAAAACTTCAGGAAGGCACCTGGATGGGCTGCCTCTGGATTAGGGCTGATCCTACTTACAGGGGGGGTTTCTTCACTTTTATTGGCCTGTCATTTTTCCATTGACTGTTTTAATGCAGATATGGTTCTAACATTAAAAGATTTTAAGCTTTGTGATAGGAGCTTTGTGATATTCTGTAATTTGGGTTATCAAAGTTAGTATTTACAGCAAACATCCTTATTTATCAGCTCTTCTACCTCAACCAAAATAATAAAGAAAAAGTATTAATGAGTTTTTATCACTTCTCAAATCCAAAAAGATAAAACAGAAATGAAATTCAGGTAAGTCTCCAATTTTCCTCCCTTTCATAAATTGGGCAAAGCAATTAAATCACCTGTTTTTAGATGGCAAGTCCCTACTGTGCTTACAGAAAGCTTCCTTCAGAGTCCTCAACAGGAGGAAATACAATATTACACCAAATGACTTTATTATGCTAGTATTGTTGGAAATCACTGGATTAAACACTCGACTAATATGAGTCTTAACCTCGATGCTCATTTTTACCATTTTTCTCATGTGCCTCAAACTATTTCTTTTTATCCTCAATAAAATGTTCACAAAGGAGTAGAACAACAGAAGAGGGTCTCCCTTCCCTGGGATCAGTTGAGCAATAGTAGACACTTGGCTTACCATCCCAAAAGGCCACCCACAGGGAGCTCTTATACTGCCTAAGTGGACTCTAGCAGCATTCTAAAATCCACCAGCACCCTAAGGATTGGGGTGTTCAGGCCTTAAAAGACCCTTGATGGCTAGTTTCTGTCTTAGGGACTGTCTAAGGAAAGAGGTAGTTCTAAGTTCCTTGTGGCATTTCTAAGCATCTCAAGGACAGTGAGGAGGATCTAGGATTTGTGTCCTAAGAGAAGATTCCCAAGTACACCAGACCCTAAGCTCTGAGCCCAGTGCCAGGGTCCCCAGGGAGTTTACCCAAATTGGCAACAATTCCTCTCTTAGCCCAATAATTGCCATTTTGCAGTGATATTTATATTTGCAATGATATTCATCACATTCTGGGGACCTCAATACTATTAAACAAAGTCTTTGTCCCTCAAAACACTTTTGTTGGAGAGACAAGACATGTAACTTAGTTTTGCTTGTCCTCCTGATACAAAGAAAACACTTTCTCATGTCATTCAAATTATCATCTACTTCCATCTCCCTCTTTGGAGAAACTCTTCTTTACTACTTCCCAAATTTTTTCAGTCAAATTCCATTTACTTTCTACAGTCATGCAAACCATCCCTGGATACCATCAGTAAGCATTGCATGTCAATAGCTTCTACACTGAGCCAATGGAAATTTATAAACCGGTAAAGTGTTTGCCAGGGTGTAGGGCACTATGCAGAGAGGTGGATGGATTTAGAAAACACACATGCCATATCCACAGTAGACACTAATTAGCTTTGGAATCACCACCTTATGTGATCTTGCTCCCTGGATGAGAAACCTGGGATGATGGGCAAGGAAGCACGCAGGCAGGACAACCAGGCTCCAAGCCTTACTAATACAGTGGGCAGTGGAACTACACACTGGGGGGATTTATGCATTCTGCAATGTGCCTGATTTATCCTCCTAGAGTAAAAGAATACCATCCTGGCACAGGATTCTGTTAATAATAATAAGAAGAATTCTGTTAATTTGAAAGAAGTAGTTGGTGGGGTGCCTGGGTGGCTCAGTCAGTTAGGCATCTCCTTCAGCTCAGGTTATGATCGCAGAGTCATGGGATTGAGTCCTGCATCAGGCTCCCTGCTAAGTGTGGAGTCTGCTTCTTCCTCTACCATCACCCCTACTTGTGCATGCTCTCTCTCTCTCTCTTCCTTTCTGTCTCTCCCCTCTCAAATAAATAAATAAAATCTTTAAAAGAAGTAGTTGTTGCTTCCTTGGGTCAGAACTGTCTATTCTATACTGAACTCTTACATGCCATTTATCTGACCATGTAAGCAGCAATCTTGAAATAAAATCAGATTCTTTACTCAGAGAGTGAGTTAGTTCTCAAAAATAAAAGCTAGGTTCTTCAGTGGATGCTATGGATTTAAGAATAAAGTTTACATGTACTCAAGACCACAGTTACAGGTCTGCTCTGAGGACAGTAAAACCAAGATAAGAAGGCAGCAACTGTTGGGTGGTGGGTGGTGGATGGGCGAGGGCAGAGAGGGAACACATGACACAAGAGAAAACAAATGTAAACCACCAGAGGGGAGTCAGTGACTCAGCAAAATTATCAAAGCTTCTATTGAAAACATTTCCCTGGTTTTGGTTTTTGAGAGCATATAGGAAATTGGGGGTCCTTGATTGCACAGTTTTATTTCCTTTTTATGGTCTCAAATTTTTTTAAAAAGAATAATTTACACATGTGTTTCTAGAATTGGTGAATGAATGAACCTCACTTTTTAAATACCTGAGCTTCTCAAAACCCGTGAGTCACTGAAGCATTGTCATCAGAGGTAGTCTTAAATTTGAAAATGAATTGATTATAGCTAAGGTAACAAGAGTTTTGTCTTTTGGAAATGATCAAGCAAGGAAACACCCTGGGGGCACAGGGCAAAATGCCTTCCAGGAAGCTGGTGGAGCAGGAAGATGTGGCGGCCCAGCCCAGTGAGGGCAGCAATGCCTTCTGCATGGCTCACCTGTCTTCCTCTCCTTTCAGCCCAATGTCAGGCAAGCCTATGTTGAAGTCCAAGCAGGAGAGCCTGGCCCTGGAGAGGTTTGACACTTTATCTCATTATGGCCTCTAGCAGTTTATTGAGGAGAAAAAGAAATATTTTGAGGCACATAAGAGAAATGATAAGTGCTCACTTTCTACTTCTCCTGCTGTCTTCTGGCACCCAAAGTTCAGTTTGCCAAGTAAGTGATGGGGGCTGGGGCTGAGGGCAAAGTCCCCCAAAGTCCAGCTTCCTTTTCTAAGCCCTGCTATCCTAAAGTACACTTAAGTTCTTTCTTCACGCTAGAGAGAAACCTGTATCACCATTGATTTTGTACACTCCCCACCATAACCATCTTCATCTGTAAAATGGAGTGTACAATAGCACCCATCTCCTAGAGCAGTGGTTCTCAAAGTGGGTCCCCTGATTAGTAGAATCAGCATTGCTTGGGAACTTGTTAGAGAAGCAAATTCTCAAACCCCATGTCAGATCCACTGCAATAGAAACTCAGAGGATAGAAGTCAGCCATCAGTTTCACAAGCACTCTGGTAATTCAGATGCTCACTCAAGTTTGAGAATCGCTATCACAGGGTTGTTGTGAAGAGTGAATGATAGAGGAGCTAGAAGAACATGCTCCACTGAACATGGTACCTCAGTTGTCGCGCACGTTGGGGGCGACAACCGTCCAGGGATGAGGGCAAGGGAATGAGGAAAGAAAGAAGACATAGACAGAATGGGAGCAGGAGGGACATATGGCCGGATTCAGCCACAATGCCAACTTTATTTGTATTATTCACTCTTTTATAAAGCAGGGTTGTATAACAAGCAGGATATTTTAAGCTTAGTTCTCCAGACATGTCCTTTCACAATAGATAGCAATAGTATGTGCCCTTGAATAGATAGCAGTAGTATGCATCCTTGAGCCACAAGCCTTTAACAACATGGGTGAGACAGGTGGGCCATGGTTGGAAGAGTCAACAGAGAGCCATTGCTCGATCCATTAACCCCTTCCTGGCACGTGGCCCCCAACATCTCCCCCTATTGTTTTTAATTTGAGATCCTGAAAATAGAGATTTCTAAGGGCTTTGCGCTGGAAACTTTTAAAGGACGCATATAAGCATATTCCAATAGTTAAAGCAATCACAAAGGTTGTAGCGACAGCAATCATAATCCAAATGCCAGGGGAATTGAATTCAAACCATTGCAAGGGGTTAATATCTCGGATACCTTTCAAAAATCTATCTGCCAATTCAGCAGGGTTCTCAATAGAGAGATGAGCATTGTTAAGTGCAGCCACTTGCTGTTCCAGGCTTAGCAAATCTAAGCTTAAATCTGTATTGTTCCAAATCCCCTTTAAATGTTGCTGCACTTGTTCCCATGTATGTTATGTCTCATTATAAGGTAGTGCGGTGACGCAGATATGCTGAAAGCCCTCATGACATTGCAATGATAACTGAGCTCGGAGCCGAGCATACTGCCCTCCCAGGTACTCTACCGCTTCCTCCAACCCCTGCAGTCGGGCAACAATTTTTTGGTCAATAGTCCCTTGTGTGGCAAGAGCCACAGATACATTATGGGCCAAGGAATTAACATGTTGAGCGGTGTGGATGGTTTGGCTGAGTGCCACAGAAGAAACAGTGGCAGAGGCTACCAAAGACACAAAAGCAACTATTCCTGCCACCAATAGACCCAAAAACCTTTTCGTTCTTACCACCATATCAGTGAGTTGTCTAGCAAAGGAGTACCCGTACGTAGCTAGTATACCACGGCCCTGTAATATTAACAGGGAGCTTGACATACGGGGGTTGCTGTACTAACATAACTGTAACAGGGCGAGCATCTCCAGGGGGCAGATGAACAGGCAAACAATTAGTCAATACACAATTTTGGCAACTAGCCTGGTATTTGTCCTGAGAGGTTTGAAGCTTATCAATTTTGCCTCTCCCCACCACCAACAGGAAGGGACGTGGTACGCAAGCCTGAATATACAGATCAACATGAGGGGGGTAGATAGGTCCAGTAGTAGAGTTTGTTTTAAGGGGACGGAGAGCCGAAGCCAGCTTCCAAAGGTCCGAATGTATCATGCGTGGGGTTGAAAGCGTGCCGGGAGGCACGTATCCATAATGTTCATAGACAGCACGGAGTCCTGGGGACCCCACTCTGACTCGCACTTCTGGTGAGGCTGCAGATTTTGATTTTGACCAGTCCGTTATACGCAAAGAGGGTATCATTACTGGGTGCAAAGTCTCAGGGTCTCGCACTCTGCATTCTCTCCAAACCGGGAGAGATGATTTCCAATTGGGCACTGTAGGGCAGTCAGGATAGTCCCAAGGGCTCATTCCAGGAGGAGAATCTCGAAGGTTAGAAGTAGCCCCCGGTGCGAAGAATGGTTCATTAAGCGCCCAATAATCAACCATTTCCTCCTCCCTTCCATCTCCATTATGTCTTTTGTCATCCCAATACTGACGCTTGACGGTGTGAGTCACCTGCTTAGTAAAAAGGCACCCATAGGAGGGGGACTGACCATATTCAGCGGCCTGGAAACAAATTGGAACCTGATCTGCCAACCCAGTCCAGCTGATGGGTCTTGCGACAGCCTCAATGGACTATGCCTCCAGCCCGCCCAGCGCATCTGGTAGATTAGTAGGTACATGAGGCGTAGGATTATCCCAAGTAACGGGCCGTACAAAAGGAGGGTCCACCATAAAAGCCCAATAAGAGGACGCCTCGGCTGTCTCAGTAGAGGCGGAGATGCCTGCTAAAAGAGCCAAAACAGGTTAGTAGGAGTAAGGGGGGCCTGGGCTTTACGTACGGTTTGTTTGGCCTCGCCAGCCACCTTTTTTATTTGTCCCCAAGTAGGCAATGGGGCTCTCCTCCCCCTTCTCCTCCGGGGTTTCACCGTCTGGTCCTGTTGAGGAACTTGTGGTTGAAGGGAAAGGCGGGCCATTTTCTTTGGTAAATCGAACGCACCGCAAAGGCAGCCACCACGGCGTTTCCTCCTTCTGTGGGAAAATGCAAGCAAACCCTGGTCCTCGCTGGAGGACTGGATCTGGGCCAGACCACTGTCCTGTCAGCGGGTCCTTCCATCGTGCATAGAGGAAGGGCTCCGGTTCTGGAGCCCAAAACCTCTCAGCTGCAGTCTTACCTACTGCATCAACATTCAAAAAATTTAAAACATATAAAGTTAATGCCAAATGCATATGTGGTGAATACTTAGTCTTTCTCTTAAGTATCTCCCGCTCTTTTAATTTATGTAAATAAGTTTTTAGGGTGGAATGACTTCTTTCAACAATGGCCTGACCCTGTGAATTATATGGAATACCAGTGGAATGTGAAATGCCGAAAGTTAGGCAAAATTGCTGAAAAGAAGACGAGGTATAAGCAGATCCATTGTCAGTTTTAATAGTCTTGGGGAGGCCTAGTTGGGAGAATGCAGCTAATAGATGATTTTGTACATCAGTAAAGGCTTCTCCACTGTGGGAAGAGGCAAAAATATATCCTGAAAAGGTATCAACAGAAACATGGATATATTTCAATTTACCAAATGGAGGATATAATGTAACATCCATTTGCCATAGATGATTAGGTAAGAGGCCTCGGGGATTAACAGTAAATGAAGGGAGGTTGAGGGTTTCAGGGCAAGTCCAACATTCTTTTACTATTTGGCCAATTCGCATGAAATCTTAAATTGTCTTCGAAGAGCTGCTGAATTTTGGTGAAATTTGTTATGGCTTTTCTTAGCAGCATCAAAGGATGAGAGAAAATTGATATGCGTGATTTCATCAGCAATTGCATTTCCATAGGATAATGGGCCAGGCAGGCCCGAATGAGCTCGAATATGAGAAATATAAATCAGATTATGTCTTTTAAGAAGACTGTGTTGAATAGATGAGAAGAGGATATATAACTCTTCATCATTACAACATAAAAAGGCAGAGGGAAGTAAGGGCACAGCTTGAGCAACATATAGACTGTCTGTGAAAAGATTTAATGGTTCAGGATATTTTTGTAAAGCAATAGCAACAGCTTTTAATTCTGCTCTTTGCACTGATTTAGTTGAGTAATGATATTTCTCTATATGTTTCTCATTTTTAGAGACATAATAAATTGCAATATTGCCAGATTTGTTGGCGTCCACAAAAATGTTTGCAGCTTCCTCAATTGGGGAGTGAGAAAGGGAAATCTTGTGGGATTGTTGAAACCTTATTTAGAAATTGCAGAAGTTTATCTGCCGGCAAATGGGATTTAACTTGGCCCGGGTATGAGGCAAGGGCAATTTGCCAATCAAGGTCAAACTGTTGCAAATTCTCAAACTTCTCTTTAGTTAACATAGCACAGATTAAAAAGTCAGGCTCCTTGCCTAGGAGTTGTAGGGAACGCGTCCTTCCCCGAGTGATGAGTTGAGCCAGCATGCTAGGAAGAGAATTAATAACATGCAGAGAATGTACGGGGAGATGTATCCATTCTAAAGGACCATGAGGTTGCCAAAGGACAGCCAAGGGCATGATGGCAGGGTTCAATAAAATTAAGTATAGTGAATCCACCAAAGAAACTCCTGTAACCTGAGTCTCCGAGAGTTTATTATTGACCAGTTCTAATGTTTGTTTGGCGCCCTCCGTTAACATTCTAGGAGAGGCCAGATTAGAGTCTCCTTTTAGTATATCAAAGAGGGGGCGTAACTGTTCCGCAGTTATAGTTAACGTTGAACGTATCCAATTCATATCTCCTAATAACTTCTGATAATCATTTAATGTTTTAAGAGGGGCAGTGTGTATTTGAATTTTTTGTGGCTTAATAGTTTTTTGTTCAATAATATATCCAAGATATTCATAAGGTTCAGCTCTCTGAACCTTTTCGGGGGGCCACTATCAAATTAAATCTTTGAAGGCAAGACTGCAATCCCTCGAATGCTCTTAAGAGAGTCCCTTCCTCATCAGCGGCTAGTAAAATGTCATCCATATAATGAATACAATATACAGATGGGAAAGCAAGTCTAAAGGGGATCAAAGCTCTGCCTACAAATTCCTGACATAGGGTAGGACTATTGGCCATGCCCTGAGGTAAAACCTTCCAATGATACCTGGCATAAGGGGCTTGTAGATTAGTAGTAGGAATTGAAAGGCGAATTTTTCACAATCATCAGGAGATAGAGGGATGGTGAAAAAACAGTCTTTTAAATCTAAGATAAGTAATTGATAATTCAAAGGAATGGCTGAAGGAGCAGGCAGCCCAGGTTGAAGAGTTTCCATGGGCTTTATAACAGCATTAACCGCTTGGAGATCTTGTAATAATCTCCATTTTTCTGATTTTTTTTTTAATGACAAAGATAGGAGTATTCCAAAGACTGTTGGAAGGAACAAGATGTTCCAACTGCACCTGTTCCTGCAAATACTTTATATGAGACAGGAATTCCAGTCCTCCTATTGTAATTGGCAAGATCATTACATCTGTCATGATAATCAGATTTCCAAATCAAATAATCCCCCCCCCCCCGAAAGACATGCTTTGGCTACAACATGCCAATCCCCAGGGCACAGGGCCTCTCGACTCAAATTGTCCAGCATGGACAAAGTGAAAGGGGCAGTGGGCCCATACTGGGCACATGCAGTTTTTAATTCTTTCAACACTTTGAAGTTTAGGGCTGAATACATGCACCGACCGGCATTGTCCAAAGAGACATGGAAAGCAGTAAATCCAGTGGTGTCCTCTCCGCATCTTCCGGCCTCATACAGTGCCCTTTGTAAGGGGGTCACACCTTTAATATCAAACCCCCCGGCTGATTGTTGGTTAGTCATTATGGGGAAAGTCTGCCAAGGGACAGCAGGTGCTCCTTCCCAGATCTTATCTCTGCGGTTGGAGCTTGTAAGATATAAAGGTAAGGGACTAGTAGCTTGATCCCTATACCCGGGGACTGGCCCCTTTTTCCAATTTTTACCAGAAAATTTTGTCATTTGCATGTATCCTTTTGGAGGACTTTTATTATCACTGTCCAAATATATATCGTCGTTTCCGAATTCATCTCCTCCCGATCTCAACAAAGGGGATCCCCTAAGGTCTGTCTTATGAGGCCCATAAGTTCTTGTTGGATCGGATATAGGCGGTGGGGCAGAGGGGATGACCCCAGGAGGCTCAGGAATAACTTCACAGGAGTGATCCCCAACTGGAGTGGGGGGAGAGTCAGGAGAAAAAGAGGATGATAAGGCCATTTGTATCATAGCTGCTGAGGGAGGCGGAATTTCCTCAGAATCACCCTCAAACTCACTTTCAAATTGATCATTTTTGTTCTCGGTTTCAGATTTCAAGGAAATAATCTCTTTTTTTTTAATAAATTAATTTTTATTGCTGTTAAATTTTCCAACATACAGAAAAACACCCAGTGTTTATCCCGTCAAGTGTCCCCCTCAGTGCCCGTCACCCATTCCTCCCCACCCACCCCCTCCTCCCCTTCCACCACCCCCAGTTCGTTTCCCAGAGTTAGGAGTCTTCATGTTCTGTCTCCCTTCCTGATATTTCCCACACATTTCCTCTCCCTTCCTTTATATTCCCTTTCGCTATTATTTATATTCCCCAAATGAGTGAGAACATACACTGTTTGTCCTTCTCCGATTGACTTACTGCACTCAGCATAATACCCTCCAGTTTCAAGGAAATAATCTCAATCTCATGCAAAGGGTCAATGACTTGTCACAACTGCTGAAACAATCCCATAGTCCCTGCTGGGACTGCTGTCTCGCTTCTAAGGGAAATTTGATTTTTCAGTTCCTGTCCAATTCTTCTCCAATGTTCTAAATCTAAGGATCCTTCAGTCGGAAACCACGGGCATAAATCCCTGACAGTTTCGAAAAAGCTTCTCAAGGCCTTATTAGGTACCTTGAACCCTCCTTCTTGGAGAAGGGTTTGTAATCCAGCTATAAATAAAACCTGATTTGCGGATTGCTCTTGTCCCATGATTTTACTCCCGCCGTTCCAGGACCCTGCCTGGTTCCCTTACCTGAATAATTCAATTCCGGGACCTTCTTATGTGCTTCTTGCTCAAGTCCCTGTTCAGGTGCCACTTGTCGCGCGCGTTGGGGGCGACAACCGTCCAGGGATGAGGGCAAGAGAATGAGGAAAGAAAGAAGACATAGACAGAATGGGAGCAGGAGGGACATATGGCCGGATTCAGCCACAATGCCAACTTTATTTGTATTATTCACTCTTTTATAAAGCAGGGTTGTATAACAAGCAGGATATTTTAAGCTTAGTTCTCCAGACATGTCCTTTCACAATAGATAGCAATAGTATGCGTCCTTGAGCCACAAGCCTTTAACAACAAGGGTGAGACAGGTGGGCCATGGTTGGAAGAGTCAACAGAGAGCCATTGCTCCATCCATTAACCCCTTCCTGGCACGTGGCCCCCAACACTCAGTGTTATCTAGCTGTTGGTATCCTCATCATAGTCACCATCAGCACCATCATGATCATCACAATCATTGCAGGAATCCTTTCTAATAACACTTTAATCTCCAAGGAGTGCTGGGTACTCTCCTATGGAGATGCCTATCCTGTAGAACAAAGCCCTAGCACATGTAGGTTCAAGGTGACTATTAATAACACAAAGGTCTTCTCTGTCTTGACCACTTATCATAATGACACAAGGTGCCAGGAGAGGAAATGCAAAAACTTACATTTGTAAGGAAAGACTGTATTAATGGGGGCAATTGACATAAGGAGATGCTCAAAGCCTAACTCAGAAATGTTTTCAGGAAAGGATGGGTGAGTAATGCTTTTATATGCAGAGATCCTGGAATTGGTGGCTCTGGAAATATAAGGTGGGTTGGGGAAGAAAAAGGTAATAAAAAATGCTGTGTAGGAGTCTTGAACCTTAAAAAACTGTGCCAAACATTGCACGAACAGGAGAGTCAAGGCAGGAAATGTCTGTAGTCAGGGACGTGAGCAAATTTTCGGAGTGGGAAGTTCACACAGAGTTTAGGGCCTAGCTGTGCTAGTCAAGCCAGCCTAAAAATGTTAAACAAAAAGTTTCAATCAGTCTTCTCAAGAAACTAGTTTTTATTTATGCCATGTTGTAGTTGATTAAATAATGGTCCCCAAAGATATCAGATCTTAATTCTTAGAATCTTAAATATTACATAGCAAATATTTTCCAAATGTGATTAAGGATTTTGAGAGGGACAGATATCCTGGATTATCTGGATGGGCTCTAAGTGCAATCACCAGGGTTCTTATAAGAGGGAAGTGAAGGGAAATTTGACTTAGACAAAAGAAAAGGGAGAGATTGGGTGATGTGCACAAGCCAAGGAGTGGCTGAAGCCACCAGAAGCTGGATAGAACAGGTTTTCCCCTAGACCTCCAGAGGGAGCACTGTTCTGTGACAACTGGTTTTCAGCCCAAGTGATGAGATTTTGAACTTCTGCCCTCCATAACTGTGAGAGAACAAAATCCTGTTCTTTTAACCCATTGTGGAAATGTGTTATAGTAGTCATAAGAAACTGATACTTCTTGTTTCATGAAAAGACGTTTTTTCAGATTTGAGGAAGAGATCCTCTGGCAGCCAAAGGAGAGTTTGTGGATTATAGTCTTGACAATGGGAAAAATCCCACAAGGTCAGCACCTTTGTTACCTTCTACATCAAGACACTTTGCCGTAATTTTATTTAAATGATACTGGTAATGGCTGTGTTCATATGCTGTAAAATCAAGATTACCATAGTTGATATCAGATTTTATTTTATTATTTTTTTTAAAGATTTTTTATTTATTTATTCACAAGAGACAGAGAGAGAGAGAGAGAGAGGCAGAGACACAGGCAGAGGGAGAAGCAGGCTCCATGCAGGGAGCCCAACATGGGACTCTATATTGGGTCTCCAGGATCACACCCTGGGCTGCAGGCGGGGCTAAACCACTGAGCCACCTGGGCTGTCCAGATTTTTTTTTTTTTAAAGATTTTATTTATTCATGAGAGACACAAAGAGAGGCAGAGACACAGGTAGAGGGAGAAGCAGGCTCCCTGCAGGGAGCCCAATGTGGGACTCTATCCCAAGACCATGGGATCAGGACCTGAACCAAAGGCAGATGCTCAACCTCTGAGTCACCCAGGTGTCAATATCAGATTTTAAAATGGAAATGCTGAGCTTCAGTAAAGCTAGTAGGGAAGTTACATGTAGAACATGTCTAAGTAAATGAACAAACTATACCCTGAGACGACAATGATCACAAAGTAAGAGTTTAATTAAATTCTTAATAGATTTACTTAATAAATTGGCTGGTTGTTTAATGTTACAGTAGCTAAAAAATATATATTATTTCATACATAATTTCATATGAACATCTAACCATAAACAGGCTCTTTTTCATAAAATTATAAATTATAATAAACCATTTTACAAATAGTTGTCTGGATAATGTTTTTAAGAGTAAGTCTTGGCTCATTGAATTTAAACAAATTGGAGTAGTTGTTATATTGAGGAGAGATGTTAAGTGGCCCCAGGATCTTGAATACCATTACCCTGGATTTGTTCACTGCCCCATGGTTTAAAACTTCCAGAGATGAGGTGAAGAATTATATCCTGTTTTACTGGTGAGCAAAAGAAATCTAGACATGCACATGAGAATATACTTTCACAGAGACTGCATTTTATTTTATTTTATTAAAGATTCTATTTATTTATTCATGACAGACACAGAGGGGGGGGGGAGAGAGAGAGAAAGAGAGAGAGGCAGAGACACAGGCAGAAGGGGAAACAGGCTCCATTCAGGGAGCCTGACATGGGACTTGATCCCAGGTCTCCAGGATCACACCTGAGACTGAAGGCGGTGCTAAACTGCTGGGCCACCCGGGATGCCCGAGACTGCATTTTAAATAGGAATTGGGAAATCCTGATAAATGAATTTTATCAAAGGCAGAACTAAATTTTGGCTGCTTGACTAAAATGTGACAATTTTATTTTATTTTATTTAAGATTTTATTTATTTATTCATGATAGTCACACAGAGAGAGACAGAGAGGCAGAGACACAGGCAGAGGGAGAAGCAGGCTCCATGCAGAGAGCCCGACGTGGGATTCGATCCCAGGTCTCCAGGATCGTGCCCCGGGCCAAAGGCAGGCGCCAAACCGCTGAGCCACCCAGGGAACCCTTTTTTTTTTTTTTTTAAAGATTTTAGACAATTTTAATATTAGCACCCATTTAAGTTATTTTGCAAAGGAATAAGAAGAAAATGGACACAATGGTTAGTAATACACATTTCTGTAATGCATTATTTAACAGATTATGTAGAAGTACATGTCATGAGTTGGAGCAATATCTTCCACTCTTTTGCTTAAATGACTTTCTCCCATATTTCTCCTGAATTTATATATCTCTTGATTTAATCTTATGTTTTGAGCATAGACACCATTTTCTCCTCTATTGAGTTTGTATCACATTCCATCAAGCAAAGGTGATGCCATTCTTTGGAGCAGCACCTGCCAGTCAGCCAGCCTCCCGCCAGGCTATTACCTAGGTGCAGGCATTCACACAGTAGCAGGTTTTTCCACTCTGTGCAATGGAGCTGTGACCCCAGGGCAACTATAAAACCCACGTGCTAGAATAATTTAGATTTCTTGTGATTGACTGAGTAAACAGGCAAACAATGGCCAGACTTTACATAACAAAGAACTCTGACCCACAAAAGAAACCTCTCTGGCAACTGTCTCAAAACAGTCAGGACTTGCTGAATGGCTATTAATTTATCTTTGCCTCCACTTCCAACCCAGGACAAACCAGAGAAATCCAAATATTCTCCCCCAAACCAATCACATAAATGAAGTTCCATTTCTAGTTATTCGTCCTCCAGCTTCCCCATGACAACAGAAGCCTCCCTCTTTTTACATAATTAAAGCTTTTCCTCACTCTGGTTGTTTTAAAATTGTGTCCTTTTTCTTTTCTTTTTTGGAATTGTCTTTTTGTATCGTGGATGGTCTTCATTTATTTCTATTTGCATATGATGCTTGTGCTGACCAGCATTGTTACTTTTTTTTTTAAGGATAAAACAGCAAAATCAAAGTCCAGCCATATGCAATACATTTTTGTAACTACCTGAAAACTTGGGGCCCTTAGCTGTGTGTGAGAGGAAAAGGATTCTACTTTCCAAGGACATAAAATGAAATTTTTAATAAGTTGACTTTTTGTTTTAAAGATTTTATTTATTTATTCATGACAGACACAGAGAGAGAGGCAGAGACACAGGCAGAGGGAAAAGCAGGCTCCATGTAGGGAGCCCGACATGGGACTCCATCCTGGGTCTCTAGCCCTGGGCTGAAGGCGGCGCTAAACCGCTGAGCCACCGGGGCTGCCCAATAAGTTGATGCCCAGATATTTTTTAAAAATATCTGTCTGACTTTGTACTTAGTTAAAATTAAATCGATAACTTTTGTAGAAGCAAATTCACATGCACCAATTTCTGTAAAAATTTAAAAAAAATATATATATATATATATTTATAGGCCTAGAAAAAAGGAGGGAGAGCACAGGGTTGTTCATTTTCTAAAATATATTTTCTACAATGAATGTTCCTTACACAATTTAAAAAAGAAACTTTTAGAAACATTTCTAAATTGATTTCCTTAAATTTCTACATACAGCTAACACTCGAACAACACAGGCTTGAAATGTGGAATTCACTTACATCCAAATTCCTTTGATAAATGCATTAGAATACTGTAAATGTATTTTCCCTTCCTTATGATTTTCCTAGTAACATATTTTTTTTCTAGCTTACTATAAGAATACAATACAGACCATATATATGTTAGTCACTGCTTGTTATCATTGGAGAAGCACCCTGACAATAAGTGTTAGAAAGCATATTCCTTATAGCTCAAGAGAAGTACTTTGGATACTGAGAAAGACCAAACAACCTCTAATGTAAAGTGTAGGGAAATAAAAGTTTCCACTTTTCTCAACAGCGTTTTTCATTGAACCAAATTTTTCTGTAAATAATTTGTTTCATTGTTTTTGAGAAAGGCTGGAGAGGGAAGAAGGCAGAGATACAGGAGCGAAGCATTACGAAATACCAGGCCTTTGTGTACACCTACCCAGTCTGTCCCTTCACTTTCCAAGGATTTAGGTCTTGACTATCGCATCCGTTTTTGGGGGATTTCCAGTCCCTTCCAGATTCTTCCCAAACCGAGAGGCACCGCATTCCCCCATCCTCCACCCGCCCCACCTTTGCTTGGAATAAACAGGAACCACTAGACAGACTATCCTGACTCAGCCTTCCAGGAGATTTTAACCGAAGACTGTAGGACTAAAGGACACGCAGGGGGATGCTGGTGAGCTTCCTTTCGAGAGCGACCTCCCCCACCGATCTCGTGAGTCGGGGTCATGACGCCATCTAGGTCCCCAGGCTGGCCCCTGGACACCACCCCCCGCCCACCCTGCCTCGCCCCCTCCGCGCTATCCCTGGCCCCCCTGAAGCAGGCCCTGGCTAACCTCGAGGTCATGACGTCATCGGGGCGCCCAGACTGGCTCGGGATCCCACCCCACAGCCCCCCCACCCCGGCGCCCGGCGCTACACTCCACCCCCCTGACGCCGGCCCCAGCCGCCTCGGGACCTGTCCAGACGGCGCTGCGTCACGCGCTGGAAGCCCCACGCCCGGAGGCCCCACGCCCGGAGGCCCCGCCCACAAGCCGGCGCAGCCAATCGCCGCGCGAGCAGGCGGCGGGGGCGGGCCCGAGAAGGCCGAATTCCCGGGGCCTTAAAGGCTGAGTCAGGCGCAATTGGCCCAGACTCCTGGGCCTTGGCGATCGGTGGGGTTCGCCTGCGCAGCTGTGGGCGCCGCAGGTCAGCGTCTCGGTCTCGGAACCAGCGCGTCGGGCACCGGGACTGGAGCGGGGGTCCACCCCGGGGCTCGGGCGAGGGGCGGGTGCGACCCGCTAGGTACGAGTATCTGCTCACCTGGAGTTGATGAGGCTAAGTCGACGCTGCCGGGATCCTGTAAGCCTGGAGGTGGGAAGTGCGGGTTGAACGGTTGGGGGAACCCAGGGCGGCGCTGAGACCCCCAGGAGGCCCTAGGCTGCGCGGGAACCGGAGCGCCTCTGGGCCGTGGCGGACGCAGGTGCGGTGGCGGGGGCTCGCGGCAGCCTGACCGCGGCGTGGGCTGCGGGGCCCGGCGCCCTGTGCGGTGGTCCGCCAACATCCTCCCGGAGCGGAGGGCGGTGAGCGGGGCGGAGAGCCCCCTGGCCCAGCCCCGCCTGCCGCGCCGCGTTTGTACGGGTCGGGAACTGGCAGCTCTGGACTCCGTCGTGCCTCGGACCACGTCCTTGATTTGGGGGACCGGAGAGGTGGGGGCACCGCGTGCACTCCTGTCTCCCTTCTGTGAATGCCTTTCAGAAAGGTTTCAATTCAAGAAATAGAGGTCCGAAGGCATGTCTCACCTCATGCTGTACATTAGTTCAGAAGAAAGGTGTGACGGGCTACTTGAGTCCTGGGGGATCCCTGTCCCTACTGGGGAACAAGTGTCCTGATAAGATTTCCTGGGTCACCTCGGTATTTTCAGTAAATAACTTGGACCAACAGTTTCTGAGCTGTCTTAAGATTCTGAGACCTCTATCAAAACCTAAATTGTCATTGCACTATTACAGTGAAGTCTATTTCAATTCCTACAGCACTTGTCAGCCTGTTTTTCAGTTGAAGGCTGAGTCATATATAGTTCCTCTGTTTAAGTCCTTGGCCGGTTTTTCTCCACCCACATCCATAGCCTTCTTCCACAGACCTGTAAATATTTGGGAGAATGGTTTTTAAGTGTTTTTACTTAACATCTCAGGACAAAATAGGATGGCTTTTTTAAAGGATCAGTCTCATCAAATATTCATTTTGTTTTCCTTATTAGGTTTTTGAAACATGAATCCTTCACTCTTCTTGACTGCCCTTTGCTTGGGAATAGCCTCAGCAGCTCCAAATTTTGATCAAAGCTTAAATGCACAGTGGTACCAGTGGAAGGCAACGCACAGGAGATTATATGGCATGGTTAGTAACATGAAACTGTCCAGAGGGACCCCAAGAGAAAGGCCCTTGCCATTGAGAATTTATAGCTAGAGAGTAGCATCTAGAAGTTAGCTTTTACCAACGCAATAACTTCATGGCACCTGTTACTAAGCACGATATAGGCATAATTCCTGTTGTATGGTTGTTGAACAGCTCCCAGAAGCATAAAGCCATCCCTGGCCATGGTTTTTTCTCCCTGTCTGTAAATCTCCATGGTGAGGATAGGCTGGGTTTTAAGTAGAAATAAAGATAAGTTATATATTTACCTCTAGAATGAAGAAGGATGGAGGAGAGCAGTATGGGAGAAGAATATGAAAATGATTGAACTGCATAATCGGGAATATAGCCAAGGGAAACATGGCTTCACAATGGCAATGAATGCCTTTGGTGACATGGTGAGTGTGGCATAGATTGCTGAAAGTTTTGTGCTTCCTCTCTGTACTTGAGCAAAATAACCTCTTGCTTTTTCAACATCTAATTTACTTTTCCATAAAGACCAATGAAGAATTCAGGCAGGTGATGAATGGCTTTCAAAACCAGAAGCACAAGAAAGGGAAAATGTTCCAAGAACCTCTATTTGTTGAGATCCCCAAATCAGTGGACTGGAGAGAGAAAGGCTATGTAACTCCTGTGAAGAATCAGGTATGATAATATTTAGCAGATCTCCCTCCAAGAGTAGAGCCAAAAAGGAATTAGTGTCCTTGCTTTGGTAGACTGTGGAGTAACATCAGTTTGCTTTTTTGTTTTAAGAGTATTCAGGTATATGAGCTATTGTTTGTATTGTAAACTGGTAACTTTTTTATTTTCAGGGTCAGTGTGGTTCTTGTTGGGCTTTTAGTGCAACTGGTGCCCTTGAAGGACAGATGTTCCGGAAAACGGGCAAACTTGTGCCACTGAGTGAGCAAAACCTGGTGGACTGCTCTAGGGATCAAGGTAACGAGGGCTGCAATGGTGGCCTGATGGATAACGCCTTCCGGTATGTTAAGGACAATGGAGGCCTGGACTCAGAGGAATCTTATCCATATCTTGGAAGGGTAAATGGGACTCCTTACCTTGTTATTCAAGCTCTGCTTTTGAACGTTGAACATTTTGAAAGATGACATTTTATTAAGCATTCACAGTTTAATGCAAACTGACAGAACTGTCCATATAAATTATCAGCCTTTGCATAAATTCTCTGAATAGATGGTTGGCATATAGCTGTTCTTACTTCTATGTGTAACTTGGAGAGTTTATACACTATTCTGCACATAATGCAAGTTTCTCCACAGTGAAGTTTCTTGTGGACAAGTAGGCCTAAGGGTTTCACTGAAGAAACATCTGCTAATTTTTCAATTTCAAATCAACCAGTAGCATTTTGCTGTTGACTGACAACAGAGTCAACTTGGAAATCATTAAGCTACAAACTGCTGAGTTGAGGTCCTAGAACTCCTGTTCCCCAGGAGTTAGATGGTAGTGATCAACGTTCTTTTCCATTTACCTTTAAAAGGACACAGAGACCTGCAACTACAAGCCTGAGTGTTCTGCTGCCAATGACACTGGCTTTGTGGACCTCCCTCAACGGGAGAAGGCCCTAATGAAAGCAGTGGCAACTCTAGGGCCCATCTCTGTTGCTATTGATGCAGGCCATCAGTCTTTCCAATTCTACAAATCAGGTGGGTATTTGTATTTTTACTGTGGAAATTCAAGTAGGCAAAATTGGAAAACACCGTGATTGACTTTGGTTTGGAGTCCTGCTTTCCAAGACAGTAGAATTTTGAGTGTGCATTTAAAATAGTGATGTTTCCACTTGACATGCTTTAGGCATTTTTTCATGACAAATTCTTTCTAATTTTATTTTATTTTATTATTTTATTTTATTTTATTTTATTTTATTTATCTATCTATCTATCTATTTATTTATATAGTAAGATTTTATTTATTCATGAGAAACACACAGAGAGAGGCACAGATACAGGCAGAGGGAGAAGCAGGTTCCATGCAGAGAGCCCGACGTGGGACTCGATCCCAAGTCTCCAGGATCACACCCTAGGCTGAAGGCAGTGCTAAACCACTGAGCCACCTGGGCTGCCCTTCTTTCTGATTTTAAAGTAATTCTGTAAATACAAACAATTGATGTAACTATTGCCCAATTGTTGGATATCTTTTACAAAAAATGTTTACTATGGAATATAAACACTGGTGTTGTTTCCTTTTAGGAATATAAAGGATTATGCTAAATAATGGAAGTGGCTAAATAACCTTAGCCTTGATAACTAGATTTTTTTTTTAAAGATTTTATTATTTATTTATTCATGAGAGTCACAGAGAGAGAGGCAGAGATAGGCAGAGGGAGAAGCAGGCTCCATGCAGGTAGCCTGATGTGGGGCTGGATCCCAGGACCACCGGATCATACCCTGAGCCAAAGGTAAGATGCTCAACTACTGAGCCACCCAGGCGTGTCCCCGATAACTAGATCTTATTATTGGAAATCTTTTTTTTTTTTTTTAAGGAGAAAATAGGGACACCTCTCTCTCTTTCTCTCTCTCTCTCTCTCTCTCTCTGTGTCTCATGAATAAATAAAATCTTTTAAAATTAAATAAATAAATAAGAAAATATCTTTGATTTAACTGAATTGTGTTGATTTCTAGTGAGTTGAGTTTGGCTTTTTTTCCTTTTTATGAGCCATAGCAATCTTGGTGATGACATTTCATTGCATTTTGAGATGTCTCTCTTAACTGTAGTAGAGTGAGTTAATGTCATGTGTTCCCTGGAGCTTCTTACCCTGACATCAAATTTTACTCTTCTAGGCATTTATTTTGATCCAGACTGCAGCAGCAAAGATCTAGATCATGGTGTTCTGGTGGTTGGCTATGGCTTTGAAGAAACAGATTCAAATAATAAATTTTGGATTGTCAAGAACAGGTATAAAACTCCAAATGTTGTATATATTAAATTGAAAGGGAATGCTTGTTTGGAATAGGTTTTTGATTTCAAGTCCAAAAAAAGCTTACTTTCGAAATCCCAGAAGTCTTTCTCCCACTTAGAGTGAACACTGACATTTTTATAAAGGTAAAACTTACTGATACTTGATTACAAGACTCTTTAGCAAGCTTGTTGTAATTATTACTATGTATTTGTAACATTGCATTTCTAAATTATGAAATTGTTTTTATCCAGAAACCTATCTGGCCCTAAGAGTTTCAGATAAAGGATTTTGCACCTGTAGGGTTAAGGGCTGGTTTTCCTTTTTTCTGTGTCCCAGTTTTTCAACAAGGTATACTGAGCAGAAACCACTACTGACTCTTAAGTCCAAAAGATTTTCCAAGAGTCCAGTGGACTTTGTGCGTCCTTCCTGTTACCACTTACCCTGCCATTTTATTGTATTTCCCAACTCTCCAAGGCTTTGAGGATTGTCAGGATCAATTAATTGAGATGAGGGCTAAGATAGCCTGTAGAGAAACAGACTGCTACATTGGAATTCTAGCTTTGCCTCAATTTCCGGTCTTAAAAAGTTAAGGACCTATGGGAATTAATATACTTATGTAACAGCACTTAGAATAGTGCCTGGTAAGTGGAAAGCCTTAAGTATTAGCTATTATTATTAATGAAGTTAGTGTGTACTTAATTCTTTGCATAAAAGAAAAAATATGCTCTTCTTTTCAGTTGGGGTCCAGAATGGGGCTGGAATGGCTATGTAAAAATGGCCAAAGACCAGAACAACCACTGTGGAATTGCCACAGCAGCCAGCTATCCCACTGTGTGAGCTGATGGATCGCAAGATTAGAGGACTTGGATGGAGGCAGCATATCTGGAGGAATTTTATCTTAAAGCTGACCAGACTCTTATTGTGTAAGATAAGACACTTGAATCATTGAGGATCCAAGTTGTGATTTGAATTCTGTGACATTTTTATCAGGGTAAAACATTACCAACTACTTTAATTACTGTTATATATGGCTTTATAACGTTGAAGACTCATTACTTAATTCTAAGACTTTTGACTTCTCATTTTTTCAAAATATATATAAAACTTTGCCTTTTGAAATAAATTTTAATTGAATATGTAGAGGTGGAACTTCTCTGCTTCCAATACATTAACTTTTTGTGTAGTCGGGAAATATAATTGGGCTATAAAGACAACTGAATATACCAATGCTGAATTAGGAGGACACTGAGTTGGCCCTCAGCATCTTCTAGTTATAAATATGTCGGCTGCCCATTGCCTATGTTGAGCCAACCCTTGAATCTGACAAAATATGACAGTCTCTAAGGACAAAGGTAAATTGTTTTAATAAAGTTTTAATAGTTTTTAACAATTCACTCTTTAGGAAAGTGAATAAACATACAGATTCTTAGGCTTTACATACTAGAAAAGGAGATCCTCTGGACTCAAAATGGTTAAAATCTAACAAGGTCATGGAATAAAAGCCTCAGAGCCAGTTAGTTACTGAAGCAATCTCTTTGAATTGCTGGTGAAGATCATGTGACTACGTTGCAGCTGAAAGAGGACCAGATTCTAGGTTCCCAAGTCTGTCTTATCTTTGTTCTGCCAAGTCTGTTGGCTTTCCACATTACTCTTCTAGGAGAAGTTTTGTTACCTAATGTTAACAAAAGTAAATTTAATGGCTGTGATGAACAAGTCTCAGATACTTGGTAAGAACTGGAGAAATGTGTTAAAGATCCACAAGAGATGAGCAGAGACTACAGAAATAGTCCTGGCCTAGGAAGCTGGATGAGTGATCACTAAGCCAAACCTGGGCTTAGCTAATCTTTGAATTAAAAAAAAACTCGGTGGCAGCCCTGGTGGCTCGGTGGCTCGGTGGCTCAGTGGTTTAGCGCCGCCTTCCACCCAGGGCATGATCCTGGAGACCTGGGATCGAGCCCCATGTCCGCCTCCCTGCTTCTCCCTCTGCCTATCTCTGCCTCTCTCTGTGTGTCTCTCATGAATAAATAAATAAAATCTTTAAAAAAAATAAAAATAAAAAAACCTTGGAAGGGATCAAAACAGCCTAAGCCTATGGTTGCACAGGCAGTAAATACAAATGAGACAATATATTTGTATATTTAAAAGATGGAAAGGAAATATGCCAAACGCTTGGGTGGATTATGGATGATTCTTTAACTTGTTCTGCAGGAGACATGTAGGAGGAAAAATGTCAAAATATACTACATTCTGCAAGCTAAAGAAGCCTGTATACATGTGCTTAAAAATTTCATGCTCTTCATAAGTAAGAAAATAGAACAGATAAATTGGTGAAATATTTAATCTAGCCATAATCCATTAAGAAGGGAATGAGATGGAGGGCACCTGGAACCTTCTATTCCCCAAAATCTTCAGTATCCTTTTCCGTGGCCATTTTCAGAAAATACAATCACCCACATTCAGTCATAAGTTTTCTCTGAGAAGGGACTCCTTCATCTTGCAATAGTACGCTAACTGCCTCTTCACAGATTATCCTGGAGCAACTCAAAATAAGGAAACATTTGGGTGCTAAACTGGAAGAAAGTGTGATGGCTTTTTCCTTTTAAAAAAAGGTTCAAGTCTGTCAAAGCAAAGGACTCCTCATGTGTCTAAACTGTTTGATGTTTTCTTTAAACTTCATGTCCTGAAGTACCAAACTACAACTATCATTTAAAACAATTTCAGGGATCCCTGGGTGGCGCAGCGGTTTGGCACCTGCCTTTGGCCCAGGGTGCGATCCTGGAGACCCGGGATCGAATCCCACATCGGGCTCCCGGTGCATGGAGCCTGCTTCTCCCTCCGCCTGTGTCTCTGCCTCTCTCTCTCTCTGTGACTATCATAAATAAATAAAAAATTTAAAAAAATAAAAATAAAAAAAAAAATAAAACAATTTCAAAGGAGCCATTAGACTTGAAATAAAGAGCTGGAAACAAATGTTATCACTATAATCTGAAGAGTAGGTTCCCGGTATTTCCTATAGTCCAGACATCCAAATGGTTCCTTATCCTAGTTATATTCCAAAGGAAGTAAGGAAAGGTGAGACAATTAGGCAAGTTATGAGGAAGGAATTCCCTCATGTGGGTTTATAGCTATGTCACTTTGGCATGTTTTTAGGGGAGGGAAAGTGCTCAGTACAGTAGTCCCCCTCCCCATTTTGCACTGTATTTTTCTCTTGTTCCAGTTTCAGGCAATAGTACAGAAGCAAATGATCCTTTTGACAAATGAGCAGGTCAGTAGCCTAATGCTACATCACAATGCCCATCCTTCACCTTACTTCATTTCATCACATAAGCACTATACTATCTTCCTTCACAAGAAGAATGAGTACTAGAAGACATTTTGAGAGAGACCACATTCACATAACTTTTATTACTGTATATTATTTTTTAAAGATTATCCATTTTCAGAGAGTGGAGCGAGGGGCAAAGGGAGAGAATCTTTAAGCGGACTCCCCACTGAGCACAGAGCCTGATGTGAAGCTCAAATCTCATGACCTGAGCCAAAACCAAGTCCGATGCTTAACCCGCTGAACCACCCAGGCTCCCTTATATTTTTATAACCATTCTATTTTACTGTTAACCTTATCCTGTGCCTAATTTACAAATTAAATTTTATCATGTATGTATAGGAAAAAACAGTACAATTGACCTTTGGATAATGTGGGCTTTAGGGATGCCAACTTTACCCCCACCTCATGCATTTGAATTCTATATAACTTTCAATTCTCTAAAATCTTAATAGCCTACTATTGACCAGAAACCTTACTAATAACATAGCCAATTAACGTGTTTTGTATGTTCTACATATTATGTACTGTATTTTTACAATAGAGAATGTTAAATTCTTAAGGAAAAATCCACATAAAAGTGAGCCTACACCTGCTTAAACCTTGATGCTACACTGTAACTTTCAAATAGCATTTTTGAGGTATAAATTTATGTAAACTTAATGTAGAAGCATAGAGCTGGGCACCTGGGTGGCTCAGTTGGTTGGGCAGCCAACTTGGTTTCAGCTCAGGTTATGATCTCAGGGTCTTGAGATCAAGCCACTCATCAGACTCCACTCAAGAGAGAGTCTGTTGAGAGTGTGAGGATTCTTCACCTCCCCCAGCTCACATTCTCTTTCTAAAATAAATCTTAAAAAAGAAAAGAAAAGCATATTGGAATACGTCTGCATAACTGATTGAAACTACACTTTGTATAATCCATCTTTCAAGTGACATTTTCATTTAGATAAAAGGGTTTGTAAACTTATGTAAGAGCATGTGGGAGTAGCTTTATGTTTAACTCATTAAAACTACACTATAAAAAAAAGAAGTGAGCCTGCACAGTTCAAACCTCTGTTCAAGGGTAAAACATGTATAGAAGTTTCAGACATCCACTGGGGGGGTCTGGGAATCTATTACCCACAAAGAAGGGAAAACTACTATAATTAGGAAACTGCCATTTGGTGCACATATTTCCATCACCATCTCCAAAGTATATTTACTTTTTTTAAATTCAAGTTAGACTTCTGCTAACTTGACCTAGAACTCTTCTGCTTATGTAGATCAAGTAAGAATTTAGTGGCCAGCCCATCTACTTCTCTCCTAGGGACAACATGATCAGCTAGCCAATGACATAGGGTTTTGCAAGTCAGACTAGACTACTGCATTGACTCTGCTGTCGACTGTAGTAACCATGTCCACTGTGGCGTGTTCCAATTGAGTAGGGACTGGCAGCTGTGGTGGTGGCAGAGGTCACCTAAGGCAGAACAAAGGAGATAGAAGTTACTGAATACACTGCAAGGGAGCAGCAGGCAGAGCAGCAAAGGAGAGACTGCCTGCCACAGGGCTGTGGTGAGGGGCTATAGTTACGATGTATAGCGGGGAAGTATGGGAATGTATGGAATTTTACCTTTTTTGGTACCAGTGCCTGGTTGTAAGCAGCTCATTGGTTAATTAAGGCCTATGGCTATGTCAGGGTGGGTCTAGGTCATTTAATGAGCCAGTTTGCATCAACTTGGTAGTCACTGTGGGCCCTTCTGCCTTGCAGGTTTCCATTGCTCATGCATGTTGCCTAAAATCAGCCTCTATATCCACCTTCTCTTTGGTTATTAAATTGCCACCATTTGGCCCCTGCCCCCCAGAATCCAATTATTCCCTTTGCATTTAAGGATCCCATGTCAAAAAAAACAAGAATCCCATGTCAACAATGACAGCAGTTTCCACTGTAATTTCTCATCTGTAGAGGAGAGTGACCACAGCTTTTCAAGGATACTGGGACTTCCCTCACAAATTTATTTCTTGCAGTCATAGTGGAATGTGTGTCCTTTATACCCTTCTGAGGTGAGTGAGCAGTGTTACATGACAAATAGACTCTAACATTTCAATCTCTCTTCTACAATGTACCAAAGCATCTCAACTACCATTTTGTATAGGTGTAAGAGTGCAGGTAATACTGATTCTACTCTTTGGTCCTCCATCTTGTTAATGTCTCTGCAATGATTTCCTTCAGGGCTATTTGTTCCAGGCCCCTTGAAGGTTAATGTATCCCCTGACCAAAATACAGGCAGGTTTGTTCAGATCTTCCCTAAAGACGTTTGGACAACTGGTAGAGATATCGTTGTTTCTGCCCCTCCCACACTCTGGTGCATAGATGATCTGTTAAATACTCTGACCCCATGATAATCTCTGCACATCTCCTTGCTCTATAAAATCTGTGGATTAAGGTCCTGACATTGCAGAGAAGAGCTGTGAAACACCTGGATCATCATTCACCCAATCTCCAGATCAGTAAAACTGTATAAATGGTATGGAGTGGCTTGCTTCATTTTTTGGTCTCAAAGTGCCTTCTCAGTTTGGAGGACACTTTACCATTCCAACAACTAACAGTTGGTAATCCAGGCAAGAGAACAAAAACAAAGCAAGCAGGGATAAAGGGGCTCTACCAGGGGAAAGCCCATTGTAGGGGAGGTCCCACGCTGGCCAGCCACTGCCATGTGAGGAGACTCAACTATTTTGGGGGGTGCATTTTGGAGCAGTGTATGAATACAAGGATACCGTGAACTGGCCCAAGGGATTATTAGATATCCTATCCAAAATGGTAGGGGAAAGGTATGGAGAAGTGAATAAGCTATTATGGTGGTAGGTTGGCCATTGCTAGGTACACGATGAGACACTGCAGAAAAATAAGTAAAAAGAATAAGAACAGACTAACAGAAGCATTGACTTTGGTGAAAGATGTACAGGCACATCTTTAACAGGCGTGTTCTCTAATATGGACATTATGTCTAAAAGAATCCAACAGCAGAGGAATGCTTAGAAATTATGACACACACACACACACACACACACACACACAAAAGAAATTATGACACATAAGATGGCAAAGATGCTGACTACCATACACTAAAGTGAAAACTATTATATCTTAAGATATAATAAGATATATTATAAGATATAATTGGGACCCTAAAGCATGGAATCCCTGGAATAATGACTACTCTCATGAGGAGGAAGTTATCATGGAGGAGGAAAATGTTTTACTGTCGTGTCCTTTGATTAAAACAAAGACCCAGGATATTCATGAACCTTGAGATTACATAGAATAAATTCCACCAAGTCAGAAAATGACTATAAGGGAATAGTCTGCTGGTGAATTAGAGCTAATAAGCCACTTTAAGCGGAAAGGCCAAGAAGGGGTGACAGCTTGGATATTAAAAGGGTGGGATATTGGGGCAGATGGTATGTTAGATGGGTCTAAGATGCTAAAAATGATCTTAGTTACTGCTCAACCTGCCTTGCAACAAAGGTTATAGGCCACAGGCATGAATGAGCATTCAGCTAATTTGATGAATTGGATAAAAACTCTAGCATTAAGATGACCTGGCCTAATGAAGGAGATGTTTCCTCCTTTCTTTTTTTTTTTTTTTTTTTTTTTGTTGTTGTTGTTCCCTCCTTTCTATTGCACTGGACCTCTATAAGAAATTCTATAATTGGGAATGAAACATGCCATTCACACTCAGCATTTTAGAGGACCAAATAATTATTTTCCTCTTTTTTTAGATTTTTATTTCCTCTTATATGAAAGACCATATCGTACACTCAGCCCTGGGGCATGGTATGGGACTTCAGTATGTGTCTTTGCACCTATGTTTAATCAACCCGTTGCTATAGTAGCCTCTGTAAGTTGGCTGACTTACATGAAACCAAAAGAATCAGGCATAGGGGAAATAGGTTGAAAAACAGAAAAACAAAAGATGCTGACAATAATAAAATGGCAAAAAGGGGGCCATCGGATTCTTTAGTAAACAATTGTGACAAGATCTAGTATTATCTGGGACACTGAGAGGAAATATAGACAAACAATCCAATTGAGTCTTGCTAAATCCATGGAAGGCATTGCCTAAGGGAAAGCAGTTTACTCCCTTGAAAGAAAGCTCAAAAAGGCCAGAATGTGTTCCTGAGAGCCCCTCTGCTCACAGAGTCTCTACCACTAGAGACTAGGGGTTAGGCCAAAATTTCCATCTAGTGAGTACAATAAGGTATGATCAGAGGTCCCATGTTGAATTAACCATTTATTAGTTTCACACTAACAGACTTTACTAGCTCTAATAAACACTGGTAAATGCATACTTATCTATGGAAATCTCTCAATATTTCAGGGAGAAATAAAAGCAATTGGTGTTATGGGAGACAAATTACAAAGGTCAGAGACTAGTGTCTACCTACAGATTGACAAATTCCCTCCCTGCTGCTTTTGGTGCATATTTTCTGCATACCTGAGTATATTTTGGGAGTAGGTGTTTACAGGACCTGGATCCAACTACCATGAGAGCAAATTCAGGTTGCATATTCGAGTAGTGAAACCTGTCCTCATGGGTCATGCAAACTTGGAATCTATGCAGCTGCTGGTTCCTCTGGAAAGTAATAAGCATAAAACAATATAAGGTACCTGGCATAATGAAGTTACTGCCACTATTACATAATGAGAAAAGGCAAGGGTGATCAGGCCTGCTCAAAGCCCATTCAATAGTCTAGTTTGGCCTGTAACGAAATCTAATGGGACCTGGAGAATGAAAATAAATTAGGTCAACCTCCAGTGGACACATGAGACTATTACTGATCTATCATAGCTTCTAACACAGGAAACAAATGGGTGAGCCCTGGTGCTGCCATGGCTAACTGTTCTGGCCCAGGAAATCCTAAGGGGGCTGGACAAACCCAAAATGTAGCTCCTGGCTGCTGTTTTTGAGTGCATATTTCCCCCATTCCAGGATATACTTTGGGTATAGATGTTTTACAGGGTCTAGATCTAACTACAACTATAGGCAAGTTCAGGTTGTGTATTCAAGTGATGAAACCTTTCATTCTATAAAATGGGAGTCTATAGAGCTGCCAGTTCCCTGGAGGGTAATAAATGTAAAACAATATAAGCTGCTTGGGGGACATGATGAAATCACTGCCAATAGTAGAGAATTAGAAAATGTGGGGGTGATCAGACCTGCTCAAATTCCATTCAATAGTCTGGTTTGGCCTATAAAAAATCTAATGGGATCAAGGTGGTGAGCGAAAATGGATTATAGGGAACTCAATAAAGTTACTCCACCCATCCATACCATGGTACCTAATACAGTCTTAATGTTAAAGAAAAATCATGGCATTCATTAAGACAGATCATTATGTACTGAACCTATCTAGCCCCCTTTATAGCATTCCATTAGGACTTGAATCCCAAGACCAAATCACCTTCACATGGAACAGGAGACAATGGACTTTCCAGGCATTGCCCCAAGGGTACCTCCATAGTCTCAGTTTGTCACAGGATAGTAGCCAGAGGTCTGGAAAAATAGATATTGCCAGAAGAGATGGTAATTTATCGTTACATAGGTGATGTTAATTTGTGATGATTTATTCTCCCTGTCTCAAGCAGCTGCATCATACAGGTATACTTAAAGTCACAAGGTTGGGAAGTAAATAGTGACCAGATCAGAGGCCAGGTCAATTAGTATCCTGGATATCATCTGGATGAGTGAGACAAAAGTAATGCCAGAGGCAGTCATTGATAAAATACAAGCCCTCCCAATCCTGGAATTGGTAAGGAATTACAGGTTTTTGTTGGTCCTTTGGATTACTGGAGACCTTTTATTCCCCATCTAGCACACTGAGACCTTTCTATGCCTTGCTTAAGAACAGAAGCTGATGGGAGGCCAGGCAAGATGGTGGAAGAGTAGGGGTCCTCAACCCACCTGGTCCCACCACTTACCTAGATAACTTTCGAAGAAAAAAAGTGGGGGGGTGGTACTGGGAAATCGTGGTGGGAAGAAGTTGTATTGGAGGGAGGATGTAGTCTACCTGAGGGATCCTAGAAGGTGATCCTCTTGGTTCTGAGTGTCTTAAGTTCTGTATGTTAGAAGATTCTCAGTCCCAAATTTATATAAAGCCACAATACTTGTAGAGAGCCCCAACATTGACCACCAAGACATAAATGAGATAAAAGAGGGGGGCAGAATGGGAATGAAGAGAGAATATAATCTCACAGAATGATCCAGCATGGTGTTCCACTTGGTTCTGGGTGCAAGCTAGTCATGCTTTGGAAGGTATTAACTTCCAACATTGTGGAGCAAAATGAGGCAGAGAAAACAAAAAACACAAAACAAAAACTCATATCTTGTATATCTCCCAAAATTAAATTGAGTAAGTTGAAGGGAATCTAGAAGTGGAAAATTTATCTAAGACATGTAATTGTAGAAATATGAAAGCCAAAAAGGATGAAACTTATAACGAAGAGCTGGTAAAATATTGTAGTTAATGTAGGAAAAGAGAAAAAATACTGGAAATTTTTAGTCTGATATAAAAACAAGTTGTAATGGAAAAAGGAAAACATAAAAAATAAAATAAAATAAATAAAATAAAATAAAATAAAATAAGGGGGGTACCCTCTAGTTCTGTATATCATTTCCCTCGGTCCTGGAGCTTTCCAGCATGCTTGATCAAGAACTTGCTCTTCCCCTGTTCTTCCAGCTGGTCTTCTGGGGGAGGGGTCAGCTGTGCTGATTCTCAGGTGTGTGTACCTGGGGGAGATGCCCTGCACCCACCAGGTGCCAGGCTCAGTGTGAGCTGTTTATCCTGTGAGGCCTTTGTTCCTTGGCAGCCCTGCCTCTTCCAGGCACAGGGTGCAATGTGGAGGAACAACAATGTCAGCGGCCAGATCTCCAGCTCTGGAGTCAGCTCCGCACTAGTAACTAACACAGTCTCCCAGTCCTCACTGGCCTAGATGCTCCCGGGGCAGGCATGGGTGTGCTGATCTGCACAGCCTGGGGGTGTCCAGTGGTAGGAGAGTTCCGGTGTCCTGTGCCCTCCCTGCTTCTGCCTGCTCTGGGGGAGCGGGGCGGGGCGGGGGTTGAGGAGACAGGATCCTGGGCTTTGTCCCACTAGTTGCCTTGGGATCTGGGGCCCTGTGCTGCTGGATTGGTGCTCCCGGGGACTGCGGCTCCCAAAGGCAGCAGGGCACAGACACCTTCGTCTGGAGCTGGCCTGCATACTGGACTGGCTTCTCCCAGATGCCCCATGGGCTGTGGCGCTCCAGCCCTTACCGAGATCGGTCCATGGTTTGCAGTGAGCTTTCCCCCTGGTGCCCCTCCTCTTATAGTGACTCCGGGAATCTGGAGATGTCACTGCCCCTCCTGCAACTCTGCCCGATTTCCCTGCTAAGCACTTTTCCTTCCAGGAAAAACACCAGCGTGGATTTTTAAAGTTCCCACTTCTCCAGGACTAGGCTTTCCTATCCCAGAGGCTCTCACTGCTCGGCTTTAGCCTGGCTCCTCATGGGGCACCTCCCCCACTTTATTCTTTCTTTCTTTCTTCCTTTCTTCTTTCTTCTTTCTTTCATCTTTCTATCTTTCTTTCCTTCTTTCTTTTCTTTCTTTTTTTCCACCTTCCTACCTTGCTAGAAGCAAAAACCCTTCTCTCTGTAGCACTCCAGCTATTGTCTCTTAAATCTCAGGTCAAATTTAGGTGTTCAGGGTGTTTTCCTCTTTTTTTTTTTCTTTTCTTTTTCCTCTTTACTTTTGTCTTTCTCTTCTTTTTTTTTCTTTGGGATTTTTGACCTTTTATTTCTTACTACTTTGTTTTAAAATTTGTTTTTCACTTTAGTGATCCTTTTGTTTTATTTTGTTCTGATCTTTGTTTTCATTTTCTGGTCTCTGGTCTGCCAGAGTCACTAGGGTGACATTTGCTTAAGTCGTGGTTGATATCCGTGACTCAGTCCCCTCATACAGCCACTCTGCACTGAGCAAAATGACTAGAAGGAGAAATTAACCACAAAAGAGAGAACCAGAAAAAATACTCTCGGCCACAGAGTTACAGAATATGGATTATAATGTGATGTCATAAAGCCAATTCAGAACCACAATTATAAAACTACTGGTGACTCTGGAAAAAAGCATAAAGGACTCTAGAGACTTCATTAATGCAGAATTTAAATCAAATGAGGCAGAAATCAAAAAATAAATTAAATGAGATGCAATCCAAACTGGATGTCCTAATGGCTAGGGTTAATAAGGTGGAAGAAAGAGTGAGGAACATAGAAGACAAGTTGATGGTAAGGAAGGAAACTGAGGAACAAAGAGAAAAACAATTAAGATACCATGAGGAAAGCCTAAGGGAAATAAATGATAGTCTCAAAAGGAAGAATCTATGTATAATTGGGGTACCAGAAAATGCCAAAAGGGCCCAAGGGCCAGAAAGTATATTTGAACAAATCATAGCTGGAAACTTCCCTAATTTTGGGAAGAAAACAGTCATTCAATCTAAGAGTTAGAGAGGTGCACCCACAAAATCAATAAAAAACATTTCAACACCTCAACATTTAATAGCGAAACTTGCAAATTACAAAGATAAAGAGAAAAATCCTTAAAGCAGCAAGAGACAAGAGATTCCGAACTTATATGGGGAGAAATATTAGATTAACAGCAGACCTCTCCACAGAGACCTGGCAGGCCAGAAAGGGCTGGCATAATCTATTCAGGGTACTAAATGAGAAGAACATGCAACCAAGAATACTTTATCCAGCAAGGCTGTTGTTCAGAATAGGAGACACAAAGAGCTTCCAAGATAGGTAGAAACTGAAAGAATATGTGGCCACAAAACCAGCTGTGAAAGAAATATTAAGGGGGACCCTGTAAAATAAAGAGGAAGCCCAAGGAAATAATCCACGAAAACAGGGACTGAATAGGTATTACGATGACACTAATTTCATATCTTTCAAATAATTACTCCGAACTGAATGGACTAAATGATCCCATCAAAAGAAACATGGTTTCAGCTGGGTACAAAGCAAGACCCATCCATTTGCTGCCTACAAGAGCCTCATTTTAGACCCAAGGACACCTCCAGCCTGAAAATGAAATGGTGGAAAACCGTTTACAATTCAACTGATCCTCAAAACAAAGTAATCTTCATATCAGATAAATTAAAGTTTATCCCAAAGATGGTAGTAAGAGGGGATCCCTGGGTGGCACAGCAGTTTGGCGCCTGCCTTTGGCCCAGGGCGCGATCCTGGAGACCCGGGATCGAGTCCCACGTCGGGCTCCCGGTGCATGGAGCCTGCTTCTCCCTCTGCCTGTGTCTCTGCCTCTCTCTCTCTCTCTCTCTCTCTCTCTCTCTCTGACTATCATGAATAAAAAAAATTAAAAAAAAAGATGGTAGTAAGAGATGAAAATGGACACTATGCCATACTTAAAGGGTCTATCCAACAAAAAGACCTAACAATCATGAATATTTATGCCCCTAACATGGGAGCTGCCAAGTATATCAGTCAATTAATAACCAAAGGAAAGAGATACATCATAATACACAAATAGTAGTAGACTTCAACACAGCACTTTCTGCAAATGACAGATCTTCTAGGCAAAACATAACCAAAGAAACAAGGGAAACTAAGGAACATGAAGATAAAACTGTTCAAAGTTTTTCAAATACAGCAAAAGCAGTCCTAAGAGGAAAATACATCATGATACAAGCCTCCCTCAAAAGATTGGAAAAAACTCAAATACACAAGCTAACCTCACACCTAAAGGAACTGGAGAAAGAACAGGAAGTAAAACCTAGACCAAGCAGAAGAAGAGAGAAAATAAAGATTCGAGCAGAACTCAATGAAATAGAGACCAGAAGAACAGTAGGACAGATCAACAACACCAGGAGATGGTTCTTTGAAAAAATTCATAAAAGAGATAAATGATTGTCCAGCCTTATTAAAAAGAGAAAAGATTCAAATTAATAAAATCATGAATGAAGCAGGAGAGATTACAACCAATCCCAAGGAAATTAAAATGATATTAAAAATGTATTATGAGCAGCTATATACCAACAAATTAGGCAATCTAGAAGAAATGAATGCATTTCTGGAAAACCACAAATTACCAAAACTGGAATAGGAAGAAATAGAAACCTGAACATGCCATAACCAGTGAGGAAATTTGAGCAGTCATCCGAAACCTCCCAAGACACAAAAGTCCAGGGCCAGATGGCTTCTCAGGAGAATTCTATCAAATGTCTAAAAAAGAAATAATACGTATTCTACTAAAGCTGTTCCAAAGGATAGAAAGAGACTGAATACTTCCAAACTCACTTATGATGCCAGCATCACCTTAATTCCAAAACCAGACAAAGACCCCCCAAAAAGGAGACCAATATCCCTGATGAACACAGATGCAAAAAATCTCAACAAGATACTATCCAATGGGATCCAACAATACATTAAGAAGATTATTCACCATGACCAAGTGAGATTTATCCCCAGAATGCAAGGGTGGTTCAACACTCATAAAACAATCAACATGATAGATCACATCAACAAGAGAAAAAACAAGAACCATATGACCCTTTCAATAGCTGCAGAGAAAGCATTTGACAAAATACAGCATCCATTCCTGATTAAAACTCTCAGAGTGTAGGGATAGAGGGAACATTCCTCAGCATCCTTAAAGCCATCTGTGAAAAGCTCACAGCAAATATCATTCTCAATGGGGAAACACTGGGAGCCTTTCCCCTAAGATCAGGAACACGACAGGAATGTCCACTCTCACCACGGCTATTCAACATAGTACTAGAAGTCCTAGCCTCAGGAACATGGGAACAAAATGAAATAAAAGGCATTCAAATTGACAAAGAAGGTAAACTCTCCCTCTATGCAGATGACATGATTCTGTATATAGAAAATCCAAAAGACTCCACCCCAAGATTGCTAGAACTCGAACAGCAATTCGGCAGTGTGGCAGCATACAAAATCAATGCCCAGAAATCAGTGGCATTTCTATACACTGACAATAAGACTGAAGAAAGAGAAATTAAAGAGTCAATCCCATTTTCAATTGCACCCAAAAGTGTAAGGTACCTAGGAATACACCTAACCAAAGAGGTAAAGGATATACCCTAAAAACTACAGAACACTTCTGAAAGAAATTGAGGAAGACACAAAGAGATGGAAAAATATCCCATGCTCATGGATTGGAAGAATTAATACTGTGAACATATCTATGCTACCCAGGGAAATTTACAGATTCAATGCAATCCCTATCAAAATACCATGGACTTTCTTTAGAGAGTTGGAACAAATAATCTTTTTTAAAATATTTTTTTAAATTATTTATTTATTTATGATAGTCACAGAGAGAGAGAGAGAGAGAGAGAGGGGCAGAGACACAGGCAGAGGGAGAAGCAGGCTCCATGCACCGGGAGCCCGACGTGGGATTCGATCCTGGGTCTCCAGGATCACGCCCTGGGCCAAAGGCAGGCGCCAAACCGCTGCGCCACCCAGGGATCCTGGAACAAATAATCTTGAGATTTGTGTGGAATCAGAAAAGACCACGAAGAGCCATAGGAATTTTGAAAAAGAGCCAGGGGCATCAGAATGCTGGATTTCTTTTTTTATTGTACATTTTTTTAGAATGCTGGATTTCAAGCTGTACTACAAAGCTGTGATCATCAAGACAGTGTGCTCCTGGCACAAAAACAGACACATAGATCAATGGAACAGAATAGAGAATCCAGAAATGGGCCCTTAACTCTATGGTCAACTAATATTTGACAAGCAGGAAAGACTATCCACTGGAAAATGGACAGTCTCTTCAATAAATGGTGCTGGGAAAATTGGACAGCCACATGCAGAAAAATGAAACTAGACCATTCCCTTACAGCATACACAAAGATATATTCAAAATAGATGAAAGATCTAAATTTGAGGCAAGAATCCATCAAAATCCTAGAGGAGAACACAGGCAACACCCTTTTTGAACTTGGCCACAACAACTTCTTGCAAGATACATCTATGAAGGCAAGGGAAACAAAACCAAAAATGAACTATTGGGACTTAATCAAGAGAAAAGGCTTTTGCACAGCAAAAGAAACTGTCAAGAAAACTAAAAGACAACCTACAGAATGGGAGAAGATATTTGCAAATGAGACATCAGATAAAGGGCTAGTATCCAAGATCTATAAAGAAGTTATTAAACTCAACAGCAAAGAAACAATCCAATTATGAAATGGGCAAAAGAAATGAACAGACATTTCTCCAAAGAAGGCATACACATGGCCAACAAGCACTTGAGAAAATGCTCTGCATCACTTAACATCAGGGAAATACAAATCAAAATGTGTATTTCCACAATGAGATACCACCTCACACCAGTAAGAATGGCAAAAATTAACAAGACAGGAAACAACAAATTTGTAGAGGATGTGGAGAGAGGGGAACCCTCTTGCACAGTTGATGGGAATGCAAACTGGTGGAACCACTCTGGAAAACAGTGTGGAAGTTCCTCAAAGAGTTAAAAATAGAGTTACCCTACAACCCAGCAATTGCACTACTGGGCATTTACCCCAAAGATACAGATGCAGTGAAATGCTAGGACACCTGCACCCCAATGCTTACAGTAGCCATGTCCACAATACTCCAACTATGGAAGTAGCCTCAATGTTCTTCAACAGATGAATGGATAAGGAAGATGTGATCTATATATACAATGGAATATTACTCAGCCATTAGAAACAACGAATACCCTCCATTTGCTTTGATGTGGATGGGTTGGAGGGTATTTTGCTGAGTGAAGTAATTCAATTGGAGAAGGGCAAGCATCATATGGTTTCACTCATAAGGGGAATACAAAAAATAATGAAAGGGATTAGAGGGGAAAGGAGGGGAACTTAATGGGAAATATTAGAGAGGAAGACAAACCATGAGAGGCTCCTGACTCTGGGTAACAAACAAGGGGTAGAGGAAGGGGAAACACCTGAGGGGATGGGGTGACTGGTTTATGGGCAGTGAGTGGGGCACTTGATGGGGTGAGTACTGGATGTTATACTATATGTTGATAAATTGAACTTCAGTTTAAAAAAAAATATATATATATATATATATTTAAATAAATAAATAAATAAATAAATAAATAAATAAATAAATAAATTTTTTAAAAGTCCAGGAAAAAAAAATGGAAGCTCATGGGATTAACCAACAAGAGACTTTTTAATTTTTTAATTATTTTAATTATTTTTATTTTTTTAAAGATTTTATTTATTTCTTCATAGAAATAAGAAGAGAGAGAGGCAGAGACAGAGGGAGAAGCAGGCTTCATGCATGGAGCCCGATGTGGAACTCAATCCTGGGTCTCTAGGATCATGCCCTGGGCTGATGGTGGTGCTGAACCACTGAGCCACCCAGGCTGCCCAAACAAGAGGCTTTTTTTTTTTTTTTTTTTTTTTTAGGGAGAGAGAGGGGCAGAGGGAGAAGAGGAGAGAGAATCTGAAACAGGCTCCCATGCTCAATGCAGAGCCAGAGGTGGAGCATGATCTCAACATCCTGAGAAAGGAAAGATTTTATTTTTTATTTATTTATTTATTTTTTAATTTTTATTTATTTATGATAGTCACAGAGAGAGAGAGACAGAGAGAGGGGCAGAGACATAGGCAGAGGGAGAAGCAGGCTCCATGCACCGGGAGCCTGATGTGGGATTCGATCCCAGGTCTCCAGGATCGCGCCCTGGGCCAAAGGCAAGCGCCAAACCACTGCGCCACCCAGGGATCCCCAAGAGGCTTTTTTAAAAGGCAAAAATGGTAGTAAAACCAATACAGTCCCTGAAAGTATTGAAGTCAGATGCGAAATGTGAATTCATATCCAGAAGGATTTGCCTGTGGCCTTTGACAATGAAAAATGGGAAAGAATCCCATTTAGATTCTGGTCTCAATTATGGAAGAGAGGAGAAACCAGGAATAATCCCCTCAAAGAATAATTATCAGCTGTTTATTTTGCACTGCAACAGACTGAAGGACTGACAACCACCTGCCTGAGACACTCTGGCTCTCCCTATCAGTTAGGAGAATAGGTTAACTACACGTTCATCAAACCTAAGAGTACCTGTGTCCAGATAATTACCTCACAGAAATGACACACTTACCTATAGCAGGAAGGCACTTATAATACCAGCTTGCTGTCTCATGAACTACACTCATTACTAGGACTGGTCACTTAGGTTGACCCAGCCAACTTCCAGAAGTCAATAACATTGTGCCCCTCCTTCTCTAAGTTCAGGAAGGGGTAAGCTCTCTTCCAGTGAACACATGGTGCATATGTGGCAGTTGCATGGGAAATCCCCCCACTTGGTATCCCTCTGCCATCTCCCTGGATTCTGATGTACTTTGATTCAAAGAAGGAACCAAAAGTAGTCCAGTGCATGGAATTGAGAGCAGTATGGATTGTGTTGACGTGTGAACTTATGCCCATTGACTTGAACACTGACAGCTGGGCATAGTGGAATGGATGCCTCCATGGCACAGAAAAGTCTGGGCTGTATTAAATAGACCCCTGTGGAGACCAGAACTATGGAAAGATAATTAGGAAGTATGTAATAAGCTCGGTGCAGCTGTCCAAGTATGGCTGTGTGCCCACACTTCCCATCCACATTGCCAGGCAATTGTAAAGCAGACGTTCTAGTTCAGGTACAAGTGCTTTTGCTGGAAGAAATGCTGAGTGTGTCTGATGTATGGAATGGATGCACAATAAATTGGGAGACTGTGGTCCCAAAACTACTTGAAAAATAGTAAAGAGATTACACTTGCCTTTAAATTATTCTCATCTGCAAGTTGCTGACAAGGAGTGCCCCCAGTGTCACCTCACGGGATGACCATTGCACCATGCCTTGGGGCATATTGAATGGCTTACATGCCCTATTTCTTGCTGGCAGGTGGATTACATAGGCCCTTTGCTGGCTTTGGAAGGGCACAAGGATATGCTGCCCTGCATGATCACTTTCGTAGGACTTTTTTTTTTTTTTAATTTTTTTTTTTTTATGATAGTCACAGAGAGAGAGAGAGGCAGAGACACAGGCAGAGGGAGAAGCAGTCTCCATGCACCGGGAGCCCGATGTGGGATTCGATCCCGGGTCTCCAGGATCGCGCCCTGGGCCAAAGGCAGGCGCCAAACCGTTGCGCCACCCAGGGATCCCACTTTCGTAGGACTTTTACAAGCAAGTGTAAAGGATTAACAAAACTACAGAACATGTAGGTAATGTGGACTCACATTAGTGATCAAGGGACATATTTTACCATCCATGAGGTCTAAGAATGGGCAGAGACCCAGGATATATTATGGACTTTTCATCTGCCATCCAGTCCTACTGCTGCAGGCCTAATTGAGAGGGTGAATGGACTAATAAAAAATACGTGAAAGGCTTTGTCACTAGAAGGCTCAATTACTGGACCATCTGGGAGACTAACAGAGGCCATTTGACTTCTTAATGTCATTTCCAAAGTAGGATATACATCAGTATATGAACAACTAACAAATAACACCCTTTCAACCCACCCACACTATAATGTATACACTGCTTTCCTCAAAGTCAACTAATTATCTATACTAATTATGTGTACTAAATACCTTCACAGCAACATCTACATTAGTGTTTGGCCAAACCACTGAGACCATAGCCTAGCCAACTTGACACATAACATTTAAACATCACAGGGATTTTCTCCTTGATTCATATCTCTTCCTCCCCATCATCTCTTCTTCACCTTTCCACCTGGTCCTCCTCTTGCTGTCATACACACCTTATGCCCCCCAACATACATGCATACACACATACACACATTTACATTTAAAATAGTTATTCTTTTTATTATTTTAATATTTCAAGATGGCCCCAGTAAGCTGTTGCTGTTGTTTAGTTAATACATTCTAAGTGAAAGTGTTTTTACTTCATGCTGGGGCCACCTAGTCACCAAACATTCCATGATCCAGAGTTTATGTTTCCAATGTGAAACTGCTTCCCAAAATAATAATTAAAATAATAACATAATACATAGCATTTATGGAGAATTACAAAATACATAATTTCACTTGATACAGAATAGCCTCCAACAAAACTCAAGATTAGGCCCTTTGGTCTTCCATTTTATGAGTTGGAATTTGCCACTTCTGGGTGTGATAAGGAAACTCAAAGTTTTTCTTCCTCACTTTGCTTATTTTCTTTTCTGCTCATCCCTCAGTCAAGAAGTGGTTAAGTGCAATTCCTCAAGCAGATTTATTACTTAAGCACTCTTTAAAACCAGACTTGGGAGAAATTCTTCTTAAAAATCTTCAAAAGTTAGTGGATGGAAAATTGTGAGTACCGAAGTTGTTTTTTTTTGGCCAACCACGTCCTTTTATAACTAAGGTTTACCTGAGACACTTAAATTAATCCACTTGACTTTGAAAAGAATAACCACAAAAATTAAAATGAAGCTCCCTGAGTTATGTGAGTCATTTCCTTGATCTTATAGCAGAAGAGACACATAGTCATGCCTATGAAATATACCCTTCAGGTAAAAAGCAAGTTGCAGACCAATATGAATAATTTGGTATAATTTTTTTAAATGCAGAGAGACACATTTTTGTACATGCATTTTTAAAAGTTCTCAATGATTATAAACTAAGATATGCTCCTTGGAGGTGCTAAAAAGAGGCACTTTATCTTTGTGCTGTATTACTTCAATTTTTAAAAATAATTAACATGCATTCTTCTCATGAGATAATATAGTTCAATTTAAGAAACTAAAGAGTTGGTAAAGGAAAAGAAGGAGGAGGAAAGGAAACAAACAGACCATCTTTAGATAACTTGAATAAAGGCAATTCTCCTGTTTGGAGGATTTATCCTCCCAAGATTTACACTGACACTGCTCAGCCAGTCCATTCACCCAACACACACATGAGGAACTGCCACTGGCCAATCAGCTGCCAGTATTATTCAGGCAAGTCTCAGCAACGTAGAATTTCTCAAGAGCCATGGACTGTGGGTTCAAAGTCATTAGCCTCAGCCAAGAGGGGTAGAGAGGGATTTTGCTGAGAGCCAAAGGAGAGGGGGTCAACAAGGGAATATACCAAGAGACAGTTCTTTCTTAAGAATTTATTTACTTATTTGAGAGAGAGAGAGAGAACACAGGCAAGGAGGATGGGCAGAGAGAGGGAAAAGCAGACCCCCACTGAGCAGGAGCCCAATGTGAGGCTGGATCCCAGCACCCTGGGATCATGATCTGAGCCAAAGACAGATGCTTAACTGATTGAGCCACCGAGGTAACTCCAAGGGACAACTCTACTTAGACCACTTTGGTGTGAATAGAAAACTGATTCTTGTCTGAATACCAGAATTTGTATTCTATTTCTTTCCCTCTGTCCCAACACGCACCCCCCCCCCCATATCCCAACACTGGGGCAGAAGCGTCCTTTTCTCAGCTTTCTATACCCTTTCCTCGGTTTCCACATCCAAGGACAGCACTAGATTGCTACTCACACAACTCTCAGAGGGAAGGCCAAGATAAGTAGAAGCTAAAAGGCAAATCTTTGGCTGTGGATTCTCAATTCTGTTCTTAAAAATGATATCAGAGCATTTCACTAGGAAAGTCATGAGGGAACTTTCTGGGTTGATGACAATAATAAAACTCAAAAATCTATAAGCTTAAGGTTTGTGCAGTTCAATGGAATCTTGTCTCACATTTAGATCTTTCATCCATTTTGAGTTTATCTTTGTGTATGATGTAAGAGAATGGTCCAGTTTCATTTTTCTGCATGTGGATGACCTATCAGATAAAGGGCTAGTAGCTAAGATCTATAAAGAACTTATTGAACTCAACAGCAAAGAAACAAACAATCCAATCATGAAATGGGCAAAAGACATGAAGAGAAATCTCACAGAGGAAGACATAGACATGACCAACAAGCACATGAGAAAATGCTCTGCATCACTGGCCATCAGGGAAATACAAATCAAAACCACAATGAGATGCCACCTCACACCACTGAGAATGGGGAAAATTAACAAGGCAGGAAACCACAAATGTTGGAGAGGATGTGGAGAAAGGCGCACTCTCTTGCACTGTTGGTGGGAATGTGAACTGGTGCAGCCACTCTGGAAAACTGTGTGGAGGTTCCTCAAAGAGTTAAAAATAGACCTGCCCTATGACCCAGCAATTGCACTACTGGGCTGCTGGGGATTTACCCCAAGGATACAGATGCAGTGAAACGCCAGGACACCTGCACCCCGATGTTTCTAGCAGCAATGTCCACAATAGCCAAACTGTGGAAGGAGCCTCGGTGTCCATTGAAAGATGAATGGATAAAGAAGATGTGGTCTATGTATACAATGGAATATTACTCAGCCATTAGAAATGACAAATACCCACCATTTGCTTTGATGTGGTTGGAACTGGAGGGTATTATGCTGAGTGAAATAAATCAGAGAAGGACAAACATTATATGGTCTCATTCATTTGGGGAATATAAATAATAGTGAAAGGGAATAAAGGGGAAAGGAGAAAAATGAGTGGGAAATATCAGAGAGGGAGACAGAACATGAAGACTCCTAACTCTGGGAAATGAACAAGGGGTGGTGGAAAGGGAGGTGGGTGAGGGTGGGGTGACTGGGTGATGGGCACTGGGGGGGCACTTGATGGGATGAGCACTGGGTGTTATGCTATATGTTGGCAAATTGAACTCCAATAAAAAAAAGATTTGTGCAGTTTATAGTATGTAAATTTTACATAAAAAGAAAAATGTAAATTTTCAATAATTTAAATATTGAATCCTCGTTATTTGTATGCTAAATCAGAAGTACTAGTGTCTTCTAATTCTATTTCTTTTTTAAAAAATTTCTTTTTTCTTTTCCTTTTTAAAAAGATTTTATTTATTTATTCATGAGAGACACAGAGAGAGGCAGAGACACAGGCAGAGGGAGAAGCAGGCTCCCTGTGGGGAGGATCCTGATACAGGACTCGATCCCAGGGACCCCAGGACTATGACCTGAGCCGAAGGCACATGCTCAACTACTGAGCTACCCAGGTGTCCCTAACTGTACTATTTTATTTTTGTGGAAAAATATACATGATATAAAAATTCACCATTTAACCATTTATAATCAGTGGCATTACGTATATTCACAATGTCATACAAACCACGACTATCCACTTCCAGAATTTTTTTATCATCCTAAACAGAAGCTCTGTACCCCTTAAACAATAACTCCCCATCTTTCCCTCCTCTCCACCTCCCAGCCCGTGGTAATCTCTACTCTACTTTCTATCTTCATGAATTTGGATGCCTTTATTTCTTTTTCTTGCCTGACTGCTGTAGCTGAGGCTTTCAATACTATGTTGAATAACAGGGTGAGAATGGACATTCTTTTCTTGTTCTTGACCTTAGGGGAAAAGCTCTCAGTTTTTCACCATTGAGCATGATGTTCACTGTGGGTTTTTTATATATGGCTTTTATTATCTTGAGTATTTTGAAGTGTGTTCCTTCTAAACCTACTTTGTCAGGAGTTTTTGTGATGAATGGATGCTGTACTTTGTCAAAAACTTTCTGCATTTTGAAATAATAATATAGTTTTTATCCTTTCTCTTGTTGATGTGATGTTTCACATTAATTGATTTGCAAATATTGAACCACCCTTGCATTTTAGGACTAAATCTCACTTGATCATGGTGAATGATTTTTTTTAACGAATTGTTGGATTTGGTTAGCTAATATTTTTTGAAGATTTTTCATCTATGTTTATCAGAGTTATTGGCCTGTAGTTCTCTTTTTTTATAGTATCATTATCTGGTTTTGGTATCCAGGTAATTATGGCTACAAAGAATGATTTTGGAAGTTTTCCTTCCTCCTTTATTTTTTGGAATAGTTTGAGAAAAATAAGCATTTTTTTTTAATTTATTGATTCAGAGAGAGAGAGAGAGACTGAGAGGCAGAGACACAGGCAGAGGGAGAAGCAGGCCCCAAGCAGGGAGCCCACCGTGGAACTCGATCCCGGGTCTCCAGGATCACACCCTGGGCTGCAGGCGGCACAAAACCGCTGTGCCACCAGGGCTGCCCTGGGAGTTTTTAATTTTTTTTTTAATTATTTATTTATGATAGTCACAGAGAGAGAGAGAGAGAGAGAGAGAGAGGCAGAGACATAGGCAGAGGGAGAAGCAGGCTCCATGCACCGGGAGCCCGATGTGGGATTCGATCCCAGGTCTCCAGGATCGGGCCCTGGGCCAAAGGCAGGCATCGAACCGCTGCACCACCCAGGGATCCCCCCTGGGAGTTTTTAAATTGTTGATGCAATTTCATTGCTGATAATGGGTCTGTTCAAATATTCCATTTCTTCCTGTTTGTTTTGAGAGGTTATATATTTCTAGGAATTTATTCATTTCTTCTAGGTGGTCCAATTTGTTGCCATATAATTTTTCATAAAACTTTTATACTCCTTTGTATCTCTGTAGCATTAGTTGCTATTTCTTTTATTTCTGACTTTGTTTCTTTGAGTACTCTATTTTTTTGGAGGCGGCAGAGGGATGAATCTGGCTAAAGGCTTATCAATGTTGTTGGTCTTTTCAAAGAACCAACTCCTGGTTTCATTGATCTGTTCCATTGGGTTTTGGGGGTTTTCTTTGTTTTTGGTTTTTTTAGTTTCTATTAAGTTCATTTCTGCTTGGGGCACCTGGGTGGCTCAGTGGTTGAGTGTCTGTCTTTGGCTCAAGTCATGATCCCAAGGTTCTGGGATGAGTTCCACATCTGGCTCCCTGCAGGGAGCCTGTTTCTCCCTCTGCCTGTGTCTCTGTGTCTCTCATGAATAAACAAATAAAATATTAAAAAACAAAAACAAAATAAATGTATTTCTATTCTAATCTTTATTATTCTTTTTCTTCTACTAGTTTGGAGATTTGCTCATTCTTTTTCTATCCCATTTACGTGTAAGATTTAGATGTTTTATCTGAGATTTTTTTTTCTTCTGAAGACAGGCCTGTATTACTAGAAACTTGCCTCTTAGAACAGCTTTTGTTGCATCTCAGACATTTTGGGCCATTGTGTTTTCATTTTTATTTGTCTCTCTGTATCTTTTTTTAAATTTCTTTTTTGACCTCTTGGTTGACCCATATATTGTTTAGTAGCATGTTATTTACCTCCATGTATTTGTGCTTTTTCCATATTTTTTCTTGTGGTTGATTTGTTGTTTCATAGCATTTGGTCAGAAAAGATGCACAGTATGACTTCAATCTTTTTGAGGGTTGAGACTTGTTTTGTGGACTAATATGTGATCTACTCTGTAGGATGTTCCATGTGCACTTGAAAAGAATGTGTGTTCTGCTGTTTTAGGATGGAATGTCTGTATATATCTAGCAGATCCATCTGGTCCAATGTGTCATTGAAAGCCACTATTTCCTCATTGATTTTCTGTTTAGATGAAATATCCATTGATGTAAATAGGGTGTTCAGGTTCCCAACTATTATTGTATTACTATTGATTACTTCCTTTATATTTGTTATTAACTGCTTTATGTATTTTGATGCTCCTATGTTGGCTGCATAAATATTTAAAATTATCATATCTCCTTGGATTGTTCCTTTTATGATTATAGTGTCCTCTTTGTCTCTTGTTACAGTTTTTCTTTAAAAGCCTATTTTGTCTGATGTAAGTATTGCCACCCAAGCTTTCTTCTGACTTCCATTTGCATGATAAATGTTAAATATTTCTCCATCCCTTCACTTTCAATCTCATGCATGTCGTTAGATATGAAACTAGTCTCTTGTAGACAGTATATAGATGCATCTTGCTTTTTTTTTTATCCATTCTGACACCCTGTATCTTTTAATTGGAGCATTGAGCTCATTTATATACAAAATAATTAGCTATAGGTGCATGAATATTGACATTTTGTTGCTTGTTTTATACTTGTTAATGCAGTTCTTCAATTTTTCTTTCTTCTCTTGCCTTCTCTCACTACTTGCTGGCTTTCTTTGGTGATATGCTGGGATTCCTTGCTCTTTCCTTAAATGTCTATTATTGGTTTTGGAAATTTGTTTGCCATTTTGTTTGTATATAACATTTTCTGCATCTAGCAGTATGTATTAAGTTGATGGTCATTTACGTTTGAACTTATTCTTTTTTTTATTAAACATTTTTTCTACTTACTCATAAAAGACACTCAGTGAGAGGCAGAGACACAGGCAGAGGGAGAAGCAGGCTCCATCCAGGGATCCTGATATAGGACTCGATTCTGGGACTGCAGGATCTCACCCTGTAAAGGTAGACGCTCAACTATTAGCCATGCAGGTGTCCCTCAAACCTATTCTTTACTTCTCTCCCCCTATATTTTAAGCATATTATGTCATATTTTATATCTTTTTATTTTGTGAGTTTTTTGACTGGTTTTTAATAAATATACTTATTTTTACTCCTCTTGTCCTTTCTACTTTTCTTACTGTTGCTTATAGTCCTTCTTTTCCACTCACAGTTTCCTTTTTTTTTTTTTTTTTTCCACTCACAGTTTCCTTAACATTTCTTGTAGGACAGACTTAGTGGTTATGAATACCTTTAACTTTTGTTTCTCTGGAAGAATCTATCTCTCCCCCTTTTCCAAATGGTGGCCTTCCTGGATAGAGTATTATTGGCTGTAGGGTTTTTTTTCCTTTTAGCACTTCAAATATTTGCCACTGTCTTCTGATCTACAAAGTTTCTGATGAAAAATCAGCTGATAGACTTAAGGAGTTTCTATGTGTGTGCAATTGTTTTCTATATTCTTGCTAATTTCAAAAGTCTTTTTCACTACTTTTTTCCATTTTTAAAAAAGATTTTATGTATTTATTCATAGACACACACAGAGAGAGGCAGAGTGAGAAGCAGGCTCCACACAGGGAGCCCGACGTGGGACTCGATCCCAGGTCTCCAGGATCACACCCCAGGCTGCAGGCAGCACCAAACCACTGCACCACCAGGCCTGTCCCTTTTTTCCATTTTTAATTACTGTTTCTTGGTGTGGACCTCCTTGGGTCAGTTTTGTTGGGGGCTCTCTGTGCCTCTTGAATCTGGATTTCCATTTCCTTTTCCAGATTGGTAATTTTTCAGCTATTATTTCTTCAAATAAATTTTCTGCCCCCTTTTCTCTCTCTTCTAGAATTCCTCTAATATGAATGTTTTTATACTTGATAGGGTTGTTGAGCTCCCTAAGTCTATTTTATTATTTTTTTCGCTCCTGTTTAGTTTGATTGCTTTACATTACTCTATTCTCCAAATCACTGATCTGTTTCTCTGCTTCCTTTGTCTATTATGTATTTCATGTGGTGTATTTTTAATTTGTCCCTGAGTTCTTTATCTTTGATTGGCTCTTAATGTTTTCTATCTCTTTGTTAAGGGTCATACTGAAGTCTTTCGCTCTTTTCTAAAGTCTAGTGCATATCTTTATGACCATTTTCTGTATCTTCTATCAGGCATATTACTTCTCTCTATTTTGTTTGGGTCTCTTGCTGTGATTTTGTCCTGTTCTCTCATTTGGGACATATTCCTTGATCTCCTCATTTTGTTTAATTCTCTGTGTCTGTAAGTGTTAGGAAAGTTAACTATGTCTCCTGCTCTTGAAAGTAGCAGCCTCATGAAGAGTTCCCGTAGTGCTCTGCAGTGCAGTGCCCCCTGTCACCAGAACCTGGCATTTCTCCTATGTGTGCTGTGTGTACACTGTGCACGCTGCTGTTGTGGCTGAGCTGCTTTTATCTTCAGTCCAGCCATCTGCAATGGCTCTCCACCTGTGTGGGCAGGGTTTGGTCCCTATCTCATTAGTGGGCCAATCTGGGCCCCCCTTCGGCTTGATTTGAGTCAGACCAGGTGTTTGCCAGAAATGAAGTAGCCTCATCTTGTCTCCTGAGAAGTTTCATTGGTGGGTGGGGCCTGCAGTCAGACCAAATGTTTACCCCCTGCCCACTGCTTGGGCTGTAGTCTGATTATTGTGTGTGGTTATCTTTTGCTCTCCCTGGGGCAGGAGTCACTTCAGAGAGTGGTGGCCCCTAGCATATTGCCAGGTTTGCAGTACCACTTTGGATGAGATACAGCCAAGAGCATATTAGAGGGGGCAGATCTACTGAAGTGAGGGATGGGAGGAGGAAAGGATGTGAAGGGAAGGCTGCATGCTCAGTGTTAGCAAGGTTTGTGTAGGAAAGCTGTGGGAGGAGACCTGGAGCAGAAGCCTGGCTGGAGGGAGTATGTCTGAAGGAACACAGGGCAGGGTACTGTTAGCAAGTTTGGTAGTATTATCAGTGAACTGAGTCCTGCAGGTGGCAGTGTGTTTATGCGGGGTTGGGGGTGGGGGTGGAGGGAGTGCAGCAGGGAAATGGTGCCTGCCAGCTCCTTTGTTCTAGAAGTCTCCTAATGATCCCTACCCCTCCAGTGCATGCTGTGAGATGAGTAAAGAAATCCCCCTACCATATGCCTCAGGCATTTTCAAACTGCTGCTTCTAGACTCTATCTCTGTGGGATCTTTGTTATGCTGTCTCTTTAAGGGTAGAGACTCAGTTTCTTCTCACCCTCCCAGCTCTCCCAGAGCCAAACCCACTGATTTTTAAAGTTCCAGGTTTTAATGGATTGTAAGAAATCAGGAAATTCATTTTTCTCATGCGGCCTCCCTGGTATGGGCACCTGTTTCTTTCACCTCTTGATGTCTGTAGCATTTCTGCCTCCCAGGGACATTCCTGTGGTCCATTTGGCTCCTAACTGTGTCTCTGCCCATCCTTCCCTCTTGCATGTGCCCTCTTCTCTATATTTAGCTGTGGAGAGTCTGTTTTGCCAGTCTTCAGGTCATTTTCTGGGTCATTTGCACTGATATGAATGTTATCTAGTTGTATTCATGGGACAGGTGATTTTAAGGTTCTCCTTCTGTGTCAGCTTTCCCAGAAGTCATCTCTGCCTTTTAATTAGTGCATTTAAACTATTTATATTTAACACAATTCTGTTAGGACTGCTACTCCCATTTTATTATTTGCTTCGTGTGTTTCTTGTTCCCATTTCACTTTTTTTACCTTGTCGGTTATTTGAACATTAAGATTTTACCTTAAGGTGAACACCAGCTGGTGCAGCCACTCTGGAAAACAGTATGGATATTCCTCAAGAAGTTAAAAATAAAGCTACCCTGTAACCCAGCAATTGAACAATTGGGTATAGATACAGATATAGTGAAACAAAGGGGCATCTGCACCCCAATATTCATAGCAGCAATGTCCACAATAGCCAAACTGTGGAAGGACCCAAAATGTCCTTTGGCAGATGAATGGATAAAGAAGTGAGAATATATATATATATTACTCAGCCATTAGAAATGACTACCTAAAAAAAAAAAAAAAAGAAAAAAAGAAATGACTACCTACCATTTACATCGATGTGGGTAGACCCGGGGTGTTTTATGCTAAGTGAAATATGTCAATCAGAGAAAGATAATTATCATACAGTTTCACTCAAATACAGAATATAAGAAATAGTGACAGGGCCCATAAGGGAAAGAGGGGAAACTGAACAGGAAAAAAAATCAGAGAGGAAAAAAAAAAAAACCATGAGAGACTCTTAATTTTGGGAAACAAAGTGAAAGTTGCTGAAAGTGAGTTGGGTTGGGGGGGTGGGATGGAGTAACTGGGTGACTGGCATTAAGGAGGGCATGTGATGTGATGAAAATTGAGTGTTATATGAAGCTGATGAATTATTGAACACTACATCAGAAACTAATGATGTACTAGATGTTGGCAAATTGAATCTAAATTTAAAAACTAAATAAATAAAAATAAATAAAAATCACCCTCCTCCTCCTCTTACAGATCAAAAAAAAATTCTACCTTGATTTACTTATTCTGAGTATATAGCTTCATATAACTTTCTTAGCCATTGCTTTAGGTGTTCCTATATATATGGGTGACTTATTACAGCGTACTAATATTGATGTTTAACCCTTTCAAGTGAGGTATAGAAACCTTATTTCTATTTAGATCCCTTTACATGCACACACATTTTTAAAATATAATTATTGTATTTCTTACCTATATTTCAAATACCCTATGAGGTGGTATCAACAACCAAATATAATATAAGAAATTCATAAAAGTTTGAATAGTCTTGTGTATTTACCCCTGTTTTTACCTATTTTGATGTTCTTTCATCTCTGAAGTTCCAAGACCTTCTTTTAGAGGGATTTCTTTAGCTATTTTTAATTTTAATTTTTTTCAAAGATTTTATTCATTTATTTAAGAAAAAGAGTATGAGTGTGGGGGAGGGGCAAAGGCAGAAGCAGTCTCCTGGCTGAGCAGGAAACCTGACTTGAGAGCTCAATCCTAGTACACTGGAATCATGATCTTAGTTGAAGGCAGACACTGAGCTACCCAGGTGCCCCTTTTTAGCCATTTTTTAAAGAGTAAGGTTGTTAGCATAAAATTCTTAGTATTATTTCATCTGCTAGTGTTGTGATTTTCTCCTTCATTTTTGAAGGATATTTTTACAGGATATAGAATTCTGGCTTGAAGTTTTTTCCTTCACTACTTTCTGTCCCCAGGGTTACAGATTAGAAATATACTGCTATTAAAATAGGTTGTTTCTCTCTGGATGTTTTCAAGATTTTTTTCTTTGTCCTTAGTTTTCAAAAATTTAATTACAATGTGTCCTAGTATGGATTTCTTTGAATTTATCCTGTTTGGAGATCATTTGAATCATTGGAGATCTTGAATCTGTAGGTATATTTCTTTTTCCAAATTTGAAAAGTTTCAGACATTATTTTTTTCAAATATTTTTTGAGTTGCACTCCCTCTCCTCTCTTCCTGGGCTTCTGACAGCACTGTTCACCCTTTTGTTTTTGCCCTAAACATCCTTGAGATGCTTTTTTTTTTTTTTGCCTTTTTTTTTTCTTTCTGTTGCTCACATTGGATAAATTCTTTTGATCTGTCTTAAGATTGTCAGAATCTGTCTTCTGTTACGGCAATTCTACTATTGAACTTATACAGCAAATTTTTCACTTTGATTACTATGCTTTTCAGTTCTCTAATTTGCATTTGCTATCTTTTTATAATTTATATTTCTTGCATTAGATTTTCTATTTTTTCATTTGTTTCCAAAAAATTGTAGCTGTTTGTTGAAGTATTATAGTGGGTTCTTAAAAACCCTTGTCAGATAATTCTAGTATCTAATTTATCTTGATGTTGGTGTCTGTTCATTGTCTCTTTCTCATTCCTGTTGTGATTGGTATGATGAGTGCTTTGCTAAGTCCTAGATATTTTGTGTATTATATTAGACTATGGATCTTATTTAATCTCTTTTAGCAGGTATAGTGCAAGGGCAAGGTGAGTCAGGGCTAGCAAGGGCTAACACCCTGTCAGGCTCCTCCAAAACTTCCTGGCCAAAATGGGGCACTGACTCACACTGCTTTGTTAGAGATGGGTGGGGTGAAAATTCAGGTCCCTCTTCACCTCATTGTCACCTTTCTGGCAAAAGTGCACTGACTCACACCACCTGTGGACTCTGAGTAGAGTTGTATGAGCTGCTCACTGCTTGGCTCTACTGCCTCCACTGTGGGAAAGTGGGCAGAGTAGAAGGCTGACTGACACCACTTTGTTACTACTATGGGTAGGGGTGGAAGGTCAGGTCTCCACTGGGCCCCACTGACATGATGGGAGAGGAGAAGCAGGTTGTCAACTATCCCTCCTTGTACCACTCTATTCATCCTCATTGATGCCAGGTAAGGTGGAGGGTCAGCTCCCCAATGGGCCTTGATGACAGAGGCAGGAGAAATGAAGCCTAACTAATTGTTTCTGCCTTGTACTAGCTTGTGAAGTTTCAATGCCACCGTGTGGAAGTGGAACCTCAGCTCAATACTTGATTCCATTAATACTATCATGAGGGGGAGATCAGACCTATGAAATTCCAGATAAGTATGGAATCCTAGCCCCTCCAACACTACCTTCTCTCTTGTGTGTAGAGTTCAAATATACTGTGGCTTTGCTTTCTGAAATGTCCTATCTTTATTCTCCCTTCTCACATTAATCTAACTTTTCTCTTTCCATCATCCGTTCTGGAACGGCTTGATTTTGATTCCACTATAAGCAATTTCTTCTCAGTGTGGGACCTTGTCCTAAAAAGGGAACCCTGGCAAGTTAGTTCAGAGTTCATAGAAGCTATACTGCTCTATCCCTTTTCATCCTCCTTAACACACGCCCCTTATGTGGTTCTGGAGACAATAAATCTCCTTTCAGAGCTGCTATTCTCCAACTGTCCCATCTCATTGCTTTCCTTGCTTCTTCCTGCACAGACTACTAGTAGGTAGGGGGTTTGTCGATACAACTCATATTGTGGGACTTGTGGAGATATCTTTACCATCTTTTTATTTTTATAAATTTGTTTTTGATGTTTAATGTTTAGTCTTGCTTTGTTATATAGTTGCTCTACCTTTTTTAATGTGGCAATTCAGAGTAATCAATCAACTCTGCTTTCACTCTTGTCATATTCTCAGAATCCTATCACTTTTTCCATTCTCCATCTCCTAATCCCCATTCTTCTCAGAAGAACTAATTGGTATTCTCTCTGTATTGTTCCTTCATGATTCAAGTGATCACATATGTTCATATGTTATACAAACAGAAGAGAGAATTCTCATACTGAGCCAATGACTGATTTAAGCCATCCATCCTACAAGTTCAGTGGTGATAATTATAGTAAAGGAAAAATTTCAGCTGGAGTTTTTGGGACATGAGTGTAAGAATGAAATGTGCTTTTTGAATTAAAAATTTCTGTAATAGCACTGACATTTCACAATGACACATAATAAAAATAAATATGCATGCAGTTAAAACAAACATAAAACTCAGGCCACGTGACTGAGAACAAAAGATTGATGCCTTTTAACAATGTTTTTATGATTGTTTTTTCAATCAGAGACTTGGTGGCTCCATAGTTTACAAGGAATAGAGATTAAAATACGTAATGAAAGTCATCTTTTAAAATGAAATAGGAAAAAAATAAAATAAAAAGAATATGCTCATCAATATATTAATGTAATTTCTGTAATTGAGAATCAAAGGATAACTCAAAATCCCTGATTAGAGGAAGCCTATCTTTCTTTTAGAAATGCCCAATTTTTTTATATATTTATTTTTTATTGGTGTTCAATTTGCCAACATATAGAATAACATCCAGTGCTCATCCCAGTCAAGTGTCCCTCTCAGTGCCCGTCACCCATTCCCCTCCAACACCCCGCCCCCCTCCCCTTCCACCACCCCTAGTTCGTTTCCCAGAGTTAGGAGTCTTTATGTTCTGTCTCCCTTCCTGATATTTCCAACATTTCTTTTCCCTTCCTTTATATTCTCTTTCACTATTATTCATATTCCCCAAATGAATGAGAACATACACTGTTTGTCCTTCTCCGATTGACTTATTTCACTCAGCATAATACCCTCCAGTTCCATCCACGTTGAAGCAAATGGTGGGTATTTGTCGTTTCTAATTGCTGAGTAATATTCCATTGTATACATAAACCACATCTTCTTTATCCATTCATCTTTCGATGGACACCGAGGCTCCTTCCACAGTTTGGCTATTGTGGCCATTGCTGATAGAAACATCGGGGTGCAGGTGTCCTCTCATAGCCTTTAAAATCTCTTTCTTTTTTTTTTTTTTTAAATCTCTTTCTTTGTATAAGTATATAGAATCTTAAGACATAAATGGACTAATCTACATGAATTTATGTCCATTTTTATCTATTTTTCAATCACTTGACATAAATGTCAAATAGTTGGCTAATAAAATTCTGAATACTTTTAATATGGATATGATCTTTCTTATTATTTTTAGATCTCTGTTAATATATGATCAGAATAAATAAATGTTTATATTAGAAAAGAAAAAGCCTCAAATCCACAATCTAAGCTTCTACCACAAGAAAATAGAAAAAGAAGGACAAAATAAACAGAAAACTAGAAGAAAGAGAATGATAACAATAAGAGGAGGAGTCAATAAAATTAAAACCACAAAAACCAAAGAGAAAATCAAACTAATAGTTTTGGTTTTTTGAAAAGACAAATAAAATTGATAAATTTCTAGCAAGGCTGACACATATAAAGGGAAGATACAATTTATAAACATCAGGAATAAAAGAGGAATTCTAACTACACAACCTGCAGACTTTAAAAGGATAATAAGTGAAAAATACAAACAAGTATATACATAGAAATTCAACAACTTACACAAAATGGTCCAATTCCTTGAAAACCACAAACACAAAACTCACCCAAGATGAAATAGATCATTTAGTTTTACATTAAATAAACTGAATATGTAGTTTAAAACCTGCCTGAAATGGAAATCTCCAAAGTTTTCTTCACTTGTAAATATAGCAAACATTTAAGATAAAATGACATATGGAATCTAGTCAAGTTCATAGAAGCAGAAAGTAAGAATTATGGTTGCCAGGGGGAGAGGGGAGATGGGGGGATGTTGATCAAGGGGTGCAAAATTTCAGTTATGCACGATGAATGAGTTCCAGATATCTAATATACAGCAATATGACTATAGTTAACAAATCTGTACTGTGTACTCAAAATTTGTTATGAGAGTAAATTTTAAGTGTTCTCACCACATGAGAGAAGAAAGAAAGAAAGAAGAAAGAAAGAAAGAAAGAAAGAAAGAAAGAAAGAAAGAAAGAAAGAAAGAAAGAAAAAGAGAAAGAAAGAGATAGTAACTATATGAGGTAATGGATATCTTAAATAACTTGATTGTGATGATTATTTTACAATGTATATGTATACTCAGAGCTGGGGGAAAAGATGAAATAACACCAATTCAACACAAACCCTTCCAGAAGACAAAAGTGGAGGGAACACTTCCCAACTTTATAAGGCCAATATCAAAGTCAAACAAAGACAGTATCAAAAAAAAAAAAAAAAGACTACAGTTCAATTTATCTTTGGAACAAAACACACGAGTTTTCAACAAAATATAAGTAAATCATGTCCATAAATATGTGGAAAGATTGCCACTACCAGGTATGATTTATACCACAAAAACAAGGCTGGCTCAATATATGAAAATCAATCCATATAATCTACAATTTTGACAGACTACAGAAGAAAAACCATATACTCAGATCAGTTGATGCAGAAAAAGCACTTGACCAAATCCAATATCCATTCATAATAACAACTCCCAGCAAACTAGAAATAAAAGGAAACTTCCTCAATTTGATAAAGAACCACAAAATTACCAATGCTAACAGCACAGTAAATGGCTAGAGTCTCAATGTTTTTCCTCCTAAAATTAAGAGCCAGGGAAGAGTGTTCACTCTCCCTAAAACAATTTACATAGTACAGATCCTGACCATTTAAATAACACAAGAAAACAAAACAAAACAAAGGCATATAATTTGGAAAGAAAGAAACAAATGTATCTTATTTGCAGAGTATATGATTGTCTACATAAAAAAATCCCAAGAAGTCTACCAAACATTTCTAAAACTATTGAGTTTAGAAAGATCATACTTCTATAAATCATACTTCTATAAATTAGGGAAAAAATTGGAAATGAAAATTTTAAATGTAGTACTGTTTACAATTGCTCCAAAAAATTAAAAGAAATCTAATAAAACATATGCAGGATCAGTATGGCAAAAAATTCAAAATGTTTATTAAAATATCAAAGCCCTAAATAAATGGAGAGTCAGACTATGTTCATAGATTGGAAGACTCAATATAGCTCAGGTTCCCAGAATTTTGGAGTAAGGTATGCCTTCACTTCATGATATCTATCCTCCATTTGAAAAGCAGCTTCTGATTTGCTACTGGATCCCAATAGAGACTAAACTCCCTAAACACAGGATAGCAAAATGACCCAAAATATCTATCATGAACATGATAATCAATTTCACTGAATCAAAATATTAGATGTGTGCAAGGCTATTCCTTTGTTAAATGGGATGGTAGGTGCAAGACCAGAAGGTATAAGCAAACTGTATAAGCAAGTGGTTCACATTCACATGGTACATATTCCTACTTCCCCAATACATAATCCTCCATGTATCCTCCCCATGGGAAGTCCACCATAAACATTTGACATTTCCACAGGAAGAAAAAAGAGCCCTCCTTGGGTTATAAATATATCATCTGCAAGGTGTGGTAGCATCATCTAGAAGAGAATGACTGTATTACAGCTCCATTCAGGGGTGACCATGAAAGACTCTGGTACAGAAAAATTCTCCCTATGGGCAGGATTTTTGAGAAGTATATTTGGCTGTCCACTTTATATGGAAGGAGATGTGTATTGTTTTGCTTTTGTTTTAAATATGGAATACATAAAATCATTTTTTAAAAAGAGGGGGATGCCTGGGTGGCTCAGGAGGTAGAGCATCTACCTTTGGCTCAGGGCATGATCCTGGGGTCCTGGGACTGAGTTCCGCATCAGGTTCCCTGCAAAGAGTCTGCTTCTCTCTCTGCCTCTCTCTCTGTCTCTAATGAACAAATAAATAAAATATTTAAAAATATAAATAGATAAATAAATAAATAAATAAGGAATACTTCATGAATTTGCATGTCATCCTTGTGCAGGGCAATGCTAATCTCCTTGTGTATTGTTCCAATTTTAGTATATGTGCTGCCAAAACAAGCACAAAAGGAGACATATTAAGAATCACACTGATTCATGACCAATGGCTCAGTGAGTTGATTGGTATTCCAGGGCTAGGAAAAAATATAACTGCAAAATTAGCAAGGAACTCCAGAGGAGACTATGTGGATGCATTTCTAAGAATGGCACAGAGTGAGGAGATGTAAATGCTCATTAGGGGATACATTATGAGATGGTGGAAAGCAAATGAAATATGGATGTTTATACCTTTGGCTCCTTATACTGAGCCAAAAGTTGGCCATGAATATGTTTCTCTTTGTAAGGCTCCCTTTGGTGCAGTCTTTTCTGCCAGGATGTAGTAATAGTTTCTGCCTCCACGGTAGTTCTTGTGGTGGTAATGGCTCCCTGCTGTCACTAGTAATAGATGACTCACCAACCCTGCACATATTTTTTTATTATATCTCCTTAAGTATCCCATTGTTTCTTAATTGACCACAGCAATCCTGATCAAATACTACACAAGAGTGCAGACTTGTATTGCTTATTATTCCAGCATCTGGAATGAGGTCTGTCACACTGTAGGTTTTCAACAAATGTTTGTCGAATGAATATGTGTTTCATCCACTTTCTGTCCAATAAAACATTTTTAATTTAAGCATCATTAATAATCAGTTTTCAAAAATGCATGATATCTGCTGTTAAAATTAATCTGGGGAATAACCTTTCTGAAGACTTTGCATTTAACAAGTATTTAACATATACACATTTTATTTTTTATTGAAACATATAGTATAACACCCAGTGCTCATCCCATCAAGTGCCCTCCTCAGTGCCAGTCAACATGTACACATTTTAATTGAGCAAATCTACCATTCAGGTATTTGTGCCAAAAAAAATCACATATATATGCAAAAGATACATGGATGATGACGCTTGTTATGTATTCTTTATAATAGTGAAAACTAGAAACAATCTAAACATGAACCACAAAGAGATTGATTGAATAAGCATGATATGCCCCTACAATGCAAAAAAGAATGATTTAGTCCTACAAAGACTGACCAGATAACTTTAAGTGTAAAAACAAATTGTAAATAAGTAGGAATCATGCCTTTTTAAAAATCCATTGTTAGCTTTAGCATAAAGTCTAGAGTTAAGCATCAGTTAATATTGGTTTTATTTGGAAGATGAGATAGAAAGGAGGGAGCTAGCTTCCATTATCCCATCATCACTGCTGAATTTTCATCAAATTGAGCAAGTATTTGCATTTTCAAAAGAAACATTTAAATAGGGGCACCTGGCTGGCTCAGCGGTAAAGCACCTGGCTTTGGCCCAGGGCGTGATCCTGGAGTCCCAGAATCGAGTCCCACATCAGGCTCCCTGCATGGAGCCTGCCTCTCTCTCTGCCTCTCTCTCTGTGTGTCTCTCATGAATAAATAAATAAAAATCTTAAAAAAAAGGAAGAAACATTTAGATATATTTACCTTTAAAAATAAACAAGTGTAACTCAAGTGTTTAAAAAATAAGTCTTGTTTAGCACAGAGCATAAGGACAATAAAATATCAAGTTGCAAAGCTTATTACAAAACAATTAAATGTAGTTGGGCTGATTATTTCTTATACTCTCATATTTAGCTTCTGCATTTACAAGTTCAAGGATTTTTTATCCAGAAAGCTATATTTATTTATTTATTTATTTTTAAAGATTTTATTTATTTATTTGAGAGAGAGCTGGGAGGGGCAGAGGGAGAGGGATAAGCAGACTCCTTGCTGAACTGGGGGAGGGGGACCCATAAGGGGGCTCCATCCCAGAACCCTGAGATCATGACCTGAGCCAAAGGCACAGGCTTAATTCACTGAGCTACCCAGGTGCCCCCAGAAAGCTGTATTTCATTAAAAAGAAGGGTATTTGATTCTTAATAAACCAATTGCACTGTTTATGGAAAATAAAATTTTTTGACCTTCCCATAAAGAGCCAACACGACTTAAGGTCCATTTTTGCAAAGATAAAAAAGTCTGATTAAGGGGATATGTGCATGACCCTCGGGAACTGTCCAACAAAGACTACTCCTTTCCCAATCCGAGTAAATCCAGACTCCCTTCACGCTGGCCCGAGACGCCGCGGCAGGGAGGACCATCTCCAGACCCCACCTATTGAGACGGGAGGATGTGCAGATCCGCGCCCACAAGGCCCCCAGGAAGGAGTAGGCGGGAGGACGTCCCAGGACTCGGAGCAGCAGGGCAAAAGGGTGCGCCAAGCCTCGGGACTCCGGGGTACGCCGTGACTGCAATGGAGCCGAGTGGCGCTGCGGGCCAGAGGAGGGCTGAGGGCACCTGTGAGCACCTGCAGAGCTCCGCCCGCCGCCCGCTGCCCTCCGCAGGCCCAGGGGTCCACACCAGCCTCACTGGATTGGGAGGGACTGAGAAAGGAGCTTGCAGAGGCGGGTTCTAAGTGTCTAGCCTTGGAGGCTTAAAGCAAAAGTGATCGTGGGTCTGGCTGGCTCATGCTACCAGATGGATCGACCTGTGAATTTTTGAGAGGAACGGGCTTGTGACCCAGAGGGCAGAAGCAGGAAGTCTTAGAGACACCCTGGGCTCTACCTCCAGAATCAGGCTCCCAGGTGCAGATGGGGCTGAGCCCATGTAAGGAGCAGGTGTTCAGCGCAGGCCAGAAAGTGTGAGGACCTTGCGCCCCCCCCCCCCCCCCCCCACACACACACCCTGCAGCACAACCTGAGAAAAGGCCCTGTTGGTGGCCGGAAGGGAAATTGTATTTATTTTGCAGACTGTGAGCTTGCCAGAAAGCAGCTGCGGTGGGTCTGTGTTGGAGCCAGAAAGACCAGGATAAATTCCAGATGCCACCTGTAAGCAAGGCCTAGAAAAGGAACATGGGTAAGAAGTTTCTCAACAGACAATGAGGATATTAATAATAATTGCTTTATGGTGTTGTTTTGAAACTTAGATAAGTCTAAGTTGTAAATCAAATAGACTAGTTCAGGGTACTAAGCCCTGAATAAGTGACAACTTGTTAGATTTAGAAGACACTTTATTCCTTTCATTGGATGACTTGTATAAACCTCACAACCATTCTCTGATATCGGTATAACTATTTGCTCGGATTGGTGCAGTGATGTGCCTAGGTCAAAAGCTAGCAGTGAAGGAATCTGGATTCAAGGGCAGGCGAGCTTCACTTCCTGCCTCAGGCATTGTGTAAATATCACATCTGCTTAAAACCAGCGCTGCAGCCTTCAGAGTACTTAGCAGAGTGACCTGTCCCCAAATTGCCAAGGATATAATGGGAAGTGAATGTAGATAGAATCTACCACTTGGCAAATGTCTTCTGGGATTTCTGGGGTCCCTTTTATCCCTGAGTCAAACAGACCCTCCTAGACCCTGATGCACTGGCAGGCTATGTTTTCAGTCTGAGATTATAGTGAACTCCAAGACAGTAAGCTTTGAGACTTTAAAATTAGTTCCTCAGGGTCCAGGTCCTTCATTTTATTTTTTTTTAAATTAATTTTTATTGGTGTTCAATTTACCAACATACAGAAAAACACCCAGTGCTCATCCCGTCAAGTGTCCACCTCAGTGCCTGTCACCCATTCCCCTCCAACACCCGCCCTCCTCCCCTTCCACCACCCCTAGTTCGTTTCCCAGGGTTAGGAGTCTTTATGTTCTATCTCCCTTCCTGATATTTCCCAACATTTCTTTTCCCTTCCTTTATATTCCCTTTCACTATTATTTATATTCCCCAAATGAATGAGAACATACACTGTTTGTCCTTCTCCGATTGACTTATTTCACTCAGCATAATACCCTCTAGTTCCATCCACGTTGAAGCAAATGGTGGGTATTTGTCGTTTCTAATGGCTGAGTAATATTCCATTGTATACATAAACCACATCTTCTTTATCCATTCATCTTTCGATGGACACCGAGGCTCCTTCCACAGTTTGGCTATTGTGGCCATTGCTGATAGAAACATCGGGGTGCAGGTGTCCCGACGTTTCATTGCATCTGAATCTTTGGGGTAAATCCCCAACAGTGCAATTGCTGGGTCGTAGGGCAGGTCTATTTTTAACTCTTTGAGGAACCTCCACACAGGTTTCCAGAGTGGCTGCACCAGTTCACATTCCCACCAACAGTGTAAGAGGGTTCCCTTTTCTCCGCATCCTCTCCAACATTTGTTGTTTCCTGCCTTGTTAATTTTCCCCATTCTCACTGGTGTGAGGTGGTATCTCATTGTGCTTTTGATTTGTATTTCCCTGATGGCAAGTGATGCAGAGCATTTTCTCATGTGCTTGTTGGCCATGTCCATGTCTTCCTCTGTGAGATTTCTCTTCATGTCTTTTGCCCATTTCATGATTGGATTGTTTGTTTCTTTGGTGTTGAGTTTAATAAGTTCTTTATAGATTTTGGAAACTAGCCCTTTATCTGATATGTCATTTGCAAATATCTTCTCCCATTCTGTAGGTTGTCTTTTAGTTTTGTTGACTGTATCCTTTGCTGTGCAAAAGCTTCTTATCTTGATGAAGTCCCAATAGTTCATTTTTGCTTTTGTTTCTTTTGCCTTCGTGGATGTATCTTGCAAGAAGTTACTGTGGCCGAGTTCAAAAAGGGTGTTGCCTGCGTTCTCTTCTATGATTTTGATGGACTCTTGTCTCACATTTAGATCTCTCATCCATTTTGAGTTTATCTTTGTGTATGGTGAAAGAGAGTGGTCCAGTTTCATTCTTCTGCATGTGGATGTCCAATTTTCCCAGCACCATTTATTGAAGAGACTGTCTTTCTTCCCGTGGATAGTCTTTCCTCCTTTATCAAATATTAGATGATCATACATTTCAGGGTCCACTTCTGGGTTCTCTATTCTGTTCCATTGATCTATGTGTCTGTTTTTGTGCCAGTACCACACTGTCTTGATGACCACAGCTTTGTAGTACAACCTGAAATCTGGCATTGTGATGCCCCCATCAGCATCTTTTTTAAAATTCCCCTGGCTATTCGGGGTCTTTTCTGATTCCACACAAATCTTAAAATAATTTGTTCTAACTTTCTGAAGAAAGTCCATGGTATTTTGATAGGGATTGCATTAAATGTGTAAATTGCCCTGGGTAACATTGACATTTTTACAATATTAATTCTGCCAATCCATGAGCATGGAATATTTTTCCATCTCTTTGTGTCTTCCTCAATTTCTTTCAGAAGTGTTCTATTGTTTTTAGGGTATAGATCTTTTACCTCTTTGGTTAGGTTTATTCCTAGGTATCTTATGCTTTTGGGTGCAATTGTAAATGGGATTGACTCCTTAATTTCTCTTTCTTCAGTCTCATTGTTAGTGTATAGAAATGCCATTGATTTCTGGGCATTGATTTTGTATCCTGCCACGCTACCAAATTGCTCTATGAGTTCTAGCAATCTTGGGGGCTTTTGGGTTTTCTATGTAGAGTATCATGTCATCGGCAAAGAGGGAGAGTTTGACTTCTTTTTGCCAATTTGAATGCCTTTAATGTCTTTTTGTTGTCTGATTGCTGAGGCGAGGACTTCCAGAACTATGTTGAACAGCAGTGGTGAGAGTAGACATCCCTGTCTTGTTCCTGATCTTAGGGGAAAGGCTCACAGTGCTTCCCCAATGAGAATGATATTTGCTGTGGGATTTTCGTAAATGGCTTTTAAGATGTTGAGGAAAGTTCCCTCTATCCCAACACTCTGAAGGGTTTTGATCAGGAATGGATGCTGTATTTTGTCAAATGCTTTCTCTGCATCTAATGAGAGTATCATACGGTTCTTGGTTTTTCTCTTGCTGATATGATGAATCACATTGATGGTTTTACGAGTGTTGAACCAGCCTTGTGTCCCGGGGATAAATCCTACTTGGTCATGGTGAATAATTTTCTTAATGTGTTGTTGGATCCTATTGACTAGTATCTTGTTGAGAATTTTTGCATCCATGTTCATCAGGGATATTGGTCTGTAATTCTCCTTTTTGGTGGGATCTTTGTCTGGTTTTGGAATTAAGGTGATGCTGGCCTCATAGAACGAATTTGGAAGTACTCCATCTCTTTCTATCTTTCCAAACAGCTTTAGTAGAATAGGTATGATTTCTTCTTTAAACGTTTGATAGAATTCCCCTGAGAAGCCATCTGGCCCTGGACTCTTGTGTCTTGGGAGGTTTTTGATGACTGCTTCAATTTCCTCCCTGGTTATTGGCCTGTTCAGGTTTTCTATTTCTTCCTGCTCCAGTTTTGGTAGTTTGTGGGTTTCCAGGAATGCGTCCATTTCTTCTAGTTTTCCTAATTTATTGGTGTAGAGCTGTTCATAATATGTTTTTAAAATTGTTTGTATTTCCTTGGTGTTGGTAGTGATCTCTCCTTTCTCATTCATGATTTTATTAATTTCAGTCTTCTCTCTCTTCTTTTTAATAAGGCTGGCTAATGGTTTATCTATAATTCTTTCAAAGAACCAACTCCTGGTTCTGTTGATCTGTTCCACAGTTCTTTTGGTCTCGATTTCATTTAGTTCTGCTCGAATTTTAATTAACTCTCTTCTTCTGCTGGGGGTGGGGTCTATTTGTTGCTTTTTCTCTAGTTTCTTTATGTGTATGGTGAGCTTTTGAATTTGAGTTCTTTCCAGTTTTTGAATGGATGCTTGTATTGCGATGTATTTCCCCCTCAGGACTGCTTTTGCTGCATCTCAAAGATTTTGAACGGTTGTATCTTCATTCTCATTAGTTTCCATGAATCTTTTTAATTCTTCCTTAATTTCCTGGTTGACCTTTTCATCTTTTAGCAGGATGGTCCTTAACCTCCACGTGTTTGTGGTCCTTCCAAACTTCTTGTTGTGATTAAGTTCTAATTTCAAGGCATTATGGTCTGAGAATATACAGGGGACTATCCCGATCTTTTGGTATCGGTTCAGACCCGATTTGTGACAGGTCCTTCATTTTAGAGCAAAGTAGCTCTTGTGAAGCAGAAAGCAAAGGGATTCTAGATAGGAATGTCTTCCCTGGAAAAGAGCACCCCTTCACTTTAGACCTCTCTCCAGAGTTTCAGAGTAGAGACAAAGAGCCCACAAAGGTCAGTACAGCCAGAAGCAGTTCTTGATCCCCCTGTCAAGAATGAGCCAGACTTGGTGATTCTACCACATTCAGAAGCCACAACATTGTGTGACAGTGAGGACTTTGGGCCAGCCTTCAGAAGAGCAAGGTAAGCTGGGTTGGCCTGGGGGTAGGTTACTCAGGAAAGGCCACTTCATCGGAGAACTTTTGAGAGTGAGGTCTGAGGATAGCCTTAAGCAGGAAGAAGGAAGAAATTCTGCCTCCACTTTCCCTAAATAGCCCTGTGCTTTACAGATGCTGCTGTCACATGTGTCCATCACCACATGTGGTACTAGTGATGTTATCCTTACCTCGTGGAATCTCATAATGATTGTTCATGAAGCATTTCCATGCTCATCTACTTCTGACTCATTTAAAACTTTAGAGAAATTGGGTCTTAAAGTGTCAGTGCAATGTCCAGGGCTACCTATTTGACAGATCTGGAACTCAAAGGCAGTGCCATTCATTTGGTCTCAGGTCCAAGTTTCAGTTAATTTATTTTTATTGAAGAGTCGTGATCTTTTATATGGCTATTTCACAGTTTATTTATCCATTCACCACTTGATACATATTTGGATTATTTCCAGCCATAAACACTTATATACAGATTTCTATGTGTGGACATACATCTTCATTCTCTTGAGTTAATACCAAGGAGTGAATGGGATTGCTGGGTCTCATAATAAGTATATTTTAACTTAATAAACTATCAAACTTTTTCAAAATGGCTGTACCAGTTTTCATTTATATTAGCAGCACGTGAGGGTTCTAGCTCCTCTGACTCTTCACAAGCATTTAATGATTACAGGCTTTTTATTTGAGCCATTATATTAGTTTGTAATGGTATTTCATTGTAGTTTTAATTTGATTTTCCTCATGTCTAATAATGATTATGTTTTTCTATGTTTTGTATCCTTTTTTTTAAAAAAAAAAGATTTTATTTACTTCTTTGAGAAAGAATGTGAGGGAGGAGAAGAGGCAGAGGGACAAGCGAACTCCATGGTGAGCACAGAGTCGGACATGGGGTTCAATCCCATTACCCCAAATCACGAACTGAGCCAAAATCAAGAGTCAGGTCATCAACTCACTTAGCCACTCAGGTATTCCTTTCATGTTCCTTTTTGGTGAAGTGCTTGTTTGATCTTTTTCCCATTTTACTTTTTAAGTTTTTTCTTTAACTACAGAGTTTAATTTTATTCTTCAATTGTGACATTGTTACTCACCTGGAAAAAAAGTAACTTCTTACTGATTTGAAGAGTTATATATATTTTATAAAAATTTTTCCTAAGATAAATGATTTATAGATATTTTCCTTCCGCTTATGTTTTTTCATATTCCTAACAGTATTTTTCAAAGAGCTGAGGTTTATATTTAAGAAGCTAGAAAAATCTGGGCAGCCCCGGTGGCGCCGCGGTTTAGCGCCGCCTGCAGCCTGGGGTGTGATCCTGGAGACCCGGAATGGAGTCCAATGTTGGGCTCCCCGTGTGGAGCCTGCTTCTTCCTCTGCCTGTGTCTCTGCCTCTCTCTCTCTCTCTCTCTCTCTCTCTGAATAAATAAATTTTTAAAAAATCTAAAAAAAAAAAAAGAAGCTAGAAAAATCTTAAACTACCTTAAACCAAAAGGAACCCAAAAAAACAAAAATGCAGAACAAAAAATAAAGACTAAAGCCAGCAGAAGGAAGAGAATAATAAAGAATAGAGCAGATCAATGAAACCAGGAGCTGGATCTTTGAAAAAAGTTAATAAAATTGATAAACCCCTAGCCAGAATTATCAAAAAGAAAAAAGAGGGGAGAAGTTAAGATGGCAGAGGAGTAAGGGTATCCAAGCTTCTCTGATCCCTAGAACACAGCTAGATAAATATCAAATCATTTTGAACAGACAAGAAATTGATCTGAGGACTGAGAAAGCAAAAATCCACAACTAGAGGTTGAAAAAACAGACACATCATGGAAGGTAGGAGTGGCAGAGAGTTGATTTGGGGGAGAAAGGAAGTGTGGGTATTGCAAAGGGGAAACTGATCACTGAGGGAAGAGCGAGAGAGAGAGAAAGAGAAAGAGAGAGAGAGAGAGAAAGAGAATCAGGAGGAGGGGCAAGATGCCGGAAGAGTAGGGTCCCCAAGTCACCTGTCCCCACCAAATTACCTAGATAACTTTCCAATCATCCTGAAAATCTACGAATTCGGACTGAGATTTAAAGAGAGAACAGCTGGAATGCTACAGTGAGAAGAGTTCGTGCTTCTATCAAGGTAGGAAGACGGGAAAAAAGAAATAAAGAAACAAAAGGCCTCCAAGGGGGAGGGGCCCCGCGAGGAGCCGGGCTGAGGCCGGGGCAAGTGTCCCCAGGACAGGAGAGCCCTGTCCCGGAGAAGCAGGAGCTGCACCAACCTTCCCCGCGGAAAGGGACTTGCAGGGAGTTAGAGCAGGACCCAGGAGGGCGGGGATGCCCTCGGGCTCCCTGGGACACTAACAGGCACCTGCGCCCCGGGGAGAGTGCGCCGAGCTCCCTAAGGGCTGCAGCGCGCACTGCGGGACCCGGAGCAGCTCGGAGGGGCTCGGGCGGCGGCTCAGCGGAGGGGGCTGCGGGGCGGGAGCGCGAATCCAACAGCGCAGGCCCCAGAGCACAGGGCGCCGGGACACAGCCCAGGATCCGGCCTCCCCCCGGGACAGGCAGAGGCCGGGAGGGCCCAGGACAGCGAGGATGCTCCTGCCCAGAGCTGAGCAGATCAGCGGCCCCGCCCCCGGAGCCTCCAGGCCCTGCAGACGGAGAGCTCTGGAGTTACTGCGGGGGCTGAATCCAGGGCTCCAGAGCTAGCCCCGCCACTGGGGTTGTTCCTCCTGGGGCCTCACGGGGTAAACAACCCCCCTGAGCCGTGCACCAGGCAGGGGCAGAGCAGCTCCCCCAAGTGCTAACACCTGAAAATCAGCACAAGAGGCCCCTCCCCCAGAAGACCAGCTAGACGGACAAGTTCTAGGGAAAGTCAAGGGACTTAAAGTATACAGAATCAGAAGATATTCCCCCATGTTTTTTTTTTTCTTTTTGATTTATGATTGCTTCCCCCACCCTTTTTTTCCCCTTCTTTCTTTTTCTTTCTCTTTTTCTTCTCTTTTTTCCTTTTTTCTTCCTTTTTTCTTTTTTGTTTTTCCCTTTTCTTTCCTTCTTTCTCTCCTCTCTTTTTCTCCTTTTCCCAATATAACTTGTTTTTGGCCAGTCTGCACTGAGCAAAATGACTAGAAGGAAAACCTTACCTCAAAAGAAAGAATCAGAAACAGTCCTCTCTCCCACAGAGTTACAAAATCTGGATTACAATTCAATGTCAGAAAGCCAATTCAGAAGCACTGTTATACAGCTACTGGTGGCTCTAGAAAAAAGCATAAAGGACTCAAGAGACTTCATGACTGCAGAATTTAGATCCAATCAGGGAGAAATTAAAAATCAATTGAATGAGATGCAAACCAAACCAGAAGTCCTAACAAGGAGGGTTAACGAGGTGGAAGAACCAGGGAGTGACATAGAAGACAAGTTGATGGCAAAGAAGGAAACTGAGGAAAAAAGAGACAAACAATTAAAAGACCATGAAGACAGATTAAGGGAAATAAACAACAGCCTGAGGAAGAAAATCCTACGTTTAATCAGGGTTCCCGAGGGCGCCAAAAGGGACAGAAGTCCAGAATATGTATTTGAACAAATCCTAGCTGAAAACTTTCCTAATCTGGGAAGGGAAACAGGCACTCAGATCCAGGAAATAGAGAGAGGCCCCCCTAAAATCAATAAAAACCATTCAACACCTTGACATTTAACAGTGAAGGTTGCAAATTCCAAAGATAAAGACAAGATCCTTAAAGCAGCAAGAGACAAGAAATCACTGACTTTTATGGGAAGGAGTATTAGGGTAACAGCAGACCTCTCCACCGAGACCTGGCAGGACAGAAAGGGCTGGCAGGATATATTCAGGGTCCTAAATGAGAAGAACCTGCAACCAAGAATACTTTATCCAGCAAGGATCTCATTCAGAATGGAAGGAGAGATAAAGAGCTTCCAAGACAGGCAGGAACTGAAAGAATATGTGACCTCCAAACCAGCTCTGCAAGAAATTTTAAGGGGGACTCTTAAAATTCCCCTTTAAGAAGAAGCTCAGTGGAACAATCCACAAAAACAAGGACTGAATAGATATCATGATGACACTAAACTCATATCTGTCAATAGTAACTCTGAACGTGAACGGGTTTAATGACCCCATCAAAAGGTGCAGGGTTTCAGACTGGATAAAAAATCAGGACCCATCTATTTGCTGTCTACAAGAGACTCATTTTAGACAGAAGAACACCTACAACCTGAAAATAAAAGGTTGGAGAACCATTTACCATTCAAATGGTCCTCAAAGTATTATGCTGAGTGAAGTAAGTCAGTCAGAGAAGGACAAACAGTGTATGTTCTCATTCATTGGGGGAATATAAACAATAGTGAAAGGGAATATAAGGGAAGGGAGAAGAAATGTGTGGGTAATATCAGGAAGGGACACAGAACATAAAGACTCCGAACTCTGGGAAATGAACTAGGGCTGGTGGAAGGGGAGGAGGGCACGGGGTAGGGGTGAATGGGTGACGGGCACTGAGGGGGACACTTGTCGGGATGAGCACTGGGTGTTATTCTGTATGTTGGTAAATTGAACACCAATAAAAATTAATTTATTAAAAACAAACAAACAAAACAAGGGTCTGCAAAAGAAAGCAGGCGTAGCCATCCTTATATGAGATAAACTAAAATTTACCCCGAAGACTGTAGTGAGAGACGAAGAGGGACACTCTATCATACTTAAAGGATCTATCCAACAAGAGGACTTAACAATCCTCAATATATATGCCCCGAATGTGGGAGCTGCCAAATATTTAAACCAATTAATAACCAAAGTGAAGAAATAGTTAGATAATAATACACTTATACTTGGTGACTTCAATCTAGCTCTTTCTACCCTCAAAAGGTCTTCTAAGCACAACAGCTCCAAAGAAACGAGAGCTTTAAATGATACACTGGACCAGATGGATTTCACAGATATCTACAGAACTTTACATCCAAACTCAACTGAATACACATTCTTCTCAAGTGCACATGGAACTTTCTCCAGAATAGACCACATACTGAGTCACAAATCAGGTCTGAACCAATACCAAAAGATCGGGATAGTCCCCTGTATATTCTCAGACCATAATGCATTGAATTAGAATTAAATCACAACAAGAAGTTTGGAAGGACTTCAAACTCGTGGAGGTTAAGGACCATCCTGCTAAAAGATGAAAGGGTCAACCAGGAAATTGAGGAAGAATTTAAAAGATTCATGGAAACTAATGATAATGAAGATACAACCGTTCAAAATCTTTGGGATATGGCAAAAGCAGTCCTGAGGGGGAAATACATCACAATACAAGCATCCATCCAAAAACTGGAAAGAACTCAAATACAAAAGGTAACCTTACACATAAAGGAGCTAGAGAAAAAAAACAGCAGATGGACCCTACACCCAGCAGAAGAAGAGAGTTAATTAAGATTCGAGCAGAACTCAACAAAATCGAGACCAGAAGAACTGTGGAACAGATCAACAGAACCAGGAGTTGGTTCTTTGAGAGAATTAATAAGATAGATAAACCATTAGTCAGCCTTATTAAAAAGAAGAGAGAGAAGACTGAAATTAATAAAATCATGAATGAGAAAGGAGAGATCACTACCAACACCAAGGAAATACAAACGATTTTAAAAACATATTATGAACAGCTCTACGCCAATAAATTAGGCAATCTAGAAGAAATGGATGCATTCCTGGAAACCCACAAACTACCAAAACTGGAACAGGAAGAAACAGAAAACCTGAACAGGCCAATAACCAGGGAGGAAATTGAAGCAGTCATCAAAAACCTCCCAAGACACAAAAGTCCAGGGCCAGATGGCTTCCCAGGGGAATTCTATCAAACGTTTAAAGAAGAAATCATACCTATTCTACTAAAGCTGTTTGGAAAGATAGAAAGAGATGGAGTACTTCCAAATTTGTTCTATGAGGCCAGCATCACCTTAATTCCAAAACCAGACAAAGACCCCACCTAAAAGGAGAATTATACACCAATAACCCTGATGAACACGGATGCAAAAATTCTCAACAAGATACTAGCCAATAGGATCCAACAGTACATTAAGAAAATTATTCTCCATGACCAAGTAGTATTTATCCCCCGACACAAGGCTGGTTCAGCACTCGTAAAACAATCAATGTGATTCATCATACAAGCAAGAGAAAAAACAAGAATCATATGATCCTCTCATTAGATGCAGAGAAAGCATTTGACAAAATACAGCATCCATTCCTGATCAAAACTCTTCAGAGTGTAGGGATAGAGGGGACATTCCTCAACATCTTAAAAGCCATCTATGAAAAGCCCACAGGAAATATCTTTCTCAATGGGGAAGCAGTGGGAGCCTTTCCCCTAAGATCAGGAACAAGACAGGGATGTCCACTCTCGCCACTGCTATTCAACATAGTACTGGAAGTCCTCGCCTCAGGAATCAGACAACAAAAAGACATAAAAGGCATTCAAATTGGCAAAGAAGAAGTCAAACTCTCCCTCTTCACCGATGACATGATACTCTACATAGAAAACCCAAAAGACTCCACCCCAAGATTGCTAGAACACATACAGCAATTTGGCAGCATGGCAGGATACAAAATCAATGCCCAGAAATCAGTGGCATTTCTATACAGTAACAATGAGACTGAAGAAAGAGAAATTAAGGAGTCAATCCCATTTACAATTGCACCCAAAAGCATAAGATACCTAAGAATAAACCTAACCAAAGAGGTATAGGATCTATACCCTAAAAACTACAGAACACTTCTGAAAGAAATTGAGGAAGACACAAAGAGATGGAAAAAATTCCATGCTCATGGATTGGCAGAATTAATATTGTGAGAATGTCAATATTACCCAGGGCAATTTACACATTTAATGCAATCCCTATCAAAATACCATGGACTTTCTTCAGAGAGTTAGAACAAATTATTTTAAGATTTGTGTGGAATCAGAAAAGACCCCGAATAGCCTGGGGAATTTTAAAAAAGAAAACCATAGCTGGGGGCATCACAATGCCAGATTTCAGGTTGTACTACAAAGCTGTGGTCATCAAGACAGCATGGTACTGGCACAAAAACAGACACATAGATCAATGGAACAGAATAGAGAATCCAGAAGTGGACCCTCAACTTTATGGTCAACTAACATTCGATAAAGGAGGAAAGACTATCCACTGGAGGAAAGACAGTCTCTTCAATAAATGGTGCTGGGAAAATTGGACAGCCACATGCAGAAGTATGAAACTAGACCACTCTCTTTCACCATACACAAAGATAAACTCAAAATGGATGAAAGATCTAAATGTGATACAAGATTCCATCAAAATCCTAGAGGAGAACACAGGAACACCCTCTTTGAACTCGGCCACAGTAACTTCCTGCAAGATACATCCACGAAGGCAAAAGAAACAAAAGCAAAAATGAACTATTGGGACTGCCTCAAGATAAGAAGCTTTTGCACAGCAAAGGATACAGTCAACAAAACTAAAAGACAACCTACAGAATGGGAGAAGATATTTGCAAATGTCGTTTCAGATAAAGGGCAGTTTCCAAGATCTATAAAGAACTTATTAAACTCAACACCAAAGAAACAAACAATCCAATCATGAAATGGGCAAAAGACATGAAAAGAAATCTCACAGAGGAAGACATAGACATGGCCAACATGCACATGAGAAAATGCTCTGCATCACTTGCCATCAGGGAAATACAAATCAAAAGCACAATGGGATACCACCTCACACCAGTGAGAATAGGGAAAATTAACAAGGCAGGAAACCACAAATGTTAGAGAGGATGCGGAGAAAGGGAACCCTCTTACACTGTTGGTGGGAATGTGAACTGGTGCAGCCACTCTGGTAAACTGTGTGGAGGTTCCTCAAAGAGTTAAAAATAGACCTGTCCTATGACCCAGCAATTGCACTGTTGGGGATTTACCCCAAAGATACAGATGCTATGAAATGCCGGGACACCTGTACCATGATGTTTATAGCAGCAATGTCCACTATAGCCAAACTGTGGAAGGAGCCTCGGTGTCCATCGAAAAATGAATGGATAAAGAAGATGTGGTTTATGTATACAATGGAATATTCCTCAGCCATTAGAAACGACAAATACCCACCATTTGCTTCGACGTGGATGGAACTGGAGGGTATGATGCTGAGTGAAGTAAGTCAATCGAGAAGGACAAACTTTGTATGTTCTCATTCATTTGGGGAATATAAATAATAGTGAAAGGGAATAGAAGGGAAGGGTGAAGAGATGGGTAGGAAATATCAGAAAGGGAGACAGAACATAAAGACTCCTAAGTCTGGGAAACGAACAAGGGTGGTGGAAGGGGAGGAGGGCGGGGGGTGGGGGATGAATGGGTGATGGGCACTGAGGGGGGCACTTGACGGGATGAGCACTGGGTGTTATTCTGTATGTTGGCAAATTGAACACCAATAAAATATAAATTTATTTAAAAAAAAAGAAAGAGAATCAGCATTTAGGGGATTGTACAAGATAAACTATTCCCAAAAAATATTTGCTGGGAAAAGGATAGGGGCTAAACTGCAAGTTTTTTTTATAAGCAGTGGAGTGCAAAGTCTGAAGTTTGGAGGTCCATACTAGCTCTGGTGGGGAAGGAGGGTGGAGACCCAGGACCAGGCAGTGTGGTTTAAGGATCCCCTTGGGTCACATGAGGAGAAACAGTTTCTCTCCTTTGAGTGCATTTGGGAGTGGCAGTGTGGCCTCTCTGGGAATAAAAAGACCCCTAGCATAGGAAAAAGATACCCCCTGAGGGCAGCAAGCCTTGATTGCTGGCTTTTTAATGCCCTTTACCATAAACTTTGAACAACTGCTTGAGTGACCATTACATTCAATGACACACTGGCAAATGGCAAAAGTGTGGTGAGATCTTCCCCCAGAGAGTCAGTGTGAGTCCAGCCTCGTGGATCTCTAAAATGTGGAGTATTGAAACCTAGCCACAAGCCTGAGATAAAACACAGGACTGCTGTGCTGCCTGGCAGGCAGACAGCTCAGAGTGAAGGCAGGGATTTAGTGGAAGCAGAACACAAGAGAGGTGAGTGCTTGCTTTTCTGTAAGGGCATCCTAAAGAGTAGCAAGTGCAAATTCCCAACTCCAGGGAAAAAAGAATAGGCAATGTAATTTCCCTGCCCTGTCCCCCCCATTCCCCCCATCAGCACTGACCAATTTCAGTGAACAAAACACGGCCACCTAGTGGAGGCCAGAGCCCCCATCTTCCTGCACCCTGCAGGTGCATCTCCACTAGGGCAAGTCCACCTGAGAATCAGCACAGCAGGCCCCTCCCCAGAACATCAGCACAAACCACTCACAGATACCAACTCCACTGATCATAGAGTGCTGCAAAGCTTAAGCTCTAAGGGGAAATTGAATCTAGCTTCCTTTTTGTTTTTGTTTTTTGGCTCTAGCTTCTTAGCTTCTTTTACCAAGCAAACCAAAACACACCTATATCTACCTTCCTTTTTTTTTTTTTTTTTTTTTTTGACTTCATAATATAGCCATTACTCTTAGGAGCAGGAATACAACAGATTTTCCTAACAGTCATACACAAAAACACAGTGACCCAGACAAAATGACAAGATGGAGGAATTCACTGCAAAAGAAAGAACAGGAAGTCACAGGCAGGGGTTTAGCTAATACAGATACAAGCAAGATATCTGAACCAGAATTAATAATCATAAGGGTAGTGGATGGGCTTGAGAAAAGCATAGAAAACACTTAGAGAATCCTTTACTGCAGAAATAAGAGAACTAAATCTAGTCAGGACTAAACTAAAAATCCTATAACCAAGATGCAAAACCAAATGCATGCATTGCCATAAGGATGAATGAAGCAGAACAAATCAGTGATATAGAAGATAAAATTATGGACAAAATTATGGACAAAATGAAGCTGAAAAAAGAGGGAAAGAAAAGTACTGGATCACAAATGTAGACCTACGGAAGTCAGTGACTCCTTAAAGCGTAATAACATTCATATCATAAGAGTCCAAGAAGTGGAAAAGAGGGGGGAAAGGGCAGAAGATTTATCTGAGCAAAGTATAGCTGAAAACTTTCCTAATCAGGGGAAGGAAACATCAAAATCCAAGAGCACAGAGAGCTCCCATTAAATTCATCAAAATCCAGACATCACCAAGACATGTCATAGTCAAATTCACAAAATGAACAGTCAAGGAAAGAATCTTGAAATCAGCAAGAGAAAGAGTCCTTAACCTACAAGGGAAGGCAGATCAGGGGACACCTGTGTGGCTCAGCAGTTGAGTGTCTCCCTTTGGTTCAGGGCGTGATCCTGGGGTCCTGGAATCAAGTCCCTCACCAGGCTCCCCATAAGGAGTCCCTCTGCCTGTGTCTCTGCCTCTCTCTGTGTGTCTCTCATGAATAAATAAATAAAATCTTTTTTTAAAAAAGAAGGCAGATAAGGTTCAAAGAAGAAAATTTGGCAGGCCAAAAAAAGGTGGTATGACATATTCAACATGCTGAATGGAAAAAATATGCAGCCAAGAATACTTTATCCAGCAAGGCTTTCATTCAGAATAGAAGGAGAGATAAAGCGTTTCCCAGGCAAACAAAAATCAAAGGAGTTCGTGACTGCCAAACCAGCCCTACAAGAAATATTAAAGGATACTCTGCATGGGGGGAAAAGACCAAAAACAACGAAGATTAGAAAGGAACAAAGAACTCCACCAGAAACACCAGTTTTATGGGTAACACAATGGCACTAAATTCGTATCTTTCAATAATCACTTTGAATGTCAATAGAATAAATGCTCTGATCAAAAGACATAGGGTATGAGAATGGACAAAAAAATGAGACCCATCCATATGCTGCCTATAAGAGACTCATTTTAGACCTAAAGACATCCCAGATTGAAAGTGAGGGGATAGAGAACCATCGATCATGCTAAGGAACAACAAAAGAAAGCTGGAGTAGCCATATGTGTATCAGACAAACTAGATTTTAAACCAAAGACTAACAAGAGATGAAGAAAGGCAATATATCATAGAGAAGTCATCTATCCATCAAGAAGATCTAAAAAATTGCAAATACTCATGCCCCCAACTTGGGAGCATCCAAATATATAATTCAATTTATAACAAATACAAAGAAACTTATTGATAATAATACAATAACAGTAAGTACTGGGACTTTAACACCCCACTTCTAGCAATGGACATATTATCTATGCAGAAAACCATCAAGGAAACAATAACCTTGAATGATATATTGGACTAGAAGGACATAAGAGGTATATTCAGAGCATTTCATCCTAAAGCAGCAGAATACACATTTTTCTCGAATGCACATGGAACATTTACCAGAATATCACATATTGGGTCACAAATCAGCCATCAACAAGTAAAAAGAGACTGAGATCTTACCATGCATATTTTCAGACCACAATGCCATGAACCTTGAAATCAATTGCAAGAAAAAAATTGGAAAAAACACAAATACATGAAAGTTAAAGAACATCCTACTAGAGAATGAATGGGTTAAACAAAAATTAAAGAATTAAATACATGGAAGCAAATAAGAATGAAAACATGACAGTCCAAACCCTTTGAGATGTAGCAAAGGTGGTCCTAGGAGAGAAGTATATAGCAATATTGGCCTACCTCAAGAAACAAAAACAGTCTCAAATATGCAACCTAAACTTACACCTACAGGAGCTAGAAAAAGAATGGCAAATAAAGCCTAAAGCCAGCAGAAGGGAAATAAAAAAGATTAAGACAGGGGGAAAATGATATAGAACCAAAAAAAAAAAAAAAAAACCAAATAGAACAAATCAACAAAACCATGAGCTGGTTCTTAGAAATAATTAATAAAACTGATAAGCCACTTGCCAGACTTATCAAAAAGAAAAGAGAAAGGGCCCAAATAGATAAAATCATGAATTAAAGAGGAGAGATCACAACCAACACTACAGAAATATAAACAAGTATAAGAGAATATTATGAAAAATTAAATACCAACAAACTGGGCAATCTGGAAGAAATGTATAAGTTTCTAGAAATATACAGTCTACCAAAACTGAAACAGGAAGAAATAGAAAATTTGAACAGACCATGAGCAACAAAGAAATTGGATTGGTAGTCAAAAGTCTCTGGGACCAGATGGCTTTACAGGGGAATTCTACCAGAAAAAAAAGAGTTAGTGCCTATTATTCTGAAGCTGTTTCAAAAAATAGAAATGGAAGGAAAACTTCCAAACTTATTCCACAAGGCCAGCATTAACTTGATTCCAAAACCAGACAAAGACCCCATTTTTTTAATACTAAATTTATTTTTTATTGTTGTTCAATTTTCCAATATACAGAATAACACCCAGTGCTCATCCCGTCAAGTGCCCACCTCAGCGCCTGCCACCCAGTCACTCCCACCCCCCGCCCACCTCCTCTTCCACCACCTCTAGTTCGTTTCCAGAGTTAGGAGTCGTCCATGTTCCGTCTCCCTTTCTGACATTTCCCACCCATTTCTTCTCCCTTCCCCTCTATTCCCTTTCACTATTATTTATATTCCCCAAATGAATGAGAACATATAATGTTTGTCATTCTCCGAATGACTTTTTTCACTCAGGATAATACCCTCCAGTTCCATCCACGTCGAAGCAAATGGTGGGTATTTGTCATTTCTAATGGCTGAGTAATATTCCATTGTATACATAAACCACATCTTCTTTATCCATTCATTTTTCGATGGACACCGAGGCTCCTTCCACAGTTTGGCTATTGTGGACATTGCTGCTAGAAACATGGGGGTGCAGGTGTCCTGGCGTTTCATTGCATCTGTATCTTTGGAGTAAATCCCCACCAGTGCAATTGTTGAGTCATAGGGCAGGTCTATTTTTAACTCTTTGAGGAACCTCCACACAGTTTTCCAGAGTGGCTGCACTAGTTCACATTCCCACCAACAGTGTAAGAGGGTTCCCTTTTCTCCACATCCTCTCCAACATTTGTGGTTTCCTGCCTTGTTAATTTTCCCCATTCTCAGTGGTGTGAGGTGGTATCTCATTGTGGTTTCAGATAAAGGGCTAGTTTCCAAGATCTATAAAGAACTTATTAAACTCAACAGCAAAGAAACAAACAATCCAATCATGAAATGGGCAAAAGACATGAACAGAAATCTCACAGAGGAAGACATAGACATGGCCAACAAGCACATGAGAAAATGCTCTACATCACTTGCCATCAGGGAAATACAAAGACCCCATTAAAAAAAGAATTATACATCAATATCCCTGATGAACATGGGTGCAAAAATTCTTAACAAGATACTAGGAAACCAAATCCAATAGTTAATTAAAAGAATTACTCCCCTTGATCAAGAGGGACTTATTACTAGGCTACAGGAGTGGTTTGATATTCACAAATTAAGCAACATAATACACCACTTCAATAAAAGAGAGTATAAGAACCATTTGAGGGATCCCTGGGTGGCTCAGCGGTTTGGCGCCTGCCTTTGGCCCAGGGCACGATCCTGGAGTTCCAGGATCGAGTCCCGCGTCGGGCTCCCTGCATGGAGCCTGCTTCTCCCTCCTCCTGTGTCTCTGCCTCTCTCTCTCTCTATGTCTATCATGAATAAATAAAAAAAAATTTTTTAAACCATTTGATCCTCTCAATAGATCCAGAAAAAGCATTTGACAAGATAAAGCATCCATTCTTGATAAAAACCTTCAACAAAGTAGGTATAGATGGAACATACCTCAATATCATAAAAACCATATATGAAAGACCCACAGGTAATACCATCCTCAATGGGGAAGAACTGAGAGTTTTTCCTCTGCAGTCAGGATATCCACTCCGAACACTGCTATTTAACATAGTACTGCAGGGGGCACCTGGGTGGCTAGTGAGTTAAGTGTCTGCATTCAGCTCAGGATATGATCCTGGAGTCCTGGGATCAAGTCCCATGTAGGCTCCCTACTCAGTGCAGAGTCTGCTTCTTCCTCTCCCTCTGTCTGCCTTTTCCCTTGTTTGTGCTGTCTTTCTGTCAAATAAATACATAAAATCTCAAAACAAAAACAAAAACATAGTACTGGAATTCCTAGTCTCAGCAATCACACAACACAAAGAAATAAAAGACATCCAAATTGGCAAGAAGGAAGTCAAATTTTCCCTGTTTGTAGATGAGATAATACTCTATGTAGAAACCCCCCCCCCCAAAAAAAAAACCACCAGAAAATTACTAGAACTCATATATGAACTCAGCAAAGTGTCAGGATATAAAAATCAATGTGCAGAAATTGGTTGCATTTCTATACACCAATAATGAAGTAGCAGAAAAAGAAATTAAGGAATCAATCCCATTTATAATTGCACCAAAACCAGTAAGAAAAAAATAGGAATAAACTGAACAAAAGAGGTAAAAGTTTTGTACTCTGGAAACTACAGAACACTTATGAAAGAAATTGGAGAGGACACACAGAAATGGGAAAAAATTCTGTGTTCATGGATTGAAAGAACAAACATTGTTAAAATGTCTATACTACCCTAGGCAATCTACACATTTAATGTAACCCCTATCCAAGTACCACCAGCATTTTTTTCAGAACTAGAAGAAACAATTATAAAATTTGTGTGGAACCACAAAAGACCATAAATATCCAAAGCAATTCTGAAAAAGAAAAGCAAAGCTGGGGGCATCATGATTCCAGACTTCAAGCTGTACTACAAAGCTTTGATCATCAAGACAGTGTGGTACTGGCTCAAAAGCAGACACATAGATCAATGGAACAGAATAGAGAACCCACAAATGGGCCCTTAACTCTATGGTCAATTGATATTCGACAAAGCAGGAAAGACTATCCACTGGAAAAAGGACAGACTCTTCAGTAAATGGCACTGGGAAAATTGGACAGCCACGTGCAGAAGAATGAAACTGGACCATCATCCTCTTACACCAGACACAAAGATAAACTCAAAATGTATTAAAGACCTAAATGTGAGATGGGAAATTATTAAGATCCTAAGGAGAACACAGGCAGTAAACCCTTCGACATTAGCTGTAGCAACATTTTTCTAGATATGTCTCCTGAGGCAAGGGAAGCAAAAGAAAAATTACTTTTGGGACTTCATCAAAATAAAAATCTTCTGCACAGCAAGGGAAACAATCAACAAACTAAAAGGCAACGTATGGAATGGTAGATGACTTTTGCAAATGACATATCTGACAATAAAGAGTTAGCATCCAAAATATGTAAAGATTTTTTGCAGCTCAACACTCCCCAAACCAAATAGCCCAATTAAGAAATGGGCAGAGAACATGAATAAACATTTTTCCAAAGAAGACATTCAGCTGGCTAACAGACACATGGGAAGATGCAACATCACACACTATCCAGAAAATACAAATCAAAACTATAATGAGATATCCCCTCACTCCTGTCAGAATGGCTAAAATCAACAACATAGGAAACAACAGATGTTGTTGAGGATGTGGAGAAAGGGGAACCCTCGTGCACCATTGGTGGGAATGCAAACTGGTGCAGCCACCCTAGAAAAGAGACATACAATGGAATATTACTCCACCATAAAAAAGAACAAAATCTTTCCATTTGCAGCAACATGGATGGAGCTAGAGAGTATTATGCTAAGTCAAATAAGTCAGTCAGAGAAAGACAAATACCTATGATTTCACTTATATGTGGAATTTAAGAAACAGACAATCATAGGGAAAAGAGAGAGGGAAACCAAGACACAGACTGTTCTAGAGAACAAACTGATGATTACCAGAGGGGTGGTGGGTGGGGGAATGAATTATGTGATGGAGATTAAGGAGTGCACCTGTGATGACTGCTGGGTGTTGTATGTAAGTGTGGAACCACTAATTTGTACACTTGAAACTAATGTTACACTATGTTAACTAACTGGAATTTAAATAAAATCTTTTTTAAAAGAGCAGAGGTTTTAAATATATCAATTTTCATAGTTTAAAAAATATTTTTCCTTTATGAGTGTATTAGTCTACTCAAGCAGCCATAACAAAATACCACAGACCAAGTAGGTTAAACAAATTCAAGGGCAAGATGTGATCAGTGCTGGTTTCTGGTATGACCTCTCTTCCTGGCTTGCAGATGGCCATCTCCTCCTTGTGTCCTCACATGGCCTTTCCTCTGTGCACACACGGAAAGAGAGCTCTGCAGTGCCTCTTCCTGCTGCTCTAAGCACACAAGTTCTATCAGATCAGGACCCCACCTTTATTACCTCATTTAACCTTAATTACCTCCATAAAGGCCCTAACTCCAAATGCAGTCACATTGAGGGTTAGGGCTTCAACATATGTAGGGGACACAATTCAGTCCATAACAGTGACTTATACTCTTTTTTTGTTTTATCTAATAAATATTTAACTAATATGGTCACAAGCATTTCTCTTTTTTTAAGATTTTATTTATTTATTCATGAGAGACACACAAAGAGAGGCAGAGACACAGAGAGAGAAGCAGGCTCCCTGCGAGGAGCCCAATGTAGGACTCAATCCCAGGACCCCAGGATCACAACCTGAGTTAAAGGCAGATGCTCAACCACTGAGCCACCCAGGTGCCCAGTCAGTCACAAGCATTTCACTTTTTCCCCTTATATACATTTGAAAGTTATACACCATTTGTTGAGAAGGGTACACTTTCTCCATTGAATTGCCTTGATATCTCTGCTGGGAATCATTTTAATATAAATATATGCTTCTGAAATACAAATATGGTTCTGAGTACTACCTCCAGGGCTTAATTGTATATCTTTATTGATTCCCCATTACCTCAGCAGAGGATTTAGTATGGGGGGAGTGTATCCTATAGAGCACTCCATAAAGGGTCACTGGCATACAGGAAATGATTACAGGAAGCCTATTTATAATGACTTTATCTTTAAAAAGATACTAAGCTTTATCAGTAGTATATTAACTGGTAGCACATGTACATATTTTAGAAATATATACAAAAACTGAATTATGGCATGAGAACATTTGTACTAATTATGTGATACCCCAGAGTATAAGAGAGTTAGGGCTTTAATAATATTTTATATTTTATTATTTTATAATATTTTGTTTTAAATTCTCAACAGTAAGCATTATATAAAAGTTTTCACAGGTATTTGTCATGTCACCAGTTTCTAAACACCTCAGATGGATCAGAAATGTGCTGTTACAGGCAGCACTGCCCATTCGAGGATGTGACTGTGGAGGTCACTGAGGAGAAGTGGAAGGACCTGGGCCCTGCTCAGAGGACCCTGTACAGACATGTGATCCTAGAAAACAATAGCCACCTCATCCCAGTGTGTGAGCAGACCTGCCTATGACCCTATGTCATTGCTTCAAGAATTCAATCCTGTTTGTTCATGATTGCTACTTTTATCATATGTGTCATGTCCTGTTTTGTTTCTATTAATTAACTTTTCTCCTGGTTAGAGATCATAGGTGTCTTCTTTGCATACTTTGTGATTTTTTAAATTGGATGCTAGTTGTGGATGTTACATTGTTGGGTGCTATTTTTTTTTTTTTTTGTATTTTAAAATATTTTGAGGCTTTCTCTGGAATAGTTATTTGGAATTACTTTGATCCTTTCAAGTTCTGCTTTTAAGCTTAGTTTTGTTAGAACACCTTCTAATTTAGGGCTAATGTAGAATCTTTCAGGTTATTATACTGAATCCCCCATGATTTAAGAGCTCTTTCTACTCTGGCTAGTGGGATTAAAAACTTCCCTTTTCTAAGTATACTTTGGTGATTTTCCACTCTACCTGTTCCCCCTGGTTCTTTCCCCAACTACTTAGTTTTCTTACATGCAAGCACAAGTCTATATTCAGCCAAAGACTCACAGAGACCTTTCTGAAGATCTCATGGCTCAGTACAGCTCTTTCTTCTCCAGTATTTTGTCTGGAAAATTCTAGTTGCCTCAGCATTCTAAATTCCTAACACTGTCTCCTCAATTTACTGAGGCTATCGGCCTTTTTTGTTTTGTTTGTTTCCCTTTACTATGCTGTGGCATAGAAATTTTCCATACACTGGCAAAAATAGGGTTCACCTAATTTGTTTCCTTTTTTTTTTTTTAAAGATTTATTTATTCATGAGAGAGAGAGAGAGAGGGAGAGAGAGAGAGAGAGAGAGGCAGAGACATAGGTAGAGGGAGAAGCAGACTTTTCACAGGAGCCCAATGTGGGACCCGATCCCAGATCCCAGGATCATGACCCAAGCCGAAGGCAGCCACCCAACCGCTGAGCCACCCAAACATCCCTGTTTCCTTTTTCCTAAGAGTTTCTGTCTTGCACTGCCTATTGTCCAATTTTGTATGGTTTTCTACTCTTTTTTGACTGAGGAGGTAAAGTAGAAGTCCCTATGTGGTCCTTTTTATAAAACCCAATACACCTGGACTGTTTTTAGAATTTAATATTCTAAATTATTAATTATTATATAATTATAAATTATTATTAATTATTTATATATAATTATATATTTATATATAATTATTAATATTCTAAATTATTAAAAAATAAATTAAAAATTAAATTAATTAAATTTAGAATTTAATATTAAAGTTCTGAAATTCAGGGATTTAAGAAGATTCATTCTTTTGTTGCCTTCTCAAAAATGAGCACCTCAAATGAACACTCAATATGCAGCTCCTGAAGCTACACCTTCCTTTACAAATAGAAGTACTGAAGCTCATGCAGCTGATCCAAATCCTAATATTTTCCACTTATAGAGTATTATGTTAGAAAACCAGATGCGATCCTCAAACTGGAGGATGGAGAAAATCCATGGCTATGAGAGGAAGAATCTCTAAATAGGAGCCACTCCAGTGAGTTATTGAGTACTAGCAGAAGATATCCAGGGGAAATTAAATCCAAAGTGACCATTTACAGATGGGAATTTTTAGAAGTCTTTTTGAAATTCACAAAGGATAGATCCAGACTCTATCTCTCTCAAATAAATTTAAAAAAAAAAGAAGTTAAAATTACCCATTAAGTGCCATTAGATTGTAAAAAAGAGATATGCCCAAAAAATAATGTAGAAACTTTGAAGCATAAAATAATAAATTAGTAAGCCAATAAATATACAAATAATTCAGGTTTACCTTGTTATTACAGGTTGAATTCAGGCAAAACAATATTAAGTCAGAAAAAGAACATTCAAATGATATTTTTAAAAGACCATTTTAAAGGGATAATAAAAGTTTTAAAGATCTGTGTATCAAATACATTATCAGGACCCATAAAACGAAAATTGTAAAAGATATAAGGAGAGAGGGAAACAAATTAGATATAATAAACCTTAATATACTCTTTGGTTTTATACCAAATATAGTAGAGAACAACTGAAGTTCTAGAAGAAAGGTTGGCAAACTACAGCCCTTATGTCAAATCCAACCTGATACCTGCTTTTTATAAATTAAGATTTTTGGAAGAGGGAGGCAAGACGGCAGAAGAGTAGGAGTCTTTGATTCATCTGGTCCCCAAACTTTCAAACCATCCTGAACACCTATAAATTCAACCTGAGATGTAAAGAGAGAACAGCTGGAATGCTACACAGAGAAAAGTGATCGCTTTTGACGAGGTAGGAAGGAGAAGAGGAAAGGCAAGGGAGGGGAGCCGTGAAAAGCTGGGGCAGGAAAGTGGAGGAGTGGACAATGGGAACTTTAGAAATCTGCACCTGAAAGAGTTTTCCCTGAATGAAAAGTGCTCAGTGGGGAAATAGGGCAGAATCACAGGAGGGGCATTGAAGTCTCATTATTACAAGAACATAAGAATAGGGGCACCTGGAGAAAGCTCACCCAAACCAAGGTTGGATTGTGGTAAAAGGCTGGAATGCCACAACCCTCCAGGGCATCTGGGAGAAGCCGGCAGGTTTCATGGGCTGGCACCTGAGCTCTCTTTACCCTAGAGCCCAGCAACAGACAAGGGGATGGTGCCCTCCATTCCCTTGGGGAGAGGCAGACCCTGGGAACATGGATCAAGTGGTGCAGGGCCCTCCATTGGAGGGCACCACTGTGGACAAAGCCAAATATCTCCATTCCCTCTGGGACAGGTGGAATCAGTAGGGCAGCCAGAACTCTCCTGCCACTGGCTGCCCTTCAATTTGTGCAGATCAGTGTCCCACACCTGCCCCCAGGAGCATCTAGGACTAGGAGACTGCAGCTTGGTACTTGCAGGGAATTCTTGGCTCTGGGGAGGGAGATCTGGCCACCACCATTTTTTTTCCTTCTTTTTGCCTTTCACCTGAGAGAGGCAGGGCCTCTAGGGAACAAAGGCCTCAGAGGATAAACAGCTCACACTGAGCCTGGCACCTGGCAGGGATGGGGCATCTCTGCTCATGCAGACACACCTGAGAATCAGTGCAGCAGGCCCCTCCCCCAGAAGATCAGCTGGAAGAACAAGGGAAGAGCAAGTTTACTGACCAAACAACACTAGAAAGCTCCAAGAATGAGGGAAAATAGTATACAGAACTCAAAGTTTTTTCCTTATGATTTTTTTATCTTTCAGGCTAAAAATTTCCAATATTTTCTTTTTTCCTGCCTGAGGTAAAATATTTTACCAATTCTTAATTTTTATGCTTTTTCTTTTTGGCTTTCATGTTTCTACAATTACATATCTTTAGATGTAATCTTCATCTTTTGATTCCTTTCTATGTATTCATTTTAATTTTGGTAGATATATGAGTTATGAGTTTTTGCTGTTTCTGTCTTTTTTTGTTTTATAATGGTGGAAGTTACTACCTTCTAACACATAGACCAAAATACACCCAGAACCTAGTGGGACATGTTGGCTCATTTTGTGAGACTATATTTTCCTTTCCCATTCTGCCCCCCTTTTTCATCTTGTTTCTGTTTTTGTGGTTGATGCCAGGATAAGATTTGCTGGTTTATACAAATTTGGAATTTAGCATCTTCTAACATACAAAACAAAATACACCCAGAACCCAGAGGATCACCTTTTACGTCCACTCGGTGAGACTATGTTCTCTCTCCATCACCACTTCCTCACCACCCTTTTTTAAAAAAAAATTCTTAATATTTTTTAAATTTTGGTTTTCATTTTTGTGGTCCTTTTGCTTTGTTTTGTTCTGTTTTTCTTATTCTTTTATTTTCTGGTCTCTGACCTCATCATAATCGTCTAGGGTGTATTTTACTTAGATACTGTTGATATTTTTGACTCAGCCTGCTCATACAACCACTCTGCATTGGGCAAAATGACTAGAAGAAGAATTCACCAAAAAAGAATCTGAAGCAATACTCTCTGCCATAGACCTACTTGATGTGGATTTAAGTACCATGTCAGAGATACAATTCAGAAGTACAATTATAAAATTACTGGTGGCTCTAAAAAAAATAAATAAATAAAAATAAAAAATAAATAAATAAAATAAAATAAAATAAAATAAAATAAAATTACTGGTGGCTCTAGAAAAAAAAAGCACAAAGGGGCCTAGAGGTACTCTTACTGCAGAACTGAGATCCAGTGAGGGAAAATTAAAAATACTTTAACTGAGATGCAGTCTAAACTGGGTGCTCTAACTGCTAGGGTTAATGAGGTGGAAGAGAGACTGAGTGACATAGAAGACAAGTTGATGGAGGGGGCGGGGCAAGATGCCGGAAGAGTAGGGTCCCCAAGTCACCTGTCCCCACCAAATTACCTACATAACCTTCAAATCATCCTGAAACTCGACGAATTTGGCCTGAAATTTAAAGAGAGAACAGCTGGAATGATACCGTGAGAAGAGTTCACGCTTCTATCAAGGTAGGAAGACGGGGAAAAAGAAATAAAGAAACAAAAGGCCTCCAAGGGGGAGGGGCCCTGCGAGGAGCTGGGCTGAGGCCGGGGCGAGTGTCCCCAGGACAGGAGAGCCCCGTCCCGGAGGAGCAGGAGCTGCACCATCTTCCCGGGCGGAAAGGGGCCCGCAGGGAGTTGGAGCAGGACCCCAGGAGGGCGGGGATGCCCTCGGGCTCCCGGGGACACTAACAGACACCTGCGCCGGGGAAGAGCGCCACACCCCGCGGCCAAGCTCCCTAAAGGGCTGCAGCGCGCACGGCTGGACCCGGAGCAGCTCGGAGGGGCTCCGGCGGCGGCTCCGCGGAGGGGGCTCTGCGGCCAGGAGCGCGTTGCCAACAGCACAAGCCCGGGAACACAGGGCGCCAGGGACACAGCCCAGGATACGACCTCCCCCCGGGACAGGCAGAAGCCAGGAGGGCACAGGACAGCAAGGACACTCCTGCCCCGAGCTGAGCAGATCAGCGGCCCCGCCCCCGGAGCATCCAGGCCCCTGCAGACGGAGAGCTCCAGAGTTACTGCGGAAGCTGAGTCCAGGGCTCCAGAGCTGGCCCCACCACTGTGGTTGTTCCTCCTGGGGCCTCACAGGGTAAACAGTCCCCACTGAGCTTCACAGTGACCTCACCAGATAAGCAGCTTAAACATCTTTCACTGAGCCCTGCACCAGGCAGGGGGCTGAGCAGCTCCCCCAAGTGCTAACACCTGAAAATCAGCACAGCAGACCCCTCCCCCAGAAGACCAGCTAGATGGACAGGGGAAAAACAAATTATTGACCAAGCAACACTGGAGAGTTCCAGGGGAAGTCGAGGGATTTACAGCATACAGAATCAGAGGATACTCCCCCTTGTTGTTGTTGGGTTGTTTTTTTTTTTGTATGTTTGTTTTGTTTTTTTATATGTTTGCTCCCCCCATTTTCCTTTTTTTCCTTTTCTTCTCTTTTTTTCTTTTCTTCTCTTTTTTTTCTCCCTTTTTTCTTTTTTCTTTCCTTCTTTCTCTTCTCTATTTTTCTCCTTTTCCCAATATCAATTGAATGAGATGCAATCCAAATTAGAGGTCCTAACGAGGAGGGTTAAGGAGGTGGAAGAACGAGTGAGTGACATAGAACACAAGTTGATGGCAAAGAGGGAAACTGAGGAAAAATAGACAAGCAATTAAAAGATGATGAGGATAGATTAAGGGAAATAAGTGACAGTCTCAGGAAGGAAAATCTATGTTTAATTGGGGTTCCCGAGGGCGCCCAAAGGGACAGAAGTCCAGAATATGTATTTGAACAAATCATAGCTGAAAACTTTCCTAATCTGGGAAGGGAAACAGGCATTCAGATGCAGGAAATACAGAGATTCCCACCCCCCCCCAAATCAATAAAAACCGTTCAACACCTCAACATTTAATAGTTAAGATTGCAAATTCCAAAGATAAAGAGAAGATCCTTAAAGCAGCAAGAGACAAGAAATCAATAACTTATATGGAAAGAAATATCAGATTAATATCAAACCTCTCTACAGAGACCTGGCAGTCCAGAAAGGGCTGGAAGGATATGCACAGGGTCCTAAATGAGAAAAACATGCAGCCAAGAATTCTTTATCCAGCAAGGCTCTCATTCAGAATAGAAGGAGAGATAAAGAGCTTCCAAGACAGGCAGGAACTGAAAGAATATGTGACCTCCAAACCAGCTCTGCAAGAAATGTTAAGGGGGACTCTTAAAACTCCCCTTTAAAAAGTCCAATGGAACGATCCACAAAAACAGGGACTGAATAGGTATCATGATGACACTAAACTTGTATCTGTCAATAGTAACTCTGAACTTGAATGGGCTTAATGACCCATCAAAAGGCTCAGGCTGTAAGATTGGATAAAAAAGCAAGACCCATCTAATTGCTGTCTACAAGAGACTCATTTTATTATTTTTTTTAAATTTTTATTTATTTATGATAGTCACACAGATAGAGACACAGGCAGAGGGAGAAGCAGGCTCCATGCACCGGGAGCCTGACGTGGGATTCGATCCTGGGTCTCCAGGATTGCGCCCTGGGGCAAAGGCAGGCGCTAAACCGCTACGCCACCCAGGGATCCCAAGAGACTCATTTTAGACATAAGGACACCTACAGCCTGAAAATAAAAGGTTGGAGAACAATTTACCATTCAAATGGTCCTCAACAGAAAGCAGGGGTAGCTATCCTTATATCAGATAAACTAAAATTTATCCCGAAGACTGTAGTGAGAGATGAAGAGAGACACTATATCATACTTATAGGATCTATCCAAAAAGAGGAGTTAATAATCATCAATTATATGCCCTGAATGTGGGAGCTGCCAAATATATCAATCAATTAAAAACCAAAGTTAAGACATACTTAGATAATAATACACTTACACCTGGTGACTTCAATCTAGCACTTTCTACACTCGATAGGTCCTCTAGGCACAACATCTCCAAGGAAACGAGGGCTATAAATTATACACTGGACCAGATGGATTTCACAGATATCTACAGAACTTTACATCCAAACTCAACTGAATACACATTCTTCTCAAGTGCACATGGAACTTTCTCCAGAATAGACAACATACTGGGTCACAAATCGGGTCTGAACCGATACCAAAAGATTGTGATCGTCCCCTATGTATTCTCAGACCATAATGCCTTGAAATTAGAATTAAATCACAACAAGAAGTTTGGAAGGACTTCAACCACGTGTAGGTTAAGGACCATCCTGCTAAAAGATGAAAGGGTCAACCAGGAAATTGAGGAAGAATTTAAAAGATTCATGGAAACTAATGAGAATGAAGATACAACTGTTCAAAATCTTTGGGATACAGCAAAAGCAGTCCTGAGGGGGAAATACATGTCAAAACAAGCATCCATCCAAAACCTGGAAAGAACTCAAATACAAAAGCTAACCTTCACCTGAAGGAGCTAGAGAAAAAACAGCAAATAGATCCTACACCCAGCAGAAGAAGAGAGTTAATAAAGATTCGAGCAGAACTCAATGAAATCGAGACCAGAAAAACTGTGGAACAGATCAACAAAACCAGGAGCTGGTCCTTTGAAAGAATTAATAAGATAGATTAAACATTAGCCAGCCTTATTAAAAAGAAGAGAGAGAAGACTCAAATTATTAAAATCATGAATGAGAAAAGAGAGATCACTACCAACACCAAGGAAATACAAACGATTTTAAAAACATATTATGAGCAGCTATATGCCAATAAATTAGGCAATCTAGAAGAAATGGACACATTTCTGGAAAACCACAAACTACCAAAACTGGAACAGGAAGAAATAGAAAACCTGAACAGGCCAATAACCAGGGAGGAAATTGAAGCAGTCATCAAAAACCTCCCAAGACACAAAAGTCCAGGGCCAGATGGCTTCCCAGGGGCATTCTATCAAACGTTTAAAGAAGAAACCATACCTATTCTACTAAAGCTGTTTGGAAAGATAGAAAGAGATAGAGTGCTTCCAAACTCGTTCTTTGAGGACAAAATCACCATAATTCTGAAACCAGACAAAGACCCCACCAAAAAGGAGAATTATAGACCAATATCCCTGATGAACATGGATGCAAAAATTCTCAACAAGATACTAGCCAATAGGATCCAACAGTACATTAAGAAGATTATTCTCCATGACCAAGTAGGATTTATCCCTGGGATGCAAGGCTGGTTCAACACTCGTAAAGCAATCAATGTGATTCATCATATCAGCAAGAGAAAAAACAAGAACCATATGATCCTTTCAATAGATGCAGAGAAAGCATTCGACAAAATACAGCATTCATTCCTGATCAAAACTCTACAGAGTGTAGGGATAGAGGGAACATTCCTCAACATCTTAAAAGCCATCTACCAAAAGCCCACAGCAAATATTATTCTCAATGGGGAAGCACTGGGAGCCTTTCCCCTAAGATCAGGAACAAGACAGAGAAGGCCACTCTCACCTCAGCTATTCAACATAACACTAGAAGTCCTAGCCTCAGCAATCAGACAACAAAAAGAAATCAAAGGCATTCAAATTGGCAAATAAGAAGTCAAACTCTCCCTCTTCGCAATGACATGATACTATACATAGAAAACCCAAAAGCCTCCACCCCAAGATTGCCAGAACTCATACAGCAATTTGGCAGTGTGGCAGGATACAAAACCAATGCCCAGAAGTCAGTGGCATTTCTATACACTAACAATGAGACTGAAAAAAGTGAAATTAAGGAGTCGATCCCATTTACAATTGAACCCAAAACCATAAGATATGTAGGAATAAACCTAACCAAAGAGTTAAAGGATATATACCCTAAAAACTATAGAACACTTCTGAATGAAATTGAGGAAGACACAAAGAGATGGAAAAATATTCCATGCTCATGGATTGGCAGAATTAATATTGTGAAAATGTCAATGTTACCAAGGGCAATTTACACATTTAATGCAATCCTTATCAAAATACCATGGACTTTCTTCAGAGAGTAGAACAAATTATTTTAAGATTTGTGTGGAATCAGAAAAGACCCCGAATAGCCAAGGGAATTTTAAAAAAAGAAATCCATAGCTGGGGTCATCACAATGCCAGATTTCAGGTTGTACTACAAAGCTGTGGTCATCAAGACAGTGTGGTACTGGCACAAAAACAGACACATAGATCAATGGAACAGAATAGAGAATCCAGAAGTGGACCCTCAACTTTATGGTCAACTAATATTCGACAAAGGAAGAAAGACTATCCACTGGAAGAAAGACAGTCTCTTCAATAAATGGTGCTGGGAAAATTGGACAGCCACATGCAGAAGAATGAACCTAGACCACTCTCTTGCACCATACACAAAGATAAACTCAAAATGGATGAAAGATCTAAATGTGAGACAAGATTCCATCAAAATCCTAGAGGGAGAACACAGGCAACACCCTTTTTGAACTCGGCCACAGTAACTTCTTGCAAGATACATCCATGAAGGCAAAAGAAACAAAAGCAAAAATGAACTATTGGGACTTCATCAAGATAAGAAGCTATTGCACAGCAAAGGATACAGTCAACAAAACTAAAAGACAACCTACAGAATGGGAGAAGATATTTGCAAATGACATATCAGATAAAGGGCTAGTTTCCAAGATCTATAAAGAGCTTATGAAACTCAACAGCAAAGAAATAAACAATCCAATCATGAAATGGGCAAGAGACATGAACAGAAATCTAACAAGGAAGACATAGACATGGCCAACAAGCACATTAGAAAATGCTCTGCATCACTTGCCATCAGGGAAATACAAATCAAAACCACAATGAGATACCACCTCACACTACTTGAGAATGGGGAAAATTAACAAGGCAGGAAACCAAAAATGTTAGAGCAGATGTGGAGAAAGGCGAACCCTCTTGCACTGTTGGTGGGAATGTGAACTGGTGCAGCCACTCTGGAAAACTGTGTGGAGGTTCCTCAAAGAGTTAAAAATAGACCTGCCCTACGACCCAGCAATTGCACTGCTAGGGATTTACCCCAAAGATTCAGATGCAATGAAACGTCGGGACACCTACGCCCCGATGTTTCTAGCAGCAATGTCCCCAATAGACAAACTGTGGAAGGAGCCTCGGTGTCCATCAAAATATGAATGGATAAAGGCGATGTGGTCTATGTATACAATGGAATATTACTCAGCTATTAGAAATGACAAATACTCATCATTTGCTTCGATGTTGATGGAACTGGACGGTATTATCCTTAGTAAAAAAAGTCAATCGGAGAAGGACAAACATTATATGGTCTCATTCATTTGGGGAATATAAATAATAGTGTAAGGGAATAAAGGGGAAAGGAGGAAAAATGAGTGGGAAATATCAGAAAAGGAAACAGAACATGGAAGACGCCTAACTCTGGGAAATGAACTAGGGGTGGTGGAAGGGGAGGTAGGTGGGAAGTGGGGGTGACTGGGTGGCAGGCACTGAGGTGGGCACTTGATGGGATGAGCACTGGGTGTTATTCTGTATGTTGGCATATTGAACACCAATAAAAAATAAATTCATTATTATAAGAAAAAAGACAAGTTGTTGGAAAGGAAAGGAGCTGAGGAACAAAGAGAAAAATAATTAAGAACCCATGAGGAAAATCTTAGGGAAATAAATGATAACATGAGAAGGAATAACATTCATCTTCTTGGTTTTCCAGAAGATGGAGAGAGAGAACCACAAAGTATATTTGAGTAAAACATAGCTGACACTTCCCTAACCTGGGGGAGGAAACAAGCATTCATATCCATGACAAAGAGAGTACCCCCCCAAAATCAACAAATACCTATCAACACCCCAACATATAGTAGTGAAGCTTGGGAATTTCAAAGATAGAAATTCTAAAGGCAGCAAGAGACTAATTTTAGATCTAAGGACACCTACAGCCTGAAAATAAAACGTTGGAAAACCATTTATCATTCAAGTGGTCCTCAAAACAAAGCTGGGGTAGCCATCCTCAGATAAATTAAAGTTTATACCAAGTACTGTAGTAAGAGTTGAAGAGGTATACTATATATACTTAAAGGGTCTAATCAACAAGGAGACATAATAATTATGAATATGTATGCCTGTAATGTGGGAGCAGCCAAGTATATCAATCATAATAACCATAGTAGAGATACATTGATAATAATACACTAATAGTAGGAGACTTCAACACGGCACTTTCAGCAAAAGACATTCTAAGCAGAACATCATAAAAGAAACAAGGGCCTTGAATGACACACTGGACCAAATGGATGTCATAGATATATACAGAACATTCCATCCTAATACAACTGAATACACATTCTTCTCAAGTGCACATGGAACTTTCTCCAGAATAGTCCACATACTGGGTCACAAGTCAGGTCACAACTGATACCAAATGATTGGGATTGTCCCATGGATATTTTCAGACCACAATTCCTTGAAACTAGAACTCAATCTCAAGAAGAAATTTGGAAGAAACTCAAACCCATGGAGGTTAAAGAGCATCCTACTAAAAGTAAATGGGTCAACCTGGAAATTAGAGAAGAATTAAAGAGATTCATGGAAACTAATGAAAATGAAACCACAACTGTTCAAAATCTTGGGATACAGTAAAAGTGGTCCTAGGAGAGAAATACATCACAATACAAGCCTCCCTCAAAAAATTGGAAAAAATCTCGAATAGAAAACCTTACCTTACACCTAAAGGAACTGGAGAAAGAACAGCAAATAAGGCCCAAGGCAAGCAGAAGATAAGAGATAATAAAGATTAGAGCAGAACTCCATGAAAGAGGGATCAGAAGAACGGTAGAACAGATCAACAAAACCAGGAGCTGGTTCTTTGAAAGAATTCATAATATAGATAAACCCCTTGCAGACTTATTTAAAAGAAAAAAGACACAAATTAATAAAATCATGAAAGAAAGAGGAGAGAGCATAACCAATACCAAGGAAATACAAATGATTTATATATTTTTTATTTTTTTTATTTTTATTTATTTATGATAGTCACACACAGAGAGAGAGAGAGGCAGAGACACAGGCAGAGGAAGAAGCAGGCTCCATGCACCGGGAGCCCGACGTGGGATTCGATCTAGGGTCTCCCAGATCGCGCCCTGGGCCAAAGGCAGGCGCCAAACCGCTGCGCCACCCAGGGATCCCCCAAATGATTTTTAAAACGTATTATGAACAGCTATATGTCAACAAATTAGACAATCTGGACAAAATGGATGCATTTCTGGAAAACCACAAGTTACCAAAACTGGAACAGGAAGAAATAGAAAACATGAACAGGCTGATAACCAGGGAGGAAATTGAAGCAGTCATCCAAAACCTCCCAAGACACAAAAGCCCAGGGCCAGATGGCTTCCCAGGGGAATTCTATCAATGGTTAAAGAAGAAATCATACCTATTCTACTAAAGCTGTTCCGAAGGATAGAAAGGGATGAAATATTTCCAAACTCATTTTATGAGGCCAGCATCACCTTAATTCCAAAACCAGACAAAGACACCACCAAAAAGGAGAATTATAGACCAATATCCCTGATGAACACAGATGCAAAAGTTCTCACCAAGATGCTAGCCAATAGGATCCAACAGTACATTAAGAGGATTATTCACCATAACTAAGTGGGATTTATACCTGGGATGCAAGTGTGGTTCACACTTGTAAAACAAACAACGTGATAGATCACATCAACAAGAAAAAACAAGACCCATATTATCCTCTCAATAGATGCAGAGAAAGCATTTGACAAAATATAGCATCAATTCCTGATTAAAACTCTTCAGAGTGTCGCGATAGAAGGAACATACCTCAATATTATAAATGGCATTTATAAAAAGCCCACAGTGAATATCATTCTTAATGGGGAAAAACTGAGAGCCTTTCCCCTAAGATCAGGAACATAACAGGGATATCCACTCTTACCACTGTTATTCAGTGTAGTACTAGAAGTCCTAGCCTCAGCAATCAGACAACAAAAAGATATAAAAGACATTATAATTGGCAAAGAAGTCAAACTCTCCCTCTTTGCAGATGACATGATACTGTATATAGAAAACCCAAAGACTCCACCCCAAGATTGCTAGAACTCATACAGCTTTTTGGCAGTGTGGTAGGATACAAAATCAATACCCAAAAATCAGTGACATTTTTATACACTAACAAGGAGACTAAAGAAAGAGAAATTAAGGAGTCAATTCCATTTACAATTGGACCCAAAAGCATATAATACCTAGGAATACACCTAACCTAAGAGATAAAGGATATATAGCCTAAAAACTTAGCGAACACTTATGAAAGAAATTTTTTTTAAAATTTTTATTTATTTATGATAGTCACAGAGAGAGAGAGAAAGGCAGAGACACAGGCGGAGGAAGAAGCAGGCTCCATGCACCGGGAGCCTGATGTGGGATTCGATCCCGGGTCTCCAGGATCGCGCCCTGGGCCAAAGGCAGGCGCCAAACCGCTGCGCCACCCAGGGATCCCTTATGAAAGAAATTGATGAAGATTTAGAGAGATGAAAAAACATTCCATGCTCATGGGCTGTAAGAATAAATATTGTGAAAATTTCTCTGCCACCCAGGGTAATGTACATGTTCAATGCAATCCCTATCAAAATACCATGGACTTTCTTCAGAGAGTTGGAACAAATAATCTTGAGATTTGTGTGGAATCAGAAAAAAAAATAGCCAGGGGAATATTGAAAAAGAAAACCAAAACTGGGGACATTACAACATAAGATTTCAAGCTGTACTACAAAGCTGTGATCATCAAGACAGTGTGGTGCTGGCACAGAAACACACACATAGATGAATAGAACAGAACAGAGAACCCATAAATTGGCCCTCAAATTTATGGTCAAATAATATTCAACAAAGCAAGAAAAAAATATCCACTGGAAAAAGTCTATTCAATAACTGGTGTTGGAAAAATTGGACAGCCACATGCAGAAGAATGAAACTAGACCATTCTCTTATACGATACACAAAGATGCATTCAAAATGGATTAAAGATCTAAATGTGAGACAAGAATCCATCAGAATCCTAGAGGAGAACACAGGAACAACTTTTATGAAGATATATCTTCTTGCAAGATATATCTATGAAGGCAAAGGAAAAAAAGCAAAAATGAATTATTGGGACTTAATCAAGATAAAAAGCTTCTGCACAGCAAAACAAACAGTTGACAAAACTAAACCTACAGAATGGGAGGAGATATATGCAAATGAGACATCAGATGGGGCTAGTATCCAAGATCGACAAAGAACTTATTAAATTCAACACCCAAGAAACAAACAATCCAATCATGAAATGGGCAGAAGACATGAACAGACATTTCTCCAAAGAAGGTCTACACATGGACAGCAAGCACATGAGAAAATGCTCCATATCACTTGCCATTAGGGAAATAAAAATGAAAACCACAATGAGATACTGCCTCACACCAGTGAGAATGGGGAAAATTAACAAGACAAGAAACAACAAATGTTGGAGAGGATGTGGAGAAAGGGGAACCCTCTTGCACTGTTGGTGGGAATGTGAACTGGTGCAGCCACTCTGGAAAACTGTGTGGATGTTCCTCAACGAGTTAAAAACAGAACTGCCCTAGACCCAGCAATTGCACTGCTGGGGATTTACCCCAAAGATACAAATGCAGTGAAATGCCGGTGTCCATTGAAAGGTGAATGGATAAAGATGTGATATATGTATACAGTGGAATATTACTCAGCCATTAGAAATGACAAATACCACTTGATGTGGTTGGAACTAGAAGGTATTATGCTGCGTGAAATAAGTCAATTGGAAAAGGACAAAGATTTTATGGTATCATTCATTTGGGGAATATAAAAATTAGTGAAAGGGAATAAAGGGAAAGGAGAGAAAACAGTTAAAATATCAGTGCGTGTGACAAAACCTGATCAACACCTAACTCTGGGAAATGAACAAAGGGTAGTGTAAGGGGAAGTGGGTGGGAGGTTGGGGTGACTTGGTGATGGGCAACGAGGGGGGCACTTGGAGGGAGGAGCACTAGGTGTTATGGTATATGTTGGAAAATTGAACTCCAATAAAAAATAATAAATTAATTAATTAATCAATTTAAAAATTAAAAAACACAATTAAGTGGTATTTGGGGTTAAGTATACTGACATCAGTAATTGACTTTGAAGTACATCAAAAATGTAAGAGGAATGGATGGAAGGGAGAGTGATGTGTACATGAGCAAATATGTGGTAAAGTACAGAAAACTGGTAACTGCAGCATGTAAATAATGGATATATAAACGTTCACTAAAATTTTAAAAAATTTTGTTAATTTGATGAATTACTTAGACTGATTTTCAAACATTGAACCATCCTTGCATTCCTGGGAAAAACTGCCCCAATGTATCATCTTCCTGTTACATTGTATGATTCAATTTGCTAACCTTTTATTTAGAATGTTTACATTTGTGTTTATGAGAAACAGTGATCTGAGTTTTCTTTACTTTTAATGTCTTTGGCTTAGAGTCTGCATAATGTTGGTTTTATATAATAAATCTTGAAGTATTTTCTCCTCAAAAAAAAAAAACCCCAATATCTATCTATATGCTGCTTATGGGAGACTCATTTTAGTCCTCATATAGATCCTCAGTTTGAAAGTGAGATGGAGAACATCTATCATGCTAATGGGCATCAAAAGAAAGCTGGAGCAGCCATATGTGTATCAGACAAATTAGACTTAAACTCAAAAACTGTAACAAGAGATGAAGAAGGGCAACATATCATAATGAAGGGGCCTATCCATCAAGAAGATATAACAATTGTAAATATTTATGCCCCCAACTTGGGAGCACACAAATATATCAATCAAATTAAAACAAATATAAAGAAATTCATTGATAATAATACCATAATAGTAGGGGACTTTAACACCTCACTTACAGCAACAGACATATTATCTAATCATAAAATCAATAAGGAAACAATGACTTTGAGTGACACGCTGGACTAGATATATTCAACAGATATATTCAGAACATTTCATCCTAAAGCAGAAGAATACACATTTTTCTCGAATGCACATGGAACATTCTCCAAAACAGACTACATACTGGGTTACAAGTCAACCCTTAACAAGTACAAAAAGATTGGGATTGTCCATGTATATGATCAGACCACAACAAATGAAAATGAGAATACAACAGGCCAAAACCTTTGGGATGCAACAAAGGCTGTCCTAAGAGGGAAGTTTATTGCAATAGAGGCCTACCTCAAGAAGCAAGAAAAGTCTGAAATATACAACCTAACTTTGTAACTAAAGGAGCTAGAAAAGGAACAGCAAATAAAGCCTAAAGTCAGCAGAAGGAAAATAATAAAGGTCAGAGCAGAAATAAATGATATAGAAACAAACAGAAAAAACCACAGTAGGACACATTAATGGAACTAAGAGTTGGTTTTTTGAAAGAATTAATAAAATTGATAAACCCCTAGCCAGACTTATCAAAAAGAAAAGAGAAAGGACCCAAATAAATAAAATCATGAGAGAGGAGAAATCATAGCCAACACATAGAAATAGAAACAATTATAAGAGAATATTATGAAAAATTATATGCCAACAAACTGGGCAACCTGGAAGAAATGGACACATTTCTAGCAACATACAAACTACTGAAACCAAAACAGGAAGAAATAGAATATTTGAACAGACCATAACAGCAAAGAAATTAGATCAGTAGTCAAAAATCTTCCAATAAACAAAAGTCCAGGGCCAGATAGCTTCACAGGGGAATTCTACTAGACATTAAAGAAGAGTTAATACCTACTCTTCACAAACTTTTCCAAAAAATAGAAATGAAAGGAAATCTCCTAGAGGAGAACACAGGTAGCAATCTCTTTGACCTCAGCCACAGCAATTTCTTGCTAGACATCTTACTGGAGACAAGAGAAATGAAAGCAAAAATGAGCTATTGGGATTTCATCAAGATAAAAATCTTTTTTTTATAGTGAAGGAAACAATAAAACTACAAGGCAACCTATAGAATGGGAGGAGATATTTCAGACACCATATCTGATAAAGGATCAATATCCAAAAATCTACAAAGAGCATATCAAAGTCAATACCCCAAAAACATCACTCATCTTCAGGGAAATGCAAATCAAAACCACAATCTCTTTACATCCATCACAATGCTAAAATCAAAACCTCAAGAAACAACAAATCATGAGCATGTGGAGAAAAAAGAACCCTCTTGAGCTGTTGGTAGGAATGCCACCTGGTGCAGCTGCTGTGGAAAACAGTATGGATGTTCTCCAAAAGATAGATCCACTAACCACACTACTGGGTGTTTGCCCAAAGAATACAAAAACACTAATTTGTAAGGATATATGTACCCCTATGTTTATAGCAGCATTATTTATACAACAGATGAATTATGGAAACAGCCTGACTGTCCATGATAGATGAATGGGTAGATAAAGAATATGTGGTACATTTATAGAATGGATATTATTCAGCCATGAAAAAAGAATGAAGTCTTAACATTTGCAACAACATGGATGGATCTAGAGAGTATAATGCTAAACAAAATAAGTCTGTCAAAGATAAATTGCCTTTTGAATTCTTAACTTTGATTCCCATCTACTTTCAATATATATAGTCTTTATTATCTATAATCTTAAGAATCATATTCCATACTGTTCCAAGGAAATTTAGAACTATTAGCATAGAGCTTATTTAGCATAAAAGTTCTTTAATAAGTTTGGGTATTATTGTGCTGGTGCTACTCACATTCCATAAACAATGCCAGACATGTGCTAAAAATCGAAGATGTTCCTGACCCCAGGGCATTTTTGTCAACCAATAAGAGTGATAAAATATTTGCCAGAAAACAAAATTTTATATTGATTGCATGCACAATATACATTAATTAGAGTCTTTTCTCTTTTGTTTTTTAATAAGGCTGGCTGATGGTTTCTCTCTCTCTTTTTTTTAATTTTTTATTTATTTATGATAGTCACACAGAGAGAGAGAGAGCAGAGACACAAGCAGAGGGAGAAGCAGGCTCCATGCACTGGGAGCCTGACGTGGGATTCGATCCCCGGTCTCCAGGATTGCGCCCTGGGCCAAAGGCAGGCGCCAAACCGCTGCGCCACCCAGAGACTCCTGGTTTCTCTCTCTTATTAATTCTTTCAAAGAACCAACTCCTGGTGTTGTTGATCTGTTCTACTGTTCTTCTGGTCTCTATTTCATTGAGTACTGCTTGAATCTTTATTAACTCCTCTTCTTGGTATAGGTTTTATTTGCTGTTCTTTATCCAGTTCCTTTAGGTGCAAGGTTAGCTTTTGTATTTGAGTTCTTTCCAGTTTTTGGATGGACGCTTGTATTGTGATGTATTTCCCCCCTCAGGACTGCCTTTGGTGTATTCCAAAGATTTTGAACGGTTGTATCTTCATTCTCATTAGTATCCATGAATCGTTTTAATTCTTCCTTAATTTCCTGGTTGACCCATTCATCTTTTAAAAGGATGGTCTTTAACCTCCATGTGTTTGAAATCCTTCCAAAGTTCTTCTTCTGAATGAGTTCTAGTTTCAAAGCATTATGGTTTGAAAATATGCAGGGGACGATCCCATTCTTTTGGTATTGGTTGCCTGATTTGTGACGCAGTATGTGGTATATTCTGCAGAAAGTTCCATGTGCACTTGAGAAGAATGTGTATTCAGTTGCTTTTGGATGTAAAGTTCTGTAAATATCAGTGAAATCCATCTGGTCCGGTGTATCATTTAAAGCTCTTGTTTCTTTGGAGATGCTGTGCTTAAAAGATCTGTCATTTGCAGAGAGTGCCGTGTTGAACTATCCCAGTATTAGTGTATTATTATCCAAGTATGTCTTAACTTTAGTTATTAATTGATTGATATACTTGGCTGCTCCCACATTAGGGGAATAAGTATTCATGACTGTTAGGTCCTCTTGTTGGATAGATCCTTTAAGTATGATATAGTGTTCCTCTTCATCTCTCACTACAGCGTTTGGGATAAACTTTAATTTATCTGATATGAGGATGGCTACCCCAGCTTTCTTTTGAAAACCACTTGAACGATAAATAGTTCTCCAACCTTATATTTTCAGGCTGTAGGTGTCCTTAGGGCTAAAATGAGTCTCTTGTAGACAGCAAATAGGTGGGTCTTGCTTTTTTATCCGTTCTGAAACCCTGTGTCTTTTGATGGGATCATTATACCCATTCACATTCAGAGTTACTATTGAAAGATATGAATTTCATGTCATCATAACACCTATTTAACCCTTGTTTTTGTGGATTATTTCTTTGGACATCATCTTTCTTTTACAGAGTCTCTCTTAATATTTCTTGCAAAGCTGGTTTGGTGGTCACATATTCTTTCAGTTTCTGCCTATCTTGGAAGCTCTTTTCTCTTCTTCTATTCTAAATTACAGCCTTTCTGGTTAAAGTGTTCTTGGCTGCATGTTTTTCTCATTTAGGACCCTGAATATATCCTGCTAGCCCTTTCTGGCCTGCCAGGTCTCTGTGGAGAGGTTTGCGGGTTTCTTTTTTTTTTTTTTTTTAACTTATATTTTATTGGTGTTCCATTTGCCAACATATAGCATAACACCCAGTGCTAATCCCATCAAGTGCCCCCCTCAGTGCCCGTCACCAAGTCACCCCCATCCCCTGCCCACCTCCCTTTCTACCACCCCTTGTTCGTTTCCCAGTTAGGAGTCTCTCATGTTCTGTCTCCCTTTCTGATATTTCCCACTCATTTACTCTCTTTTCTCCTTTATTCCCTTTCACTATTTTTTATATTCCCCAAATGATTGAGACCATATAATGTCTGTCCTCCAAATGACTTTTTCACTCAGCATAATACCCTCTAGTTCAATCCACGTCGAAGCAAATGGTGGGTATTTGTCGTTTCTAATGGCTGAGTAATATTCCATTGTATACATAGACCACATCTTCTTTATCCATTCATCTTTCAATGGACACCGAGGCTCCTTCCACAATAGCCACTTGGCTATTGTGGACATTGCTGCTATAAACATCACGGCGTAGGTGTCCCAGCATTTCACTGCATCTGTATCTTTCAGGTAAATCCCTAGCAGTGCAATTGCTGGGTCGTAGGACAGATGTATTTTTAACTCGTTGAGGAACCTCCACACAGGTTTCCAGAGTGGCTGCACCAGTTCACATTCCCACCAACGGTGGAAGTGGTTTCCCCTTTCTCCACATCCTCTCCAACATCTGTTGTTTCCTGTCTTCTTAATTTTCCCCATTCTCATTGATATGAGGTGGCATCTCATTGTGGTTTTGATTTGTATTTCACTGATGGCCAGTGATGCGGAGCATTTTCTCATGTGCATGTTGGCCATGTCTATGTCTTCCTCTGTGAGATCTCTGTTCATGTCTTTTGCCCATTTCATGATTGGATTGTTTGTTTCTTTGCTGTTGAGTTTAACAGGTTCTTTATAGATCTTGGATACTAGCCCTTTATCTGATAGGTCACTTGTAAATATCATCTCCCATTCTGTAGGTTGTCTTTTAATTTTGTTGACTGTTCCTTTTGCTATGCAAAAGCTTCTTATCTTGAGGATGTCCCAATAGTTCATTTTTGCTTTTGTTTCTCTTGCCTTCATGGATGTACCTTGCAAGAAGTTACTGTGGCCAAGTTCAAAAAGGGTGTTGCCTGTGTTCTCCTCTAGGATTTTGATGGCTTCTTGTCTCATATTAGATCGTTCATCCATTTTCAGTTTATCTTTGTGGATGGTGTAAGAGAATAGTCTAGTTTCATTTTTCTGCATGTGGATGTCCAATTTTCCCAGCACCATTTATTGAAGAGACTGTCTTTCTTCCAGTGGATATTCTTTCCTGCTTTGTAGAATAATAGTTGGCCGTAAAGTTGAGGGCCCACTTCTGGATTCTCTATTCTGTTCCATTGATCTATATCTGTTTTTGTGCCAGTACCACACTGTCTTGATGACCACAGCTTTGTAGTACAACCTGAAATCTGGCATTGTGATGACCCCAGCTATGGATTTATTTTTTTATTTTTTTAAAATTTATTTATGATAGTCACAGAGAGAGAGAGAGAGGCAGAGACACAGGCGGAGGGAGAAGCAAGCTCCATGCACCAGGAGCCTGATGTGGGATTCGATCCCGGATCTCCAGGATCACGCCCTGGGCCAAAGGCAGGCGCCAAACCGCTGCACCACCCAGGGATCCCGGATTTATTTTTTTAAAATTCCCTTGGCTATTCGGGGTCTTTTCTGAATCCACACAAATCTTTAGATGATTTTTTCCAACTATCTGAAGAAACTCCATGGTATTTTGATAGGGATTGCATTAAACGTGTAAATTGCCCTGGGTAACATTGACATTTCACAATATTAATTCTTCCAATCCATGAGCATGGAATATTTTTCTACCTCTTTGTGTCTTGCTCAATTTCTCTCAGAAGTGTTCTGTAGTTTTTAGGGTATCGATCCTTTACCTTTTGGTTAGGTTTATTCCTACATCTCTTATGGTTTTGGGTGCAATTGTAAATGGGATTGACTCCTTAATTTCTCTTTCTTCAGTCTCATTGTTAGTGTATAAAAATGCCACTGATTTCTGGGCATTGATATTGTATCCTGCCACACTGCCAAATTGCTGTATGAGTTCTAGCAATCTTGAGGTGGAGTCTTCTGGGTTTTCTATGTACAGTATCAAGTCATCTGCAAAGAGGGAGAGTTTGACTTCTTCTTTGCCAATTTGAATGCCTTTTATTTCCTTTTGTTGCCTGATTGCTGAGGTAGGACTTCGAGCATTATGTTGAATAGCAGTGGTGAGAGGGGACATCCCTGTCTTGTTCCTGATCTTAGGGAAAAGGCTCCCAGTGTTTCCCCATTGAGAATGATATTTGCTGTGGGCTTTTCGTAGATGGTTTTTAAGATGCTGAGGAATGTTCCCTCTATCCCTCCACTCTGAAGAGTTTTGATCAGGAACAGATGCTGTATTTTGTCAAATGCTTTCTCTGCATCTATTGAGAGGATCATATGGTTCTTGTTTTTTCTCTTGCTGATATGATCTATCACACTGATTGCTTTATGAGTGTTGAACCAGCCTTGCATCCCAGGGATAAATCCCACTTGGTCATGCTGAATAATCTTCTTAATGTACTGTTGGATCCTATTGGCTAGTATCTTGTTGAGAATTTTTGCATCCGTGTTCATCCAGGGATATTGGTCTATAATTCTCCTTTTTGGTGGGGTCTTTGTCTGGTTGGGAATTAAGGTGATGCTGGCCTCATAGAACGAGTTTGGAAGTATTCCATCTCTTTCTATCTTTCCGAACAGCTTTAGTAGAATAGGTATGGTTTCTTTAAATGTTTGATGGAATTCCCCAGGGAAGCCATCTGGCCCTGGACTTTTGTGTCTTGGAGGTTTTTGATGGATGATTCAATATCCTCCCTGGTTGTTGGCCTGTTCAGGTTTTCTATTTCTTCCTTTTCTAGTTTTGGTAGTTTGTGGTTTTCCGGAAATGCATCCATTTCTTCCAGATTGCCTAATTTATTGGCGTATAGCTAGCTGCTCATAATCAGTTTTTAAAATCGTTCTTATTTCCTTGCTATGGGTGGTGACCTCTCCTTTCGCATTCATGATTTTATTAATTTGAGTTTGATTTTATTAATTAATTATAATTTTATTAATTTTCTCCCTTCTTTTTAATAAGGCTGGCTAATGGTTTATCTATCTTATAATTCTTTCAAAGAACCAACTCTTGGTTTTGTAAGTCTGTTCCACAGTTCTTCTGGTCTCTATTTCATTGAGTTCTGCTCGAATCTTTATTAATTCTCTTGTCCTGCTGGATGTAGGATCTATTTGCTATATTTTCTCCAGCTCCTTTAGGTGCAAGGTTAGCTTTTGTATTTGAGTTCTTTCCAGTTTTTGGATGGATGCTTGTATTGCGATGTATTTCCCCCTCAGGACTGCTTTGCTATATCCCACAGATTTTGAATGGTTGTGTCTTCATTCTCATTAGTTTCCATGAATCTTCTTAATTCTTCTCTAATTTCCTGGCTGACCCTTTCGTCTTTTAGCAGGATGGTCCTTAGCCTCCAATCCAAACAACAAGGATTTCCAAGTTTGAAATCCTTCCAAAGTTCTTCTTGTGATTGAGTTCTAGTTTCAAAGCATTATGGTTTGAAAATATGCAGGGGACGATCCCAATCTTTTGGTATCAGTTAAGGCCGGATTTGTGACCCAGTACGTGGTCTTTTCTGCAGAAAGTTCCGTGTGCACTTGAGAAGAATGTGTATTCAGTTGTTTTTGGATGTAAAGTTCTGTAAATATCAGTGAAATCCATCTGGTCCAGTGTATTATTTAAAGCTCTTGTTTCTTTGGAGATGTTGTGTTTAGAATATCTGTCATTTGCAGAAAGTGCCCGGTTGAACTCTCCCAGTATTAGTGTATTATTATTTAAGTATGTCTTAACTTTGGTTATTAATTGATTGATATACTTGGCAGCTCCCACATTAGGGGCATAAGTATTCATGACTGTTAGGTTCTCTTGTTATATAGATCCTTTAAGTATGATATAGTGTCCCTCTTCATCTCTCACTACAGTCTTTGGGATAAACTTTAATTTATCTGATATTAGGATGGCTACCCCTGCTTTCTTTTGAGGACCATTTGAATGGTAAATGGTTCTCCAACCTTATATTTTCAGGCTGTAGGTGTCCTTAGGGCTAAAATGAGTCTCTTGTAGACAGCAAATAGATGGGTCTTGCTTTTTTATCCATTCTGAAACCCTGTGCCTTTTTATGGGGTCATTAAGCCCATTCACGTCAGAGTTACTATTGAAAGATATGAATTTAGTGTCATCATGATACCTATTCAGTCCCTGTTTTTGTGGATTGTTTCCTTGGACTTCCTCTTCCCTTTACAGAGTCCCCCTTAACATGTCTTGCAGAGCTGGTTTGGTGGTCACATATTCTTTCAGTTTCTGCCTATCTTGGAAGCTCTTTATCTCTCCTTCTATTCTGAATGAGAGCCTTGCTGGATAGAATATTCTTGGCTTCATGTTCTTCTTATTTAGGTCCTGAATATATCCTGCCAGCCTTGTGTGGCCTGCCAGGTCTCTGTGGAGAGGTCTGCTGTTAATCTAATATTTCTCCCCATATAAGTTCGGAATCTCTTGTCTCTTGCTGCTTTAAGGATCTTCCCTTTATCTTTGGAATTTGCAAGCTTCACTATTAAATGTCGAGGTGTTGAGTGGTTTTTATTGATTTTAGCGGGGGGGGGGGGGAATCTCTCTATCTCCTGGATCTGAATGCCTGTTTCCCTTGCCAAGTTAGGGATGTTCTCAGCTATGATTTGTTCATATACACTTTCTGGACCTCTGTCCCTTTTGGTGGCCTCTGGAATCCCAGTGAAATGTAGATTTTTTTCCTTCTGAGGCTGTCATTTATTTCCCTTAACCTTTCCTTATGGTCTTTTAATTGTTTATTTCTCTTTTCCTCAGCTTCCTTCCTTGCCATAACTTGTCTTCCATGTCACTCACTTGTTCTTCTACCTCGTTAACCCTCCTCATTTGGAACTCCCATTGGATTGCATCTCATTTAATTGCTTTTTAATTTCTGCCTGATTAGATCTAAATTTGCAGTCATGAAGTCTCTTGAATTCTTTGCCACCAGTAGCTGTATAATTATGCTTCTGAATTGGCTTTCTGACATTTAATTGTAAATCAAATTATGTACTCTGTGGGAGACAGTACTGTTTCTGATTCTTTCTTTTGTGGTGAGTTTTTCCTTTCAGTCATTTTGCTCAGTGCAGAGTGGCCAAAAACAAGTTGTTCTGGAAAAAGGAGAAAAATAGAAAGAAAAGAGAAAAAAGACGGGGTGGGGGCAGGGACAAACAAAACAAAAAACAGTAAGGAGTATCCTCTGATTCTATATACTGTAGATCCCAATACTTCCCCTGGAACTTTCCAGTGCTGCTTGGTCAATAACTTGCTTTTCCCCTGTCCTTCTAGCTGGTCTTTTGGGGGAGGGGCCTGCTGTGCTGATTCTCAGGTGTGTTCACCTGGGAGTGCTGTGCAGCCTCCCTGCAATGTGCATGGCTCAGTGGGAGCTATTTATCCTGTGATGCCCCTGCTCAGTCTCAGGTACAAGGTGACACAGGGAGGAAGAACAACAGTGGCGGTGGCCATCTTTCCAATTCTGGAGTCAGCTCCTGCAGTAACTACCACAGCTCCCAGTCCTCAGGGGCCTGCAAGCTCCAGGGGCGGGAGGGGGGGCATTCTGCACAGCTCAGGGCCGCCTGGCAGCAGGAGCCTCTCGCTGTCCTGGGCCCTCCCAGCCTCCGCCTGTCCTGGGGGAGAGCCAGATATTGGGCTGCATCCCCCAGCGCCCCAGGCTCCAGGGCCTGGACCACTGGAATCCGCTCCCGGGGTTGCGTAGCCCCCTCTGCACAGAACGGCCATCGTAGCAGTCTCCAGAGCTGCTCCTGGGCCCAGCCGGCAGCGCGCTCCAGCTCTTTAGGGAGCTTGGCCAGTGGGGTGTGGTGCACTTTCCCCCAGGTCACAGGTCCTCTGTTAGTGCCCTTGGGAGCCTGAGGGCATCCCTGCCCCTCCTAGGATCCTGCCCCAGTTCCCTGCCTTTCCATCCAGGAAGGTTGGTAAAGCTCCTACTTCCCTGGGGCTGGGCTTTCCTGTCTTGGGGGCACTTGCCGTGTACTTAGCCCAGCTCCTCACGGGGGCCCCCTTCCCCTTGGATGCTTTTTTATTTCTTTTTTTTCCGCCTGTCTTCCTACTTTGATAGAAACGCAAACTCTTCTCACTGTAGCATTCCAGCTGTTCACTCTTTAAATCTCAGACCAAATTCGTAGGTTTTCAGGATGATTTGAAAGTTATCTAGGTAAGCTGGTGGAGACAGGTGACTTGGGGACCCTACTCTTCCGTCATCTTGCCCTGCCTCCCCTAGATATTGTTTTATTTAATCAGTCCTGATACCCTATGTCTTTTGATTGGAACATTTAGTTCATTTACATTCTGAGTGATTATTGAAAGACATGAATATAGTGCTATGGTGTTACCTATAGAGTTGGTGTTTCTGGTGATGTTCTTTTCTAGTCTTTGTTGCTTTTGGGTTTTTTTTCTCCACCAGAGGAGTCCTCTTCAAAATTTCTTGCAGGGCTGGTCTAACAGTCCTGGATTCTTTTAGTTTTTGTCTGGAAAACTCTTTATCTCTTTCTATTCTGAATGATAGCCAGATAAATAATTCTTGGCTGCATATTTTTCCAATTCAGCACTTTGAGGATTTCCTTCCATTTATTTCTGGCTTACCAAGCCTCTGTGGACAGATTCACTGTGAACCTGATCTGTCCTCCCTTGTAGGGTAAGGACCTTTTTTTCCCTTCCTGCTCTCATGATTCTTTCCTTGTCTGTGTATTTTGTGAATTTGACTATCACATGCCTTGAAGAAGGCTGGATTTTGTGGAATTGAATAGGTCTGTGATTTTTGGATTTTGATGTCTGTATCCTTCTCCACATCAGAGAAGTTTTCAGCTATAATTTGTTTGAATAAACCAGCTCTTTTATCTCTCACTTCATGTTCTGGGACTCCTATGATATGAATGTTATTATATTTTTAGTAAGTTGTTGAGTTCCTTATTCTACCTTCCTGGTCCATTACCTTTCTTTCCCTCTTCTTTTCAGCTCCATTATTCTCCATAATTTTATCTTCTATATTACGATTCACTCCTCCACTTCATGCATTCTCATTTTTATGGCCTTCACTTGGGACTACATCTCAGTTATAGTATTTTTTATTTTGGCCTGACTAGATTTTAGTTCTTTTATCTCTGTAGTAAGGGATTCTCTAGTGTCTTCTATGCTTTTCCTGAGCCCAGATAATATCCTTATAATCATTGTTTTAAATTCTACTCCAGACATCTTACTTATATCTGTATTGACTAAATCCCTGGTCATGAGTTCTACCTCATCTTCTTTTTTTAGGGTAAATTCCTCCATCTCATCATTTTGTCCAGAAAAAAAGAGAAGAAAGAGAAAAAAGAACAAAAACAAACAAACCAAACAAAAGAGAGAGGAGTGAGAGAGAGAAAACCAAAGAAAACAAAAATAATAAACAAGAAAGAAAAAAAAAAAGACACCTGGATCCTGTGTGTGTTTTGGTCTGCTTGTTAAAAGAATCTAGACCCTAAAACAAAAAATATAAATAAAATCTTTAAAATTTAACAATAAAAATCTAAAAAGTAATTGGAAAATAGATCCTATTTCCTCTAGAGCTGAAGCTTTGCAGGACTCTATGATCAATAAAATTTGTGCTGTAAGTTGTTTGTGCTACTACTCTGGGAGAGGGGCCTGCACTGCACTGCTGATTTTAAGGCTGACTTGTTTCTGGGGAAATGCATCTCCAGGGCGCAGGGGGGCAGGGCTTGGTGTAGACTGCGCCTGCCTCCACTAGGTGGTGCTATTTTGCTCTATGAAGGCTTCAGGACAAGTTAAAAAGTACATATGAGAAATTTAATATTAGTAACATATACCATAGATAATTGGTTAATATCCCAGATATGTAAATTTTTTAAATAGAGAAGAAAATGTTACAGAAAAAAGCAAAAGACATGAGCTGACATGACTTTATGGGACATGATCAGATAGGAGGAAGAGAAAATAGCAAGATGATAGATTTAAACTGAACCATATTAATAATTACATTGCAGTTGACCATTGAAGAAGACAAATTTGAACTGCAGATTAAATTAGACATGGATTTTTTTCAATAAATATATTGGAAATTTTTTTGGAGATTTGTGACAATTTGAAAGAACTCAGATAAAACATGGAGACTAGTAATAGGGAAAAATAAGAAAAAATTAAGTAGGTCATAAACACATAGAATATATGTAGATACTAATCTATTTTATCCTTTACTACCATAAAATGTACATAAATATATTATTATAAAATTTAAAATTTATCAAAATTTGCTCATGCATTTAGTCCATTGCATTACACTATTCAGAGTTGAGAGAAATGTAAACAAATGTAAAGATGCAGTATTAAATCATAGCCACATAAAATTAAGTGTAGTACATACTGTACAACAGTACTGTGCAACAGTAATAATTTTGTAGCCACTTTCTTTTGTTCTTTTGCTAACGCAGAGAGGTAAAGAAATGTGAGCACCTGCTTAAAATGCCTTATGACTCTCATTATCATCTCTGCCTGAGCAGCTTATCTCTAGAAGATTGATATTTCCCACTTTTTGTGTATTTTTCATCATATTTAGTGCAATACTATAAACCTTAAATAACACCAAGAGATCCATAGAAAGTGCTAACATGATTCTGGAAGTGCTCCCAAGAAGCAAAGTTCATGACATTGTAAGAAAAAGTTGAATTGCTTGATATGTTATTATTACCATAGACTGAGGGCTGCCAGAGCAGTTGCCTGCAATTTCAAGATAGATAAATCCAGCATAAGGCCAGCTCCAAAAAACAAAGAATATTGGTGAAGCTTTTGCTGCAGCTATGCCAGCAGGCACAAAATCCTTGCACTTTTTGTGAAATGTGTCTGTGTGTGTGTGCATGCACTTTTACAAAAGGGCTTTTTTCTTTCTTTTCAATTTTAATTCCAGTTAGTTAATATACAGTGTTATATTAGTTTCAAGTGTACAACATAGTAATTCAACACTTGCATACATCTCCCTGTGCTCATCACAAGTGCCCTCCTTAATCCCCATCATCTATTTCATTCTTCCCTCACCCGTCTTCCCTCTGGTGTCCATCAGTTTATTCTCTAGAAGAGTCTATTTTATCTCTCTCTCTCTCTCTCTCTCTCTCTCTCTCTCTCTCATTTTTCCCCTTTTCTCCTTTGCTTGTTTTGCTTCTTAAATTCCACAAATGAGTGAAATCACAGAGCTTCTGCTTTTCTCCGACTGACTTATTTCACTAAGCATTATATTCTGGAGCAGTCACTATAGAAAAAAGTATGAAGATTCCTCACAAGATTTACAACAGAGCTAATCTGGGAAATTATGAGAGAGATTATGGATGTGGCAAAAAAAAAGGTGGGGGTGTAGGGTTTTAAGATATGGATCTTGGAGAAATTCAAAAGCTAGTCTAGTGTCAGTAATATGTATAACATCTACAGTATTCTATATAATATAAGACAATATTGATGTAGGTACTGACAGATGATTCATCTTGTAAAGAGATTATGTAAAATTAGGGTACTGGGAAATACAATACAGTACTACAAATGTATTTTCTTTTCCCTATCATTTTATCAATAACATTTTTACTTCTCTAGCTTACTTTATTATAAGAATATAGAATATATTACATATAACATACAAAATATGTGTTAATTGCCTGTTTATAATATTGGTAAAGTTTCTGGTCAACAGGAGGCTATTAGTAGTTAAGTTTCAGTCATTAGGCTGAAGAGTCAAAAACTATACATGGATTTTCAACTACCACTCAACTGTATATACATGTAAACTGTGTCCTCTAAATAAAATACAGAGATAATAGTACTGGCTTATAAAACAAAACCTGTACACATAGTCTCTTAAACATTAAATATAAAGACACAGTGATGTTAAAAATAAAAAGGTGGGGTGTTTATTGTGCAAACACTAAGCTTAAGAAAGTTAGTGTGGCTATGTTAAATTCAAATAAAATACACTTCAAGAAAATTTAGATTGACATAGCAAAAGAGAAACATTTCATAATTATAAAATTGTCATTTAATTGAAATCATAGCAATTCTAAATGTGCATTTACCTATAACAGAGCTCCATAATAAGTAAAATCTGTATCTGTCAGAACTAAATGGAAGATATACCAACACAAATCATAGTTGGGTGTTTCAATGTCATTCAATCAGTAATTAATGAAATAATAAAAAAAATCGGGAAGAATATAGAACAACTAAATAATACAATAACTCAATTTGACTTTGTTGGTCTTAATAGAATGTTACACCACGAAATGGCACAATACACTTAAGTGCAAATGAAATGTTTACTATGCTAGTTCTTAGGCTGAAGCATAATAACAAACTTCAGTATATTTTATAAGATAAAAACCATTCAAATGTCTGAGCTTAAAATTAAAAATCAATAACAATAAGATGCTAAGAAAATCACATATATTAAAATGTAAGCCACAGACTTCCAAATAATCCATGGATGCTAGAAGATACCACAATAGAAAGTAAAAAATGTATTGAACTAAGTGATAATGAAAAAAGACCAAAAAAACGTTGAGATCTACCTAAGGAAATAGTGAGTGAAAAAAGCTTAAATAACAAAGTGTTAAACCCATTGATCCATTTAAGACGCTAGAAAAAGAAGAGGGAATAAATCCAAGGTAAATAGATGTAATTAAATAATAATATAAGAAGTCAATGCAATAATTTAACCCAGTATATTTCATATATTTTCTTTCTTTTTTTAAGGTTTTGTTTATTTATTCATGAGAGACACAGAGAGAGGCAGAGACACAGTCAGAGGGAGAAGCAGGTTCCCTGCAGGGAGCCCGATGTGGGACTCAATCCCAGGATCCCAGGATCACAACCTGAGCCAAAGGCAGATGCTCAACCACAGAGGCATCCATATATCCCTCTTTTATATATTTTCTAATTCATCTTTTTAATCATGATTTATTATGCATGAGGAATTTTCTGGATGATTTAAATTTAAACAAGCTTATGATATCCTAAGTTCTCTAAAAAATACAGAATTTCATAAAGAACTAAAAGCTAGTAAGGCTGAAATTTAAAATGCTGTGACCAAAATGCAAAACTCACTGGATGTCATGACAAGGATGGATGAAGCAGAGGAACGAATCAGTGATATAGAAGATAAAATTACAGAAAAGAATGAAGCTGAAAAGAAGTGGGAAAGGAAGGTAATGGGCCAGGAATGTAGACTTAAGGAACTCATTGACTCCTTAGCATAATAACATTTGTATCATAGGAGTCCCAGAAGAACAGAGAGAAAAAGGAGCGGAAGGTTTACTTGAGCAAATTATAGCTTCTTTCAACAAAAGAAGTTGAAACTTCCCGAATTTGGAGAAGAAAATATACATCAAAATTCAAGAACCACAGAGAACTCCCATTAAGTTTAACAAAAGCCAGCCATCAACAAGACATAGCATGGTCAAATTCACAAAATACACAGACAAGGAAAGCATCCTGAGAGCAGCAAGAGAAAATGTCTTTACCTGCAAGGGAAGACAGATTATGATCACAGTAGATCTGTCCGGGAAACGTGGCAGGCTGGGTTTCCCATGCAATATGCTGAATGGGGAAAAGTTACAGCCAAGAATACTTTACCCAGCAAGGCTGTCATTTAGAATAGAAGTAAAGAGAAAGACTTCTGAACAAACAAAGCCCAAAGGGATTCTTGACCATTCAACCATCACTGAAAGAAATAATAAAGGAGAATCTTTCAGTGGGGGGACAAAAAGACCAAACTCAGCAAAGACTAGAAAGGAACAGAGAATGTCACCAGAAACACCAACTTTATAGGTAATACAATGGCACTAAATTCACATTTTTCAATAATCACTCTGAATGTAAATGGACTAAATGCTTCAATCAAATACTTAAGATAATAGAAAGGAGATAAAAAAAAACAAGAACTATCTGTATTCTGCCTACAGGAGAACCATTTTAGACTTAACGACATCCACATATTGAAAGTGAGGAGATGGAGAACCATCTAGCATGCTAATGAAGGTCAAAAGAAAGCTGGAGTAGCCTTACTATATAAAACAAACTAGATTTTAACCCAAAAACTACAAGAGATGAAAAAGGGCAATATATCATAATGAAGGGGTCTATCTGTCAAGAAGATATAAAAATTGCAAATATTTATGCCCCCCTAACTTGGGAGCACCTGAATATATCAATCAAATTATAAGAAACATAAAGACACTCATTGATAATAATGCAATAACAGTTTTACAATAAGAGTTATACAATAACTAACTACTGGGAATTTAACACCCTACTCACAACAATGGACAGTTAATCTAAATAGAAAATCAACAAGGAAACAATGCCTTTGAATGACACACTGGACCAGATGGACTTAACATATATTCAAAACAGTTCATCTTAAAGCAGCAGAATACACATTCTTCTCAAGTGTGCATGGAATATTCTACAGAATAAATCACATATGGGGTCACAAATCAGCCCTCAACAATAACAAAAAGATTGAGATCAATATAATGCATATTTTCAGATCACAGTGCTGTGAAACTTAAAGTCAACCACGAGAAAAAAAATTGGAAAGACCACAAATACATGGAAGTTAAAGGACATCCTATTAGCAAATATGGACAAGATGGTTGCACAGTGGGGGGCATCCTTTTATCTGAACCCTTGAATTTAGCTACATAACTATCAAAGCATTCTGAACATCAATAAATTCAATCTGGGATGTAAGAAAGAAATATCTGGAACTCTACAAATAGAAAAGTGACTACTATTTGCAACGTAAGAGGTGCAAAAAAAGTGAATATGAGGGGAGATATGGGAAGACAATGGCAGGGAGGGGGCCTCTATAAGATGGCTACTGGAAAGTGATATAGCCCCAGAAGGCAAAATTGGAACCTTTAGAAATCTGCTCCAGTGAGAGGCACCCCTGCCTGAAAGGTTCCTATGTGGAACAGTGTGGTGTCAGGATCTTTGGAGTCACAGAATTAGTCAGGGTGTGTGAGCCAATTGAGTTCCCGGAGAGTAGAGCAGGGAAACTGGTTGAGATGGGTGAGCCCAGGAGGGACTCTCAACTAGGTTTGCCATGGATGGTGAGCAGGTGCTGGATAAGGGGGCCATTCTCCTCTGGGGGCCCTACAGAGGCCTGGAAGCTGGGAGCATCCACCATCCCCTGGAGGGGTAGAGCAGGTGCATGCCACCATGTTTCAGGGAGGGCCTGTAAAAGACAATACCAGCTAACCCTCCACCTGCCCTTAGCAAGGGGGGAGCAGGTGCACAGACTATCCGGCAACTACTCTCAGTGTCAGTGCCCTATAAATTGCTGAAAGTGAGACACTCTACTCCCCCCTAGGAATATCAGTGTGGGCATGCACTGCAGGAGTCTGCAGACCATGGCACGCAAAAAAAGTGAACCTGTTTATCCCTGGGGGTTTGCTGAAAAGAGGGGACCATGAGCTATCAGCTCTGGGGCTTGAGATCAGGGAGTTTTTTTAATCCTCTAAGGAGGCACAGGGGGCACCTGGATGGCTCAGTAATTGAGCATCTGGCTTTGGCTCAGGGTTCTGGGATCGAGTCCTGAAATTGATTCCCCACAGGGAGACTGCTTTTCCCTCTACCTGTCTCTGCCTTTCTCTGTGTGTCTCTCATGAATAAATAAATAAAATATTAAAAAGTAAAAATTAAAAATAAATAAAGAGGCACAGAAAGCCTTCAGGGAAAGAAAAGCCACACTGAGAACCAGCTTACCCTGAGCCCAGCCCCCTGGCAAGAGGTAGGGCAAGTCTTCCCAAGCAAAAACACCTGAGAAGCAGCCCAGCAGGCCTCTCCCCCAGAGGACCAACTGGAAGAACAAGTGCACAGCCTATTTACAGACACCACAAGACTGGAAAACTCCAGCACTAGGGAAACATAGTATATAGAATTTGAGGAGTTTTTCTCATGATTCTTTATCTTTCAAATTAAAATTTCCCCTTTCTTCCCTATCCAACTGGTTTTATATTTTATCAACTCTCTGTTTTTAAGTACTTTTTTACCTTTCATTTTTACATTTATATTTTATAGATTATGCATAATTTTTGGCTTCCTTTCAATCTTTTCAATTATATTTTTGTCTATATATTTTTCTTTCTTTACAATTTGGGGATTTAGCATCCTTGAACACACGGAAGAAAATACACTCAGGAACAAATGGATTACCTGTTTTGACCATCCCATGAGATTATATTATCTCTTCCCCTCTCTTCTTCTTTTTTTTTAATGTTGCTTTTCTGTTTTTGTTTCTGACTGCTTTGGATTTGGTTAGTGTGTATTTTGCTTGGGTTGTGATTGATATTTTTGATTCTGTTCACTTGTTCATCCATTCTTCTCTGGACAAAATGACTAGAAAGAGGAATTCACAACAAAAGAAATAACCAGAAGTAATACTCTCTACACAGATATAAAGGATACGGATTAAAGTAAAATGTCAGAAATGGAATTCAAGATAACAATTACAAAATTACTACCTGGGCTTGAAAAAAGCATAAAAGAATCCAGAGAATCCCTTCGTGCAGAAACGGGATAAGGCCAAAACTAAAAATATTCCAACTGAGATGCAGTCTAAACTGCAGTCAGTTTAGACTGCATCTAACAGCTAGGGTAAATGAGGAAAGACTCACTGCATGGACAGATCATCTAAACAGAAAATCAACAAATAAACAAAGGACTTTGAATGACGCAATGGACTAGAACAGCTTCACAGATATATAGAGAGCATTCCATGCAAAATCAACAGAATACACATTGTTCTCAAGTGCACATGGAACCTTCTTCAGAATAGATCACACACTGGGGGGATCCCTGGGTGGCGCAGTGGTTTGGCGCCTGCCTTTGGCCCAGGGCGCGATCCTGGAGACCCGGGATCGAATCCCACGTCGGGCTCCCAGTGCATGGAGCCTGCTTCTCCCTCTGCCTGTGTCTCTGCCTCTCTCTCTCTCTCTGTGACTATCATAAATGAATAAAAATTAAAAAAAAAAAAAAGATCACACACTGGGTCACAAATCAGGTCTGAATAGATACCAAAAGATTGGGATTATTCTCTGCATATTTTCAAACCACAATTCTTTGAAATTGAACTCATCACAAGAAGAAATATGGAACGAATCAAATACTTGGAGTTTAAAGAGCACCCTACTAAAAAACTAATGTGTCAACCAGGAAATTAGAGAGGAATTTAATCTGTCCATTGCAGTGAGTGGGGTGTTGGAGTCCCTTACTACTAATATATTAATATCTATTTATTTATTTACTTTGGTTATTAATTGGTTGATATAATTGGCTGCTCCCAAATTAGAAGCATAAATATTTGTCATTGTTAGATCTTCTTGTTGGATGAACCCTTTAAGTATGATATAGTGTCCCTCTTCATCCCTTACTACAGTCTTTTATTTAAAATCTAATTTATCTGATATAAGGATTGCTACCCCAGCTTGCTTTTGAGGTCCATTCACATAATAAATGGTTGTCCACACCCTCACTTTAAATCTGGATGTACCTTTGGGTCTAGAATGAGTCTTCTCATTTTTATTCAATCTGATACACTGTGTCTTTTGATTGGAGCATTTAGCCTATTTATATTCAGAGTAAACATTGAAAGATATTCATTTATTGCCATTGCATTACCTTTAAAGTCACTGTTTCTGTATATTGGTCTCTATTCTTTTCTGATCTGTTATTTTGGGCTCTCTCTTTGCTTACAGAATTCCCTTTATATTTATTACAGGGGTATTTAGTGATCACAGTTCTTTTTGTTTCTATTTGTCTTGGAAGCTGTTTAATTCTCCTTCTATTCTGAATGACAACTTTGGTGGGTAAAATATTCTTGGCTGCATGTTTTTCTCATGTATTACCCTGAATAGATCATGCCACCCCTTTTTGGCTTCCCAAGTCTTTGTGGAGAGGTCTGCAGCCAGTCTAATGTTTCTACCCTTCTAGGTTAAGGACCTTTTGTCTCAAACTGCTTTCAGAATTTTCTCTTTATCTCTGAAACTTGTAGGCTTCACTATTATATGTCGGAGTGTTGACCTATTTTTATGGATATTAAAGGGGTGTTCTACCTCTTGGATATGAATGCCTGTTTCCTTCCCCAGATTAGAGACATTCTCAGCCATGATTTGCTTGGAAATACCTTTTCTCCCTCTCTTTTTTCTAGGGACCCCAATAATTCTAATACTGTTTTGCTTTATGGTATCACAGATTTCTTGAAGCCTCCCCTCGTGATCCATTAGTTGTTTTTCTCTCTTTTCCTCAGCTTCCTTACTTTCCATCATTTTGCATTTTGTGTCACTGACTGTCTCTTCTGCCTCATTTACCCTAGGCATAAGAGTGTCCACTTTAGACTGCATCTCAGTTGAATCTTCTCTAATTTTGGCCTGATTAGATTTTAGTTCTTTTATTTCTGCACTAAGGGATTCTTTAGTGTCTTGTATGCTTTTATCAAGCCCAACTAGAGTATTTATAATCATTATGAATTCTAGGTCTGATATTTTACTTATATCCATACTGACTAAATCTATGGCAGAAAGTAGTTCTACCTTTTGTTGTGAATTTCGCCGACTAGTCATTTTTCCAGGGAATCATAGATGGAGAGAACAAACTCAAAACTATCAACTCTGACCTCAGCAAAATATATCCTAGACAAATCCAAAGAGATCAGAAACCAAAAATGAAAAAAAAGGGGGTGCCCAAGAATACAGAATTTAATCTCACAGGTGGACAAAATAGGGTGATACACTTGATCTTGGGTATATTTTGATCTATTTCTGAGAAGACAGTAAATCCCAAAATTGTCAAGAAAAAAAAATATAAAATTATATTATGTGTATATATATAATTTTACATATTTTTGTATATAAAAACTATGTATATATATATACAAAAATAAAATTGATTACAGTGAAAGGAAGTCAAAAATGAATTATATATCTGTAAAATGTAAATGTAAAAGTGAAAATTTTAAAAAGATTTTTTTTTACACTTTATTATTCTTTTTAATTTTTATTTATTTATGATAGTCACAGAGAGAGAGAGAGAGAGGCAGAGACACAGGCAGAGGGAGAAGCAGGCTCCATGCACTGGGAGCCCGACGTGGGATTCAATCCCGGGTCTCCAGGATCGCGCCCTGGGCCAAAGGCAGGTGCCAAACCGCTGTGCCACCCAGGGATCCCTTAAAAAGATCTTTTAAAAAGGAATTGATAAAATTAGAAACCAGTTGAAAAGGGAATAAAATGAAAAAAGAAAAAGGAAATTTTAATCTGAAAGACTAAAGAATCATGAAATGTGGTCTATATATACAATGAATATTACTCAGCCATTAGAAATGACAAATACCCATCATTTGCTTCAACATGGATAAAACTGGAGGGTATTATGCTGAGTGAAGTAAGTCAATCGGTGAAGGACAAACATTATATGGTTTCACACATATGGGGAATATAAAAAATAGTGGAAGGGATTATAGGGGAGAGGAGAGAAAATGAGTGGGAAATATCAGAGAGGGTGATAGAACGTGAGAGACTCCTAACCCTGGGAAACAAACAAGAGTTAGTGAGGGGGGATGAGCAGGGGGATGGGGTGACTGGGTGATGGGCACTGAGGGGGCACTTGACAGGATGAGCAATGGGTGTTATACTATATGTTGGCAAATCGAACTCCAATAAAAAAAAACATACCAAAAAAAAAGACTCATGAGAAATTCTAGGTACTATTTTCCCCTATCATACGAGATTTTCAGTTCTGTGATCCATAAACTTGATATTAGCCTGATGTTTCTGTTGGTCTTCTGGTAGAGAAGCCTGTTGCTTTGATTCTCAGGTGTCTACCTGGGGGAAGTTACACCACCCCTTGCCCGTGGGCCAGGCTCAGTGCAAGCTGCTTCAGGTTGCTCTATATGGCTTTTGTTCCCTGAAGGCTTTCTGTGCCGATTGCAAAAAGTGGTTGCTTGTCTAGTTGCAGAATTGCAGCTATTCTGTTCCCATATCAGGTTGAATTCATAAGTTTCACAATGATTTGAGGTATCTAGCTGAATTCAAGTGACCAGATAAAACAAAGGTCCCCTACTCTTCCATCATCTTCCCTTCTTTTGCATTCTTCTGTTTTCAACCTATGTGTCTTTGAATCTAACGTCTGTCTTTTGTAGATCATTATATTTAGATCTTATTTTATCTATTTTTCCAATGTCTACTTTCTAATTGGGTTGTTTGGATTGTTCCTATTTAGTGCAGTTATTAATAGTGTCAGAGTAAAAAAAGAATAGTGTCAGAGTTACAGTTACAGTAGCCAATTTGCTATTTGTTTTCCATGTCTTTAGCCTTCTTGGTTCCTCTGTTCTTCCTTTACTACCTTCTGTATTAAATAAATCTTTTAGCATATCATTTTTTTATTTTTTAAAGATTTTATTTATTTATTCATGAGAGACACAGAAAGAGAGAGGGAGAGAGGGAGAAACAGACTCCCTGCAGGGAGACTGACATGGGACTCAATCCCGGGTCTTCAGGATCAGGCCCTGGGCTGAAAGTGGCGCTAAACCACTGAGCCACCCAGGCTGCCCTAGTATATCATTTTAATTCCTCTCTTGATTATTTTTTTTACTATATTTGTAAGCTATTTTACTGATGTCTGCTCTAGAAATTCCAATATGCATCTAACCTCATTATAGTTTATTCCAAATTAATGTCAACTTGATTCCTATGAAATATAAATTATTTTCTCCAAAATAACTGTTCTTTTTCCTTTCTGTTTTATTATTTTCATATGTATTACATCTATATCTTACAAAACCAATATTACAGTGTTATAATTATCTCTTTACACAAAGTTACATATTTTAAGAATTTACCAGAATATGAAATATATTTAGATTATTTTATTTTATACATGAATATTTATCACTAACATGCTCTTCATTTCTTCTAGTTAATTTGGGTTACCATCTGGTGTCACTTTCTTCCCGATTCCAAAGAATTTTCTTTAGTATTTGTCATAAATCAGTTCTGATATCAAGGAGTCCTCTCAATCTTTTTAAATTTTGGAATGCCATTATTTTACCTTTATAACTGGCAGATATTCACTGAATAAATAATTCTCCATTAGCAGTTTTTTTCTTTCAGTATTTTGAATAATATTTTCATTCCATTGCCTTTTCATTTTTCCCTATTTCTTCAAAAAATTATAGCTATTGGACTCACCATTTGAGGAATTATATTAGATGAAATGTGAGACATTTATTGGGAAAGTCTCAGAACCAGACAATTGGAATGTTTACATATCTTGGATTCAGATATAGCCTTAACCTTTGGGCACCTTAAGTACCCCTTGATCTCATAAGCAGTTTTTTCTCTTTATGTGTCTCTGTTTCTGCCTTGCTAGAAGTCAACTGTCAGATGAATTTCTAAATTATTACCCTGATTTTTTAAAAAGCCACTAGAAAAGAGTATCACTATGCAATTTCTTTTTTATGAAATTCTAGAGAAGACAAAACAAATTTGTAGTTACAGAAATCAAAAGGAAGAGTTCCCAGATGGAGGTGTCTGAACAGTTTAAAAATGATCCAATATATTTGGGCTCTTGATAGATGGAATTTATGTCAAGTACCCATTTAGATAAAGTTTGAATACAAGAATACCTTATTTTTAAAAATATTTTATTTATTTATTCATGAGAGACACACAGAGAGAAACAGAGACATAGGCAGAGGGAGAAGCAGACTCCGTCCAGGGAGCCTGATGTGGGACTTGATTCCGGATCCTGGGATCACGACCTGAGCTGAAAGCAGATAATCAACCACTGAGCCACCCAGGTGCCCCATACTAAGATGTTTCTTAAGATATATATATCTATATATAAAATTCTGGATCTCATGGGGAGAAACTAACACTAGTGATTATAATAGGGCTTCAGATCCTCTTTCCTAGTCCTTGATATATCCTGCTTTATATATATGAGGCTTTGACTGAAGGGCAAACTGAATTACTTTGACAGAATTCCTCATAGCTTAGTCATAAGTATATACAATTAATTCGTACCCCCAAATCCCCAAGGAGGCCAGTCGAATCTCCTTTAACCCAAGAGTATATAGTGTCATCTTGGGAAATTATGGCTGCTGCATTTGAAGTCTCACTTAGGGGTGGTTCTAAAATGTGCAGAAAATGGATCTCCCCAGAGCTCTTTTATCTTGAGTAAGTCCTAATAATTCATTTTTGCTTTTCTTTCCCTTGCCTTCATAGATGTATCTTGCAAGAAGTTGTGGTGGCCAAGTTCAAAAGGGTGTTGCCTGTGTTCTCCTCTAGGATTTTGATGGCTTCTTGTCTCACATTTAGATCGTTCATCCATTTTGAGTTTATCTTTGTGGATGATGTAAGAGAATGGTCTAGTTTCATTCTTCTGTATGTGGCTGTCCAATTTTCCCAGCACCATTTATTGAAGAGACTGTCTTTTTTCCAGTGGATAGTCTTTCCTGCTTTGTCAAATATTAGTTGACCATAGAGTTGAGGGGCCATTTCTCAATTCTCTATTCTGTTCCATTGATCTATGTGTCTGTTTTTGTGCCAGTACCACACTGTCTTGATGATCACAGCTTTGTAGTACAACCTGAAATCTGGCATTGTGATGCCCTCAGCTATGGTTTTCTTTTTTTAATATTCCCCTGGCTATTCAGGGTCTTTTCTGAATCCACACAAATCTTCAGATGTTTTTCTCCAACTCTCTGAAGAAAGTCCATATTTTGGTAGGGATTCCATTAAAAGTGTAAATTACCATGGGTAGCATAGAAATTTTCATCATATTAGTTCTTCCAATCCATGAGCATGGAATATTTTTCCATCTCTTTTTGTCTTCCTCAATTTATTTCAGAAATGTTTTGTAGTTTTTTTTTTTTTTTAATTTTTTTTTTTTTTATTTATGATAGTCACAGAGAGAGAGAGAGAGGCAGAGACACAGGCGGAGGGAGAAGCAGGCTCCATGCACCGGGAGCCTGATGTGGGATTCGATCCAGGGTCTCCAGGATCGCGCCCTGGGCCAAAGGCAGGCGCCAAAGCGCTGCGCCACCCAGGGATCCCTGTTTTGTAGTTTTTAGTGTATAGATCCTTTACCTCTTTGGTTAGGTTTATTCCTACGTATCTTATGGTTTTGGGTGCAATTGTAAATGGGATTGACTCCTTAATTTCTCTTTCTTCAGTCTCATTGTTAGTGTATAGAAATGCCACTGACTTCTGGCATTGATTTTGTATCCTGCCACACTGCCGAATTGCTGTATGAGTTCTAGCAATCTTGGGGTGGAGTCTTTTGGGTTTTCTATGTAGAGTATCATGTCATCGGTGAAGAGGGAGAGTTTGACTTCTTCTTTGTCAATTTGAATGCCTCTTATGTCTTTTTGTTGTCTGATTGCTGAGGCTAGGACCTCTAGTACTATGTTGAATAGCAGTGGTGAGAGTGGACATCCCTGTCTTGTTCCCGATCTTAGGGGAAAGGCTCCCAGTGTTTCCCCATTGAGAATATTTGCTGTGGGCTTTTCGTAGATGGCTTTTAAGATGCTGAGGAGTGTTCCCTCTATCCTTACACTCTGAAGAGTTTTGATCAGGAATAAATGCTGTATTTTGTCAAATGCTTTCTCTGCATCTTTTGAGAGGATCATATGGTTCTTGTTTTTTCTCTTGTTGATATGATCGGGATAGGGAATTTAATCTTCTATCTGAGGTTGTTATCCCAGCATCTTGATATATGTTTCTTTTTTAAAAAAAAACTTTTTTTATTTATTCACTCATGAGAGATAAAGAAAGAGAGGCAGAGACATAGGCAGAGGGAGACGCGGGCTCCTTGCAGGGAGTTTGATGTGGGACTCGATCCTAGGACCCCAGGTATCATGTTCTGAGCCAAAGTCAGATGCTCAATCACTGAGTCACCCAGGCGTCCCAAGATAAATGTGTCTTAAATAAACATATGTAGTGACTACTTTCCCTCTATTAGTGATCTTTATGCTAAAGTAAATTATTATTGATTTAATATAGTTTGACCAGCATTTTTGTGCTTTTCTTTGTCATTCCTTGAAGAATGACAAAGAATTATAAATGTTAGCAAAAAAGCAAATTTGTCGTTATGCACATGGAAATATAAGATAATTAATACAAAAATTTGTTGAAAAAGAGAATTCATCAAAAAACATCCTATATACATCTACACCTGCAGCACCCGTGTTGACTCCACACTGGACTCCAAGGGCACCAGGACAGAGCCTCAGAGATTGGTCAGTCCTGTGGCTTGGACAGGGTGGAAGTCTCAGGTTGAAAAATTGTAAGATTACAGGTTTACAGCTTTATTATTTGAATCCTAAATACCTCAGTTGTCATAACATTTCTTTTTTAGCAAAATCAATTTTCCTACATAACTTCAAAGCTTTTTTTTTCACACTTCACCTACTTAACCGTAATTTTAGTATTTTTAGTATCCCATCCATATTCAAGTTTTCCCATTGTTTACAAATAACCTAAGGGAGAAAATGCTATTTCAATACGGAGCCAAGAGAGGGGCGCTCTTTGTATTTGGCAGAAGAGTTCAAGTTTCATCCTCAACCTGTTCTGGCTCAGATGGGCGGGAGACTCTCAAGAACAGCAGCCTCCAGCTTTCTAAAACGCGGCAATGCCGAAAGAGTGACTTCAAACGTTGCTGCGGAGGTCTATGGGAAATGTAGTCCTGCATCCTTAGGCCTCACTGCGGGGCACTCTGGGAACGGGCTTCTGGGCTCCTTCTCGCGAGCGCAGTCGTAGCCCCGCCTCCTCATTCGTCCGCTCTGGACTGCGGGAAAGCGGTCTTGGAGCCCGAAGGTCTCGGGAGGAGAAGGATGCGCGCCTGCGGTGAGAGTGCTGCGGAACCTCCTCTGAGGGCGCGCTGGTGTCTGGGGATGGGAGCGGGAAGTCTCTGGGACATCTCCGGTAGGCGCCCGGCCGGCCCTCGGCCAACAGGAGGCTGGTGGGGGTGTCAGGGGAGGCAGGGGAAGAGCCTCGGGCTTCCGGCGGGCCGCGGGGCTGAGCCCGTCTTGAGCAGGTGCTGGGTGCAGGCCTGGGTGTGTGCGGACAGTATGCGTGGACACGCCTGCAGCCCGACTTAGTGGCGGTGGGAGGGAACGTACGTTTACAGCGCTGATGGCGACCATGCGTCTGCGGTGAGAGCCTGAGTTCGGGAGCCAGGAAAGGCCGGGGAAATTCCAGCAGAGGCGATAGGAGGAAACCGGGTGAGAGTCAGCTTTCTCATCTCAAAACCGTATTAATATGACTGTTCCATGGGCTTGTTTGAACTTCTAAGTCCTTACTTGTAAAGTATTTAGACAATTGCCGGGCACTAGCCCTGAGTTATCATTAAAAGACACCGTTCTTTTCGTTGGGTGATCTAACATAACCTCACGACCACTTAAAAAACAAACAAACAAAATAAAAAAAATAATAAAACAACCGAGGCTCAGGTTGGGGGAACAATACATCCAGGTCACAAGCTAGCAGTGAGGGAGTCTGGATTCAAGGGCAGATGTGCTTTACTTCCAGCCTCAGGCATTGTCTAACCATCACGGCTGCCTAAAACTAGCAATTCAGAGCCTTCAGAGCACTTAGTAAGTGTAGCCTAACCCCAGGTCCCCAAGAATATAAAAGAAGATGAATGTAGATGGGATCTGACCATATGTCAGATATCAGATATATTCTGATGTTTTAATGTCTCTTCAGGTCCCTTGGGTCAGACACAGGTTCCTGGCCCCTTCTGTATTATCAGGCTGTCTATTAAGTCTGATATTATAATGAATTCCAAGAGTCATGGTTTTGCCACTAAAATGAATTATTTCTTAGGTGCGTGTCCCAATTACCTTGAAACAAAGCAAGCCTCTAGAGGTAGGTAGGAAGCAGGGGACCTCTGTGACTAGGAGTCTTACGTGGAAGAGAGCACTCCTCTGACCTCTCTCCAGAGCTTCAGAGAAGAGACAGAAGGGCCCAAAAAAGAGCAGATCATAGGTTTGCAAGATCAGAAGCAGTTCCTGATACCCTTGCCCAGAATAAGCTAGATTTAGTGGTCACATCACCTTCAGAAGCCACCTCACTATGTGATAGGGGAATTGGGGCCAGCCTTGAGAAGAGTGAAATGAGCTAGGGTGGTCCAGGGGCAGGCTGCTCAGGAAAGGCCACTCTTGGAGAGCTTGTGAGGGTGAGGTGGGAAGTAAGGGATAACCAGGCAGAGGGAGGAGATTCTGTCTCCACTCCCCTTAAATGGCCCCCATGCTACAGAGGTTGCACTGCTGTTCCAATTGTCCATCACCACATGTGACACTAGTGACATTATTGTGACCTCACAGGATCCCAGAATGCTGATAAGGAAAGTGTTTTCCAAAGTCATCTACTTCTCTTTTGAAAGCTTTAAGATATTGAACCTGAAAGATTCAGTGACTTACTGGGGAAAACCTAGTTGGTTTGTGAGAGAGTCAGGAGGAAAAGAGTGTAGCTTACTCTGTCACAAGTAAGTCACCAAAAGCATCTTATCAAAGGGGACTTTTGAAAAATACATCACAGCTGAAACAATAAAAAATTCCTGTCTTGAAGCATCTCATTTTTTTTTTTTTTAACTAGGCTTGCCATGATTTCTATACCAGGGATTAAATATTACTGAGAAAAATATGCAAATGATGCATGCTGAGAGTACTTGTCTGCTAAGTTAATTTTACTGAAAGAATAGTGTCTCATCCTTTGGTGTACTCTAATTCAAATAATCTTCTGTTGTTTTGTGTTTAGTCAGAAGGACACATGTATTATTATTAAATCAGTCAAAATTTTAATGTTTGCTCACTAAAAAACTGCAGATTTAAGCCCATGATCATTTCAGAGTTACATAAAGACAGGTGGTACTGCCTGTACATGATTCTTCTCATTCCTTTTCAAAGTCCAGAGGGCCCCATGCCCATGGGGAGGATTATGCTCTACTGGGGTACTGAATTTGGGGAGGTGAATGTAAGAGCTATTAGGACAGATCTGGTGACCCCTGTCTTCTTTCTGTTCCCTCAGCTGCACCACAGGTCTCTACATTCTCCCAAGATCCACAGAAAATGAACACACCTCAGGTGAGCTCTTCATTTATTCCCCACTTTGTATTGGAATGGATTTATGAGATTTAGAAGGATACATGCATTAAATGGAAAAGGAGAAATAGAAACCTCATTCTTGAGCAAAAATATGCACTGTTTGACTATCAGCCGTGGTTTGTTTTCAGCTTTTGGTAGGTAACCATGGTTAGAGTAGGGTTAAGTTCCCTCCATATACCAGGTTGCTAAAATTTCATGTTAGTCATGAATGTGCATTGAATTATTGATTGCCTCTGGTGTATGTATTGGAATAAAACTAGAGCTTATTTCTTTCATCTGTGAATACTGTAAATAGTGTAACATATTTTCTAATATTAATTTAAATTCCTGTAAAGACCCTAGTTGCTAACAAGTGTGGTTAATTGCTTCTTAAATATTTTCCTCAGGCCTTTTGCTAATACTATATTCAGTGCTTTTATTTCTGTATCCACAAGTTGGATCAGACTATACTTTCTTGTTTCTCTGTCCAATTATGGTAGTATGGTCATAGTCTCATGAAAGGAAACAGAGAACTTTTCTGCTCCTTTTCTAGGAATTTAGATGAGAAAATTGTAATGCTTGAGGATTTTTGTGAAATTACATATAGATTTGGACTTTTAGAAGGCATTTTGTATGAAGACTTTGGTTGTTGATTTATTAGTCATAAGCTTATATTGGATTTGTATTTTTTTTTCTGGATTTATTTATTTATTTTAGAAAGAGAAAGCATGGGGTGGGGAGGAGCATTGGGAGAGGGGGGGAGAGAGATAGAATCTCAAGCAGACTCCCTGCTGAGCACAGAGCCCAATGCAGGACTCAATCCCACAACACAGATTATCACCTGAGCTGAAATTAAGAGTTGGATGCTTAACTGACTAAGTTACCCAGGTACTCATGTACTTTTTCTTAATATAACTTCTGACATTACATTTTCATTAAAAAATTATTCATTTTTATTTACATTTTTAAATGTACTTTCATGAGCTTGTTAATAGCATTTTTTGAGGATTTCAAGGTGTTTATCTGTTCTATCAGTAGTTCCTTTTTTGATCAGCTTAATTTTATTTTGGCATAAAGGCTGCTAATCAGAAAAAAACAAAATATGTTCCAGTTGTCTCAATCTGAAACCTAAAATTTCAGGGTCTGAAGGTCTTAATATTCTGTAGGCTCTGGGCAGTAGACTCCAAATATTGGGAATTGACTGACATATACTTGTCATATTTGTACTCTCTACCTTTGCATACCCACCTGTCAGCACTATTTGTTGGCAAAAGTATACTTTGTCCATTGAATTTCCTTGGCATCTCTGTGGGAAACCAATTAGTATGTATGTAGGGTCTGTTTCTGGACTCTGTTCACTTCTGATCCTCGTTGTTAATGCATTTGCTAATACCACAGTATCTTAATGTATGTCTCTTTACAGTAGCCCTTTTTTTTTTTTTTTAAGATTTTATTTATTTGAGAGGCAGAGTACCCAGAAACAGTGGGGAGGGGCAAATGGAGGGGGAGAAGCAGACTGTCTGCTGACCAGGGAACCCACATGGGGCTCCATCCCAGGATCCTGGGATCAGGACCAAAGCTGAAGGCAGATGCCCAACCGTCCATCTGAGCTACCAAGGTGCCATACTTTACAGTAATTCTTGAAATCAGACAATGCGAGTCTTCCAACTTTGTTCTTTTTAAAAACTGTTTTGGATATTGTAGGTCCTTTGCTTCTTTATAGAAAGTTTTGAAAATCCTCTTGTCTGTCTCAAAAAAGCCTGCTGAGATTTTGCTTGCACTGAATCCATAGAATCCTGTGGTGCAGGGATCAGGTTGGTCAGAGTTAACATCTTGATCATAATGAGTCTTCCAATTCATGAATACAGTATCTATCTTCATTCGCTTAGGTGATATGGAGGACTTTAAGGGTATTTTTATCCTTTTGTGTTAAAAAGATAGTTTTTACTACAGTTTACAAAAATAACACTGTCTGCTGTCTGAAAATAGACTCTAGACTAGAAGCAGGAACAATATAGGAGCTTATTTCTATAATCCTAGCAAGAAAGGATGATCGTAACGGTGTTAGTTATTTTGAAGTGATAAAACTGTGGATGTAATTTAAGGTAGAGCCAACAGTCTGAGAATGTGTGTTTCTTTTCCACAACTTTGCAAACAGAGTGCTGTCAAATTCTGAATTTTTACCAATGTGGTTAAAATAATCTGTTAAGTTTTATAAGCTTTTCTCATAAGTGATATGTGGAACATCTTTTTTTGTTTGTAATAACCTATATTTCTTTTTTTTTAATAAATTAATTTTTATGGGTGTTCAATTTACCAACTTACAGAATAACACCCAGTGCTCATTCCGTCAAGTGTCCCCCTCAGTGCCCGTCACCCATTCCCCCCCCACCCCCCTCCCGCCTCCCCTTCCACCACCCTTAGTTCGTTTCCCCGAGTTAGGAGTCTTTATGTTCTGTCTCCCTTTCTGATATTTCCCACACATTTCTTCTCCCTTCCTTTATATTCCCTTTCACTATTATTTATATTCCCCAAATGAATGAGAACATACACTGTTTGTCCTTCTCCGATTGACTTACTGCACTCAGCATAATACTCTCCAGTTCCATCCACGTCGAAGCAAATGGTGGGTATTTGTCGTTTCTAATGGCTGAGTAATATTCCATTGGATACATAAACCACATCTTCTTTATCCATTCATCTTTCGATGGACACCGAGGCTCCTTCCACAGTTTGGCTATTGTGGCCATTGCTGCTAGAAACATCGGGGTGCAGGTGTCTTGGCGTTTCATTGCATCTGAATCTTTGGGGTAAATCCCCAACAGTGCAATTGCTGGGTCGTAGGGCAGGTCTATTTTTAACTCGGGACTTCATCAAGATAAGAAGCTTTTGCACAGCAAAGGATACAGTCAACAAATCTAAAAGACAGCCTACAGAATGGGAGAAGATATTTGCAAATGACATATCAGATAAAGGGCTAGTTTCCAAAATCTATAAAGAACTTATTAAACTCAACACCAAAGAAACAAACAATCCAATCATGAAATGGGCAAAAGACATGAAGAGAAATCTCACAGAGGAAGACATGGACATGGCCAACAGGCACATGAGAAAATGCTCTGCATCACTTGCCATCAGGGAAATACAAATCAAAACCACAATGAGATACCACCTCACACCAGTGAGAATGGGGAAAATTAACAAGGCAGGAAACAACAAATGTTGGAGAGGATGCGGAGAAAAGGGAACCCTCTTACACTAGTTGGTGGGAATGTGAACTGGTGCAGCCACTCTGGAAAACTGTGTGGAGGTTCCTCAAAGACCTATATTTCTTTTTTGTTGAACTATTTATCCCTTACCTGTTTTCCTATTGATGTGCTGATTTTAATTACTGTATCCACTATATTGTTATTGCCCTTTTCCTGTGATATAAATTGCACAATTTCCCTGAAGTTTTTTGTAATTTTGACTTGCTCATGATTTTTTTTTTTGATTGTAAAAGCATTTGATTTTTGTGTCAAATCTAGCAGTTTTTTCATTAACATTCCTGGATTTTCAGTCCTAATTGGGCATTTCCCACTCTAATATTGTAAAGTAATTGTTCTGTGTGATCTTCTGGAATTTGATCTTATTTTTTTTTTAATTTAGATCTTGAATATATTTTAATTTTTGTGCTGCTCTGTGGTATAAGATATTTCTTTTCCCAGATGGCCAGCTAGTTACCCCGTGACATTTTTGTGTCCATACGTTCCTTATGCATTTGAATGTCACCTATATTCAAATAGGAAATGTATTTTGTTAATCATTCTTCCTATTACACACGTGGTTCTAGGTCCTGTTCAGTTTAAGCTAGGATGTCTTTTCAGGCTCTCATCACTTCCCTGCTCCTTCTGCTCACTTCTGTGTTTGTGTTAGATTGTGGCCAACATTGTCCTTTTTGCTTATCTAATACTGTTTTATCCTCTATCTTCCAGAATTTGTTCAAATTTTGGGGCCTTCTGCTGGGATATTTCTCAGTATTCCCCTTTTGTCGAACTTTGATAGTAGGTTTTGTATTTTACCTGAGTGTGTTTTCTGAGGCAGGGAAATAAATGTGTATGTTCCATCTATTCCCTTAAACTACAGGAATCATACTTTTAATTCTGTCTTCTCTTAATTTATAGTACTGTAATCTTTCCAGTTTTTCTTTCTACTATTCCAGAATTCTTTCTCAGCCTTCATGTACTTTCTTTTTCTACCTACCTCTTAAATTTTACTCTTCCCTTGAATTCTCTACTTGGTCCTTTTCTCTCCTGTTTCTGTCATTTTTGAGCTGTCCCTTTTTCTCAAATGACTTCAGTTAGCCATCTTAATAACTGGTATCTCCTAGATCCTTATTTTCATTTTGGACCCTGGCCCCAGATCATGCAATCAACAATGAATTAAATAATTCCATCTCTATTTTCCACAGATATTTTGAAGAACATCTACCTCATGATGACCCAACCTCTGACTGTTATTTATTCTTCCAATCTTTACATATGACATCCGTATCTACCCAGTTGCTTTTGCAGCATTTCTGTATATAGCTGCACAGGAAAATAATGACCAGATTTTGTTCCTGTAAAAGATTAGTTTCCCCTTCTTTATCTTGGCCTTAATGTAAGTCATCTCTTAAATTGGTCTTTTGTTTTGCTACTTAAAACTTTCCACCTTTCATATGGAGCAATAGTTCCTAACTAGAGTTGATTTTGCTCCCCGGGAGACATTTGGCAACGTTTGGAGATATTTTTGGTAGTCACAACTGGGATTATTGCTGGCATCTAATCAGTAGGAGACAGGGATATTGATAAACATCCTGAAGTACACAGGACAGTCTTCCACAAAAATAGCATTATCCATAGTGTCAGTAGTGCCAAGTTGAAAAAATCCTGTTCTAAAGCATTGCTCCTGAAATATGAATCTGGTAGTATGTAAATACTTCCCCAGTCTTACATGTATCTCTTCATTAGTTTTCTGTTACCCCAGCAGAGATCTCCAGATTGATACTGTATACTGTACAGAGTGCTCAGCATAATCTGTTGGTGTGTGGGAAATGTATGCAGGAATCCTATTTATAATAACCTTACCTAAAAAAATAAGGCCCTAAGTTTTCTTATTATATTAAGTGACAATATATGTGTATAAATTAGAAGTAAATATAAATAAATCAGAATATGAGTTTTGTTTTTTTTAACTAATCGTGTACATATCCCCAACGTGTAAGACAGAGTTAGGACCGTGATAGTCATCCTTTATAGTATTTTGTTTTAAACTCTAAATACTAAACATAGTAACACTTAGTTTCCAAAAATATTTTTCCATGTCCCTGATTCTGGCCCTCAGATTGATCACAATTGTGCTGTTACAGGCATCAGTGTCTTTCAAGGATGTGACTGTGGAATTTACCCAGGAGGAGTGGCGGCAGATGGACTCTGCTCAGAGGACCCTGTACAGAGATGTGATGCTGGAGAATTACAGCCACCTCGTCTCAGTGGGTGAGCAGACCTTACTATGTGACTCCCTTTTGACTGCATGTTCTAGTTTTTCTTTTTTCTTTTTAAAATGTTAATCACTTTTGTTGAGGTGTCTTTAACAGATAATAACATTTAGGACTTTTCAGTGTACAAGTCAGTGAATTTTGAAAAATTATATAGTATATTTTCATCGTCAAACTCATAATTTGGAATGTTTCCATCACCCCTAAAAGATTCTTGTACCCCTTTGCAGTGAGTCCCCTACGTCCATCCCTAACTCTCAGACCCTCAGCTATGTCACTGACATGCTTTCTAATGTAAGCACTTTGCCTTTTCTCAAATTTTATATCAGTGGAATCATAAAGTATATACTCTATTCTGTCTGGCTTCTTTCACTTAGCATAAATGCTTTTGAGACTCATGGACATGTGTGTCATTCTTTCAGTTGATAGATACGTGGGTTTTTTTCCGGTTTGGGGCTATTATGAATAAAACTATGAATGATCTATATAAGTCTTTGTATCAACATGTTTTCATTCCTTGTGTAAATACTGAGGAGTGGGTTTGCTGGGTCTTCTGGTAGGCTTATATATAACTTCATAAGACATTGCCAGATGTTTCCAAGTTGGCTCTACTGTTTTTCATGCCTATTAGCAATGTCTGAAGATTCTCATGTTCTTAGGTTACCAACATTTAGTTTGGTAAGTCTTACTATTTTTAACCATTCTAGTTAGTATCACTTATATCATAATGACATTTTAACTTGTGTTTCCCTTATGACTAACAGTATGAAACCTCTTTTCATGTGCTTTTTTACCAGTAATAATCTTCTTTAATGAAGTGATCACATTTTCAGCTCCATTTTTAGCTTAGTTTTTTGTTTTTTTTTCATCTTCTCAGAAGTTCAGACCTTTGTCTAATATATGTTTTGCAAACTTTGTCTTGCCTTTTTTTTTTTAAGATTTTATTTATTTATTCATGAGAGACACACAGAGAGAGAGAGAGAGAGAGAGGCAGAGACACAGGCAGAGGGAGAAGCAGGCTCCATGCAGGAAGCCCAACGTGGGACTCGATCCGGTTTCCAGGATCACACCCTGGGCTGAAGGCGGTGCTAAACCGCTGGGCCAGCCACTGGGGCTGCCCTTGTCTTACCTTTTTAAGAAAAAAATATTTTCCAATTATTTTACATATAGTTTTGAAGAAACTTTATATGATAGTAATGGCACAGTTTTATTCTTCAGAAGTTTCCTCTAATGCTTATATCTTACATAACTATACTATATCAATGCCAGGAAATAGACATTGATACAGTGTTTATGAATAGCTGTAGCCATTTTATATCATGTGGAAATTCATGTAAACACCACAACAATGAAGATACAGAACTGTCTTATCATCCTAAAGATTTCTTTCATGCCACCTCTATAATCATACCCATCCCCTCTCCCACACCATCCCTAATCTCTACCAGCTACTAATACACTCTTCATCTACCTGGTATTCTGCTGTATGAATATAACATTTTTTTTTAAGATTTATTTTTATTTATTTATGATAGACATAGAGAGAGAGGCAGAGACACAGGCAGAGGGAGAAGCAGGCTCCACAGCGGGAGCCCGATGCGGGACTTGATCCCGGGACTCCAGGATCGCGCCCTGGGCCAAAGGCAGGTGTGAAACCACTGAGCCACCCAGGGATCCCCTAATATATAACATTTATTTAGGCGTTCACCTGTTGAAAAACATTTTTAGTCATTTGAATTTTTTTTAGTATTTTAGTTGTTTCTAATTAGAGGCTATTATAAATAAAGCTGCTGTAAACATTCCTGTTCAAGTTTTTGCATGAACATAAATTATTTTTCTCTGGGATAAATGCCTACTATGATTGGGTTTGTATGGTAAATATATGTTTCAGTCTTTAAGAAACTGTCAAACTAGGACTCCTGGGTAGCTCAGTGGTTGAGCATCTGCCTTTGGCTCAGGTCATGATCCCAGGGACTGGGGATCAAGTCCCATATCGAGCTTCCCGCCGGGAACCTGCTTCTCCCCTTCTCCCTCTACCTGTGTGTCTGCCTCTCTCTCTGTCTCTCTCATGAATAAATAAAATCTTTAAAAAAAAAAAAGAAAAGAAAAGAAAAGAAACTGCCGAACTGTTTTTCAGAATGGCTTACCACCATTTTGCATTTCCACCAGCAGTGTATGAGAAATCCAGTTACTCCCTATTTTTCTTAGTATTTGGTATCATCACTATTTTTTGTTAGCGGTTGTAATGGGTATATAATGGTAGCCCATCATGGTCTTAATCTGCATTTCCTTAATGGCTAGTGATATTAAATATTCCTAATGTTCCTATGCCATCTATATATCCTTAGGAAAATATCTGTTTATGGCTTTTGTGCATTTTTTCCATCTTTATTGATATATAATTACAAAAATTATATATCTTAGGTATACAATTTGATGTTTTGATAGATGTACACATTGTGTGTGAATCAATTGCCACAATTAAGTTAATTAACATATCCATGACCTGACCTAGTTACCTTTGTTTTCTTTGTGATGAGAACACTTAAAAATCTGCCCTCTTGGCAAATTTCTAGTAAACAATTCAGTATTATTAACTCAGATTACATTAGATCTCCTAACTTACTCATCTTGCATAACTGAACTTTGCACCCCTTGATCAACATCTCCCCATTCCCCATCTTCCAGCCCCTGACAACCACCATTCTACTTTTATTTTCTAGGAGTTCGAATGTTTTAGGTCCAGTGAGATCAATATTTGTCTTTCTATATGTGGTTTATTTCATTCAGCATAATGCCTTTAAGATTTATCCATGTTGGACAAATTTCCTTCCCCTTTTTTGGCTGAATAATGTGTTTGTGTGTGTGTGTGTACACACATCTTTATTCATTTATCCATCAACAGACATTTAGATTATGTCTTGGCTATTGTGAATAAAGCAGCAAAGAACATGGGAATGCAGATATCTTTTTGAGATCCTGATTTCATTTCCTTTGGATATATCCAGAAATGGAATCCAGAAATAGAATCCAGAAATGGAATTGCTGAATTATAGAGTAATTCTACTTTTTTTAAAGATTTTATTTTTTTTTTTTTAATTTTTATTTATTTATGATAGTCACAGAGAGATAGGCAGAGACACAGGCAGAGGGAGAAGCAGGCTCCATGCACCGGGAGCCCGACGTGGGATTCGATCCCGGGTCTCCAGGATCGCGCCCTGGGCCAAAGGCAGGCGCCAAACCGCTGCGCCACCCAGGGATCCCCTAAAGATTTTATTTTTAAATAATCTCTACACCCAGCATGGGGCTTGAATTTACAACCTGGAGATCGAGTCACATACTTCACCAACTGAGACAGCCAGGCACCCCAGGGTAGTTCTCTTTTTAGCTTTTTGAGGAACCACCTTACTATTTTCCATAAGGGCTGTCCCAATTTACATCCCCACCAGTAGTGCCGAAGGGTTATGTTTTCTCCATATCCAACAGGTGTTATCTTTTGTCTTTTTGATAATCACTATTTTCTAACAGGTGTGAAGTGATATATCATTGTGGTTTTGATTTGCATTTCACTAATGTTTAGTGATGTGGAGCACATTTTCATTAACTTGTTTATATGCATAGCTGCTTTTGATATATGTCAGCTCAGGTGCTTTTCCCATTATTTTAATCTGATTATTTGTTGTTTTGTTTTTTGCTATTGAGCTGTGTGACTTTGTGACTTCTTTGTATATTTTGATTTATTCATTACTTTTTGAATATTTTCTACCATTCCATAGGTTGCCTTTGCACTCTTGTTTCCTTTGCTGTCCAGAGGCTTTATAGTTTGATGTAGTCTCACTTCTCTAATTTTGCTTTGGTTGCTTGTGCTTTTGGTATCATATCCAATAAACCATTGCCAACACTGATGCCAAGGAGCCATCTCCCTATGTTTTCTTCTAGGAATTTTATGATTTTTCAGTCTTATGCTTAAGTCTTTAATCCATTTTGAGTTGATTTTTGTATGTAGTTTGAAATAACAGCCCAGTTTCATTCTTCTGCATGTGGATATCCAGTTTTCCCAACACCATTTATTGAACAAACTGTTCTATTTCCATCGCATATTCTTTGCACCATTAAGTCAACTCTATATGTATGAATATATTTCTGGGCCTCTGTACTAATCCATTGGTCTATATGCCTGTTTTCATGCCAGTACCATAATGTTTTTATTACTATAGCTTTGTATAATATATTTTGAAGTCCGGTAGTGTGATGCCTCTAACATTGTTCTTTCTCAAGATTGCTTTGGCTATCCAGGGTCTTTTGTTGTTTAATATGAATTTTTGGATTTTTTTCTACTTCTGTAAAGAATACCATTGGGATTTGAATAAGAATTGCATTAAATCTGTAGATCACTTTGGGTAGTATAGACATTTTAACAGTATTAATTCTCCAATCCATGGGATGTCTTTCCATTTGTCTGTATCCTCTTTAAATTTTTTTATTGATGTTTTGTAATCTTTAGTATACAAGTCTTTCAGTTCTTTGGTTAAATTTATTCCTAAGTACTTTTAAATTTTCTTTTCAGATAATTCATTGTTAGTATATAGAAACTGTGTTGACTTTACATACTCTAACTTTACTGAATTTATTAATTTTAACATTTCTTTTTTGTCTTTAGTGTTTTCTACATAGAGAATTGTGTTGTCTGCAGACAGATAATTTTACTTCTTCCCTTCAGGTTGAGATGCATTTTATTTCTTACCTAATTGCACTGGATAAGGTTTCCAATACTATATTGAATAGAATTGGTGAGAGTGGGCATACTTGCCTTGTGCTGGATCTTAGAGGGAAAACATAGTATTCCCCCATTGATTATGGTGTTTACTGTGGGCTTTTCATATATGCTTTATTGTATTGAGCATAATTGATATATTTAGATCTGTTTTGTTGAGAATTTTAATCATGAATGAATGTTTACAAATGAAACTTTGTGAAATGATTTTTCTTTGTTTTTTGGTATGATCACATGGGGTTTTTTTTCCTATCATTTCTTTATGTGTTGTATCACATAAATAGATTTGCATATAAACAACCTTGCATCCTAGGGATAAATCTCACTTGTTCATGATATATGATCCCTTTAAATATGCTGTTAAATTCAGTTTGCTAGTCTTTTGAGAATTTTTTAAATCTATGTTCATCAGGGATATTAGCTTGTAGTTTTCTTTTCTTGTGATGTCTTTCTCTGGTTTTAGAATCAAGGTGATGGTGGCCTCACAAAATGAATTTGGAAATGTTCTTTGTTCCATTTTTTGAAAAGGCTGAAGAAAGATTGGTATTCCTTAAATGTCTGACTGAATTCTGCAGTTTAGCCCTCTGACCCTGAGCCTTTTTTTTTTTTTTTTTGTCAAGAGGCTTATGATTAATTATTCAGTCTTATTTGTAAGTCTGTTTAGGCTTTCTCTTTCTTTTTGATTCAAGTGTGATAGATTGTATATTTCTAGGAATTTATCTATTTCTTCTACATTAATCAGTTTGTTGACATTTATTTAGATTAGTCCCTCATGATCCTTTTTATTTCTGAGAAATCTGTTATAATATCTCCTCTTTGCATTATTTTTGTATATTTTCTTATTGGCGTTCCTCTTTGCATTTTTAATTTTATTAGAGTCATCTCTCTTTTTTTAGTCTAGCCTAAGGGTGTGTTCATTTTGTTTATTATTTCAAAATACCAACTGTTGGCTTTTGCTTTCTCTAGTCTCCATGATATTTATTTCTGCTCTGACCTTTATTTTTAAAATTATAACTATATTATTTTATTTTACTTTACTTTATTTTTTATCTTAGTTTTAAGGGTAGAGTTTAGTGATTCATCAGTTCATATAAGGAGCACCCAGTGCTCATTACATCAAGTACCCTCCTTAATGCCCATCACCCAATTATCCCATCACCCCACCTCCTCTAGCAATCTTAGTTTGTTCCCTAGAGTTAAAAGTCTCTTATGGTTTGTCTCCCTCTCTGTTTTCATCCTACTTTATTTTGTCCTTCCCTTCCCCTATGTTCAATCTGTTTGTTTTTAAATTCCACCTATGAATGAAATCATATGGGATTTGTCTTTCTCTGATTGACTTATTTCACTTAGCAAAATATACTCTAGTGCCATCCACATCATTGCAAATGGCAGTATTTCATTCTTTTTGATGGCTCAGTAATATTCCATTGTATAAATATACCATCTCTTCTTTATCCATTCATCACTCAATGGATATCTGGTCTCTACATATTTTGCTCATTGTGGACATTGCTGCTATAAATATTGGGGTGCATATGCCCTTCCAAATCACTGTTGTATCCTTAGAATAAATACCTATGAGTGCAGTTGCTGGGTCTTAGGGTAGCTCTATTAACATTTTGAGGAGCCTTCATACTGTTTTCTGGAGTGGCTGCACCAGTTTGCATTACCCCAAAAGTGTAAGAGGATTCCCCTTTTTTCTAACACTCATCAGCATCTGTTGTTTCTTCAGTTGTTAATTTTAGCCATTCTGACTGATGTAAGGAGGTATCTCACTGTGGTTTTCATTTGTATTTCCCTGATGTTGAGTGATGTGGAGTATTTTTTCATGTGTCTGTTAGCCATTTATATGTCTTCTGTGGAGAAATGTCTGTTCATACTTTCTGCCTATTTCTTGGCAGGATTTTTTGGTTTTGGGCGTTGAGTGTGATAAGTTCTTTATAGGTTTTGGATACTAGCCCTTTATCTGATAAGACATTTGCAAATATCTTCTCTCATTCTGTAGATTGCCTTTTAGTTTTGTTGATTGTGTCCTTTAGTGTCCAGAAGCTTTTTATCTTGATTAACTCCCAATAGTTCATTTTTGTTTGTTTTCCTTCCCCTGGAAATCTGTCTAGCAAGAAGTTGCTGTGGCTGAGGTTAAAGAGGTTGCTGCCTATGTTATCCTTTAGAATTTTGATGGATTCCTGTGTCACAGTTAGGCGTTTCATCCATTTTGAGTTTATCTTTGCATATGGTGTAAGAAAGTGGTCCAGTGTCATTCTTTTGCATGTGGCTATCCAGTTTTCCCAACACCATTTGTTGAAGAGACTTCTTTTTCCATTGCATATTCCTTCCTGCTTTGCCAAAGATTACTTGACTGTAGAGTTGAGGGTCCATTTCTGAGTTCTCTGTTCTGTTCCATCCATCTATGGGTTTGCTTTTCTGCGAATACCATACTGTCTTCATGATTACAGATTTATATTACAGCTTGAAGTCTGAAATTATAAAGCCTCCAGTTTTGTTTTCCTTTACAACATTGTATTAGCTGTTTGTGGCGTTTTGTGGTTCCATATAAATTTCAGAATTGTTCTGGCACTGTGAAAAATGCTGTTATTTTGATAGAGATTACATTGAATGTGTCATTTGTTCTTCCAAACCATGAGCATGGGATGTTTTTCTATTTCTTTGTGTCTTCCTCAATTTATTTCATAAGTGCTCTATAGTTTTCAGAGTATAGATAGAGTCATTGCTTTCCTGGTTAGGTTTATTCCTAGATATCTTATGATTTTTAGTGCAATTCTAAATGAGGCGGATTCCTTTATTTCTCTTTGTACTGCTTCATTATTGATGTATAGAAATACAACAGATTTCTCTATGTTGATTTCATATCCTGCAACTTTGCTAAATTCCTGTATCATTTCTAGCAGTTTTTTTGGTGTAGTTTTTTGGGTTTTCTGCATAGAGTGTCATGTCATCTGTGAAGAGTGAAAATTAGATTTCTTCTTTGTCAATTTAGATGCCTTTTATTTCTTTTTGTTACCTGATTGCTGATGCTAGGACTCCCAGTGCTATGTTGATAAATAGTGGTAAGAATGGACATCCCTGTTGTGTTCCTGACCTTAGGGGGGAGGCTCTCAGTTTTTTCCCATTGTGGATGATGGTAGCTGTGGGCCTTTATGGTGTTGACATATATTCCTTCTACCCCTACTTTCTTGAGGGTTTTTATCAAGAAAGGATGCTATATTTTGTCAAGTACTTTTTTCTGCATCTACTAAGAGGCACAATGGTTCTTGTCCTTTCTTTTTTAAATTTTTATTTTTTTTAAGATTTTATTTATTTATTCATGAGAGACACAGAGAGAAGCAGAAACATATGCAGGGGGAGAAGCAGGCTACGTCCAGGGAGCCTGATGTGGGACTTGATCCCAGGACCTTGGGATCACGACCTGAACCAAAGGCAGATGCTCAACCACTGAGCCACCCAGGTGCCCATTTTTTTTCTTCTTCTGCTTTTTTTTTCTTAATGTGATGTATCATGTTGATTGATTTGCAGATGTTGAACCACCCTTGTACCCATTTGGTCCAAGACCAAAAAGGTCTTGGTGAATAACCCTTGTAATGTATTGTTAAATCCAATTAGCTAGTAGCTTGTTGAAAATTTTTGCATCCACGTTCACTGGGATATCAGTCTGTAATTCTTGATTTTAGTGTCTTTTTATGGTATTAGGATCAAGGTAATGCTGTCCTCATAAAATGAGTTTGGAAATTTTCCTCCATTTCTGATTTTTGGAAGTGTCAGAAAAACAGGTATTAAATTTCTTTAAATATTTGGTAGAATTTCCTTGGGAAACCATCCAGCCCTGGACTCTTATTTGTTGGGAGATTTTTGATTATGGCTTCAGTTTCTTTGCTGGTTATGGGTCTATTCAAGTCTTCTATTTCTTCCTGTTTCAGTTTTGGTAGTTTATGTTTCCAGAAGTGCATCCATTTCTTCCAGATTGCCTGATTTGTTGGCATATAGTTGCTCATAATATTCTTTTGTAATTGGGTATCGGTGGTGGTGGTTGTGATCTTTCCTCTTTCATTCATGATTTTATCTACTTGAGTCCTCTCTTCTTTTTAATAAAGCTGGCCTAGAGATTTATCAAATTTGTTAATTCTTTCAAAGAACTATTTCCTTGTTTCATTGATCTGTTCTACTGGGTTTTTAAAAGTTTCTGTATCGTTGATTTCTACCCTATTATTTCCCTTCTGCTGCTAGATTTAGGCTTTTTTTGCCCTTTTTTCCTAGCTCCTTTAGGTGTAAGTTTAGGTCATATATTTGAGACTTTCTTGCTTCTTGAGGAAGGCCTGTATTGCTATATACTTCCCTCTTAGGATTACCTGTGCTACATCCTAAAGGGTTTGGACTGTTGTATTTTCATTTCCTTCCATTTATGTTTTTAATTCTTTAATTTCCTGGTTGACCCATTCAATTTTTGGTAGGATGTTCTTTAACCTACATGTATTTATGGTCCTTCCAAATTTTTTCTTGTGATTGCCTTCAAGTTTCATATCACTGTGGTTCAAAAACATGAATGGTATGCTCTTGATTTTTTGTACCAGATGAGTCCTAATCTGTGACCCATATGCATGGGTCTTGTTTTTGTATTAATTCTGATACCTTATGTCTTTTGATTGGAGCATTTAGTCCATTTGCAATTCAGAGTAATTATTGAAAGATGTGAATTTAGTGCCATTGTATTACCTATAAAGTTACTATTCCTGTAGATTGTTTCTGTTCCTTCCTAGTGTTTGTTACTTTTGGCCTTTATTTCCACTCACAGAATCCCCTTTAATATTTCTTGCAGGGCTGGTTTAGTGTTCACAAACTCCTTTTTAGTTTTTGTTTGTCTTGGAAACTCCTTATCTCTCTTATTCTGAATGACAGCCTTACTGGATAAATTATTCTTGGCTGCATGTTTTTTCCATTTAGTACATTGGATATATCTTGCCAATCTTTTCTGGCCTGCCAGGTGTCTGTGGATTGGTCTGCTGCCAGCCTCATATGCCTACCCTTATAGGTTAAAGCCCTTCCCTCCTGAGCTGTTTTTAGAATTCTCTCTATATCTTTGTATTTTGTAAATTTCACTATGCTATGTCATGGTGTTTACCTACTTTTGTTGATTTTTAGGGGCATTCCCTGTCCCTCTTGAATGCCTGTTTCCTTCCCTAGATTAGGGAATTTCTCAGTTGTAATTTGTTCAAATAAACCGTCTGTCCCCTTTTCCCTGCTCTTCTTCCTCTGGGACTCCTATGATATAGATATTATTTCGCTTTGTGGAATCCCTGAGTTCTATGTGTACCTTCATGACCTAATAGTTTTCTTCGCCTTTTCTTTCAGCTTCATTTTTTTTCATAATTTTATCTTCTCTATCACCTATGTTCTCCTCTGCTACTTCAGTCCTCATACTGATTTTATCCAGCCTGTTTTGCATCTTAGTTACAGCATTTTTTATTTCTCTCCAGCTAGTTTTTAGGTCTTTTATCTCTTCAGCAAAGGTTTCTCTGGTGTCTTCTATTTTTTTTTTCAAGTTCAGCTAGTAATCTTATGACTGTTGATCTAAATACTTGTTCAGGTATATTGCTTATATCTGCTTTGAGCAAATCCCTGGCTGTGATATCTTACTGACCTTTCTTCTGGGGAGAATTTCTCCATCTTGTCATTTTGGCTAAGTTTCTATCTGTTTCATGTAATTTGTGTAATGGAAGCTTATTATGTTTCCTGCATCTCAGAGTAATGCTATATTAAAAAGAGGTCAAACACTGTGCAGGGCCCGGCCATTTGGGAATTGTTTCTGGTGTATGCTGTGTGCACTCTGCTGTTGTGTTTTGGCTGTTCTTTCCTACTGGCCCATCCCCTGCAGAGTTCCTCCTTGATTGCAGTGGGGAGTGTTTGCAGTTCATCTAGGTGGCTTTGATTTGTTAAAAAAAAAAAAAAAAAAATCTGAAAAGGAAAGAAAGGAAAAAAGAGAAAAAAAGCCTGATCCTAAAAAAGAGAAAAGGAAAAGGAACAACAACAACAAAAACCCAGGCAGACAATCAGAAAAACTATAAGCCTGATTCCAAAAAAAGAGGAGGGGGGAAAGATGAAAAGAAAAAAAAGAGCCTGATCTAAAAAAAAAAAAAAAAAGGGAAAGAAAAAAAGAAAAAAAAAATCTTAGGTTATTTATTTTTTTCTTCTTTTCTATTATGTGCACTTAGTGCTATAAACTATTCTCTGAGTACTGCTTAACTGCATCACACAAATTTATTTTCATCTAAAAATAATTTCAGAATTTCTCCTGTCTTATTTGATGCATTATTTAGAAGTATATTGGTTAATTTCCAAATATTTAGGAGTATTCTAGCTATCTTTCTGTACTTGATTTCTTATCTACTTCTGGTGTAATCTGAGGACATATTTTTTAATTTCGACACACATTTGTTAAAATATGCTTTTGACCTAGAATATGTTCTATTTTGATGAGTATTTCATTTATACTTTGGGCGAATGTGTGTTCTTCTATTGTTGGAATAGCCTTAATATATGTCAGTAGGTCCATGTTCATTGCTAGTGATATTCAAGCTGTCCACATCCTTAGTAAAGATCTGCCTTCCTGATTTGTTAATACTGACAGAGCAGAGTTCAAGGATCCAAATCTAACAGGAAGTTTTGTGTATATGTTGTTTCAGTTTTTTGCCGGATATGTTTTCAAGCTCTGTTTTTAGGTGAATAAATATTTAGAATTGTTGTGTCTTCATAGAGAGTAGACCGTTTTATAGAGTGTAATATCCTGGTAATGTGTATGATGTTCGGTAATCTTCCATGTTTTGAGTTGGAAGTTTGACTTTCTCTGAGTTAATGCATTTCAGTTTTCTTTCTTTGATTATTATTAGCATGGCATATTTTTCTTTATCTCTTAACTTTTAACCATTCTGAGTCTTTGTATATAAAACGTATTTCTTACATTCAGCACAGAGTTCCCTTCTACCGTTTTTTAAATTGTGTTGACAGGCTCTTTCATTGGGTGTTTTTAGACATTTATATTTATGATGACTAACTGATGTAGTTGCATTAAATTTTTTAACTTTTCATTGAATTTATTCTTTGATTTTCCCTACCAGTTCCTTTTTTTCTTCTTGCCTTCTTTGCCTTCAGGAACATTTTATATGACTCCAATTTATTCCTTTTCTTAATGTATCACATATACTTATTTTAAAATCTTTTTAGTGGTTGCTTGATATTTACATTATACCTTTTTAAGTAATCTATGTCCATCTTATAACCATAAGACTATCACTTCACACATAACCATACCACTTCACACATAGTGCACATATAACAGCTATGTACCATAACTGTGGCCCTTGCCATCCCTTCTGCTAAAGTTATCATTAAGTTATTCCTATGCTATAATCATCTCATAGATTGTTATTGTTATCATTATTTTTATCTTGGACGTTCTAGGAATTATGAGATTCTAAATCTTTTTCACCTTCAGTTTCACCTTCCTCTGGCATTCTGGCAGCTGGAGACAGGAAAATACTGTTTCTTACTGCCAGGTAAGGTTTGGAGTCCAGATTCTCTACTTAGCTTGTGTAGACACCATGAGTTAGGGATTGGGGCCAGTTTTTGCTGCTGGTCTGTGGTGAAAGTCTTGGCTCTCTACTAGTCCTCTTGGCTCTCTACTAGTCCTCTTCTGACATCATCCCACTGGAAAGGTGGAAGGGTTCTTTGTTACTGCAGAATGGTGGTAGAAATCTGTCTTTACTGATAGAGGCAGGCATCAATGTTTTCTCATGGTATACAGCTGAAGTAAAGCAGTTGTCTAAAATTTTCTTTCTAGGCTACCCCTTTCCTTGTACTTGTGTAGAGAAAGCAGTCTTTAATGGGATTTTTTTTTTCTGTGTACATTTGCTTGCACAGATTGGGTTGTGTGGGTTGCTTTTATCTAGTATTGAATTTAGATATGTTAGGCAAAAATAAAACTCAGGAAACTAGGTGTTCATTCTTAGATTCAGGGATCATTAGCCAATCTCTCCTTTGTTCCACTGTCCAAAGTCTCTGTATTTTTGCTTTATATGTAATGTCTAGGATATAAGATGGTCTTAAGGGGAGGGACAGAATAAAGTATGTCTAATTAATCTTATCTGGAACCATCAGCCTCTGAAATTTTCACTTAAGAATTGCTTTTAAGTTTAGTGTAATTTTTAAATATGTGAAATATATATGTAGTTCAAAAACCCAAACTATATTCAAAGATAAGGTCAAAGCCTCATTTCCATTCTTCTTCCCTTCATTCTTTCCCCTCCTGTCCTACTTTTATTACTTTCTGATTTTTCTGCCAATGTTTCCTTTTTGCAAATATAAGCAATTATATAATTCCTGTCTCTCTTCCTTTCTTGATCAAAGGAGAGCTTTCTCTGCACAGTATTCTGCTTCTCTTTATTTTATACTGAATATTACTCATTGCCTATGTATAAGCTCTTGTCTATATTATGAATTTATGGTCTTCACTTGTGGGTAGATGCAACACAAGTTTATTAACTAGTCAATGATGAACATTTGAGGTTTTATATTTTGCTGTTGTTACCAGCAACACTGTATTGAATAACCTTGTACATATATCATTTTGTACCTGTGCAGGTATACCTTTAAGATAAATTCCTAGAAATGAGATGTTGGGTAAAAGCTAATAAATCTGAAAATATTTTAGTGCCCCAAATTTATATTTCTTAAAGATAGATGTGATTGTATTACTGCCTTACTAAGAACACTCACTGGCTGTTGATTGCTTAAAAATGTCAAAATATGGCTTCAAGAAAGCCATATTTTTATTCTCTTCCACAAGAAAGCCATTCTCTTGATTCTCTTCCACATCTTCTACCATATGCCCTCTTGCTTTCTTTGTTCCAGCCTTACTCATCTGTTTTTAGAACCATGTACACACTGTCTCCTTTTCTTACAAGGATCTTGGTACTTGTTCTTTTCTTTGGAATGCTCATATTTCCTTATTTCAGTTATTCCTATACTTTCCTTAAAGATTTACTCAAGCTTCATTTTATCTTAACATTTCTTTTTCTTTGAGTTTGAAAACTTTCACAAAACACTAAATAGTCCAGTGAATCCCTCCCACCCAAGTTCAAAAAATGGCACACATTTTTTATAGAAAGATTTCTTTGAGCTCCCTGAAGTCAAGTTGGATTGTATATTTTTGTTTCCTTGGGCTTAACAATTTTGCAGAGCTACGTTTGTTTATGTAGATTAATTTTAATTTACCCCAGGAATGCTGAGCTTCCCTAGAATGTTCACCAAGTTGCCAGCATAAAAAAATAAATAAAAATATTTTATGAACTAGCAACTGATGAGAAAACAAAGTTACTTACAACACCATTTACCGTCACTCAAAATAATCAAATACTAAGATGTAAATTGAAAAAAAAAACATGTATAGGACTTTAATACTGAAAACTACAAAACCCTGATTTAAAAAAATCAAATATCTAAATAAGTGTATATAGTTTATGGATTGCAGTAAAGGGATTAAATCTCACAAAATTGGTAACTGATACATTAAATGTAAATCTTAGACCAAGCAACATTTTAAAAAACACAACATTATTCCAAATTTACAAGTGAAGCCAAAGTAACTAGAACAGATAAAATAATGTTGAACAAGAAGTATAATGTGGGAAGTATCACTCTACCGGATTTAGAGAACCCAGAAATTAACCCATGAAAATACAGCCAACTGATTTTTGACAAAGGGAAGAACAATTCAGTGGAAGAAAGATAATGTTACAAAGCAAATGGGTATCCACAGGCAAAAAAATGATCTCAACTTAAACTTCACTATATAGAAATTAACTCAAAATGCACCATAAATTTAAATGTAAATATAAAATGACATAATTTTTAAAATTTGGAGGAAATCAGGGATGCCTGGGTGGCTCAGTAGTTGAACATCTGCCTTCAGCTCAGGGCATGATTCTGGGGCCTGGGAATCAAGTCCTGCATTGGGGAGTTTGCTTCTCCCTCTGCCTATGTATCTGCCTCTCTGTGTGTATCTCTCATGAATAAATAAATACAATCTTAATATTTTTGGAGAAAATCTTTGGACCAAAAACTTGATGATGCATTCTTAGATACACAACAACAAAAACACTGATGAATTGGACTTCATCAAAATTAAAAATTTAGGGGCACCTTGGTGGCTCAGCAGTTGAGTTCCTGCCTTCAACTCAGGGCATGATCCTGAGGTCCCAGGATTGAGTCCCACATTCAGCTCCCTGCATAGAGCCTGCTTCTCCCTCTGCCTCTGTCTCTGCCTCTCTCTCTCTGTCTCTCATGAATAAATAAATAAAATCTTTTAAAAAAATTAAAAATTTAGACTGCAGAAAAAGGCTGAGAAGACAAGTCACAGACTAATATGAAATATGCAAATAATATATATCATAGTAAACTTACTATAAACTCATAAAATCAAAGGTAAAAAAAAAAAATCCAGTTAAACAATGTGAAGGAAGGAGTATGGCTAGAACACTTCCCGACTCATTTTACTAGGCCAGCATTCCTCTGATACCAAAACCAGACAAAACACCACAAAGAGGAAAATTACAGGCCAGTATCCTGAACATATATGCAAAAGTCCTTAACAAAATATTAGCAAACTGATGGGCTGCCTGGGTGGCTCAGTAGGTTAAGTGTCTGTCTTCAGCTCAGGTCCTGGGATTGAGTCCTGCATCGGGCTTATAGCTCAACAGGGACTCTGCTTCTCCCTCTACTTCTGCCCCTACTCTTACTGTCTCTCTCCCTTTCTCTCTCTCATAAATAAATAAATAAATAAATAAATAAATAAATAAATAAATAAATAAATAAATCTTTTTAAAGAAAATGTTAGCAAACTTAATTTACAATATAAGAGGATCATATAGCATGATCAAGTGGAATTTATTCCAGAGATGGAAGGATGCTTCACTATCTGGAAATCAATCAACAAGACATACCACATTAACAAAATGATAAAAATCATGTGATCATATCAATATGCAGAAAAGGCATCGAACAAAATTCAACATCTACTTATGATAAAAATTCTCAACAAAATGGGTATAGAGGGAATGTATCTAAACATACCGAAGGCCACATTTGACAAACCCGCAGCTAACATACTGAATGGTGAAAAGCTGAAAGTTTTTCTTCTAAGATCAGGAACAAGGATACCCACTCTCACCATTTTTATTTGACATCCTATTGGGAGTCTTAGCCACAGCAATTAGGCAAGAAAAAAAAATAAAAGGGATTCAAATTGACAAGGAAGAAGTAAAACTGTCACTATATACAGATGACATGATACTACACATAGAAAACCCTAAAGACTCTACAGAAAAACTAATATATCAGTTCAGCAGAGCTGCAGAATATAAAAATCACTGTCTAGAAATCTGTTGTGTTTATATACAGAAACTATCAGAAGAAAAAAAAACAATCTCACTTACAAAAAATAAAATATCTACAAATAAATTTAAGAAGGTGAAAGACCTGTACACTGACAACAAGACATTGATGAAAAAAATTGAAGAGATGAAATAAATAGAAAAGTATTCTGTATTCATGGAGTAGGAGAATTAATATCATAAATAATTCATACTACCCAAAGCAGTCTGCAGATTCAGTGCAATCACTATCAAAATTCCAGTGACATTTTTCACAGAACTAATGTTAGTTCTGTTAAAACAAAAACAATGTTAAAACAATTCTAAAATTTGCATGGAGCCACAAAAAGATAAAAAATAGCTAAAACAGTCTTGGGAAAGAACAGAGTTGGAGGCATCACACCCCCTGATTTCAAACTATATTACAAAGCTGTAGTAATCACAGTAATATGGTACTGGCATAAAAACAGACACACTGATCAATGAAAGAGAGCCCAGAAATAAACCTATGCATATATGGTCAATTAACTTATGACAAAGTAGCCAAGAATACAATACAGAAAGGACAATCTCTAAAATAGGTGTTGGGAAAATGGACAGCCACGTGCAAAAGGATGAAATGGACATTATCTTATACCATACACAAAAGTTAACTCATAATGTATTTAAAAACTTCACTGTAAGGCTAGAAACCATAAAACTCCTAGAAGAAAACAAGAGTAGCAAGTACCTTGATATTGGTCTTTGTGATGATTTTTTTGGGGGAACAAAAGCAAAAATCAAGTGGGACTACATAAAACATAAGTTTCGGCACAATAAGGAAACCATAGACAAAATGAAAACAACCTAACTGGGAGAAAATACTTGAAAACCATATGTCTTTAAAGAACTCCTGTAACTCAACAGCAGAAACCAAACAATTCATTTAAAATATGGGCAGATGGGATGCCTGGGTGGCTCAGCAGTTGAGTATCTGCCTTTGGCCGAGGCCATGATCTGGGAGTGGGATTAAGTCCTACATTGGGCTCTTTGCATGGAGTCTGCTTCTCCCTCTGCTTCTCCCTCTGCCTCTGTCTCTGTCTCTGCCTCTCTCTGTGTGTCTCTCATGAATAAATAAATAAAATATTTAAAATAAAATAAAAAATAAAATGGGCAGAGCATCTGAATACATCTTTTTCTGAGGAGGACATTTTGGATGGCCAACAAGTACATGAAAAGGTGCTCAACATCATTAATCATTGAAGAAATGCAAATAAAAAATACGAGGTGTCACCTCACACTACTTAGAGTGGCTTTTATCAAAAGGACAGGAAATAACAGTGTTGTTAAGGACGTGAAGAAAAGAAAATCTCTTCTGTACTATTGATGGGAATGTAAATTGGTACAATCACTATGGAAAGCAGTATTGAAATTAAAAATAGAACTACCATAGGGATCCCTGGGTGGCGTAGCGGTTTAGCGCCTGCCTTTGGCCCAGGGTGTGATCTTGGAGACCCGGGATCGAATCCCATGTCAGGCTGCCGGTGCATGGAGCCTGCTTCTCCCTCTGCCTGTGTCTCTGCCTCTCTCTCTCTCTCTCTCTCTCTCTCTCTCTCTCTCTGTGACTATCATAAATAAATAAAAATTTAAAAAAAAATAGAACTACCATATGATCTAGCAGTTCCACTTCTGAGTCTTTATCTGAATGAAAACAGTAACTTAAAGAGATATATTACATGTTCACTGTAGATTTTTTTTTTAAGATTTATTATTTATTTATGAGAAACAGAGACAGAGAGGCAGAGACATAGGCAGAGGGAGAAGCAAGCTCCCCACAGGGATCCTGATGTGGGACTCCGTTCCAGGATCCTGGGATCATGCCCCAAGCTGAAGGCAGATGTTCAACTCCTGATTCACCAAGGTATCCCTCACTGTGGCATTGTAATAGCCAAGATAATTGAAACAACCCAAGTGTCCATTGACAGGTAAATGGACTTTAAGAAATGTATATTTATATATATTTGTATTTATTTACATGTTTACGGTGAATTATTATTTAGCCCCCCAAAAAGAATGAAATCTTGCTATCTGTGACATGACCTTAAGGGCATTATGCTAAGTAAAATAATTCAGACATAGAATGACAAACAGCATATGATCTCACTCACATGTGGAATCTAAAAACAAAAACGAAGCTCATAGATACAGAGAACAGATTGGTGGTTGCCAGCAGCAGGTGGTAGGGGAACTTGAAATATGTGATGGGAGTTAAAAGGTACAAACCTCCATTTACAAAATAAGTTATGAGAATGTAATCATAGGAAAAAGTGAAGGAGAGTCCAGTGTAAGATGGTGGATTAGGAGTTCCCAGCTCTTGTTCCCCAGTAATGATCTAACAACTGTCGACTGAGGAAAATAGACCTGGGTCATCTCTAGAGTACAGTTAACACATTGCAGCAACCTAGCATCATGCAAAACTGAGGACAGTGGCTTAGAAAAGCATAGAAAACATTTTACATGTACCACCCATGTCCCAGCCTGGCAGCCTTTGGTGCCAAGAGGACTTATGTTACCTATATTCCTTTGTTGGGGGAAAGAAGAGCAGAAGGGCCCTGCAGCCTTTGTTACCAAGGACTCTAACAGTCCTCACTGTCACAAGACACCTTGCAGCTTTCTTTAATGAGGACACATAAAGTCTTTGCCTATGGTTACCCTAGCTGATAGAGCTGCCTGGAGTCCATGCTGCTGTGATCCTCTGGAACAGAAGACACTGTTGTGTTCTCTTTGGGGGTGAAGCCATGACACCTTGGAAACATCATGAACATGCTCGAGTCCTGAACTTTGATGCTGCCATTCTGTGTGTCTGCACCCCGGCACCATGAGAGAATCTCTTGCCCATGACATCCGTCTGTGGGGCACAGGAGACCAGGAGTAGTCCAGCAGCCTTTGCTGCTGCTGTAGATATCTACAGCCTTCACTGCTAACAAACCCCAGTGCTGACTTGCTGACTTTAGCTGATGGAGCTCCTGAAGTCCACACCTTGCTGCCCCTCACAGAGATGGAGCTGCCACGCTTGACCTAACTAGCCCCTTCATATCCACCCTTAGGTGAAAGTCTTTCTTCACTGAATCCAGTCTGTAGAGTTTAAAAGAAGTGAATGATCCTAACAAAGGACATCAACACAAAACTAAAGGAAATAAAAGCCAAGCAAACATTATACTACCAAAGGAAAAGAATAAATTTGCAGTAACCTACCCCCAAGATATGGAGATCCATGAATTGGCTGGGAAAGAACTAACAGTAATTGTTTTAAGGAAGATCAGTAAGCTACAAAAAAACAGACAGCTAGCTCAGAGAAACCAGGAAAACATTTCATAAACAAAATGAGAAGTTCAACAAAGATAGAAATCATTAAAAAAAAATTGGGGGGCTGAAGAACACAATGAATGTAATAGCTTCATCAAGAAGAAATGATCTGTAAATATGTAGATAGGTCATGAGATTATCTAGTCAGAGGAGAAAAAGCAATGAAAAAGAATGAAGAACACCTTTAGGAGTTAGGGGATACCACCAAAAGAACCAGTACACACATTCTAGGAGTCTCAGGAAAAAAGAAAAAAACATAAAGTTTATTTAAAGAAATCATGGCTAAAACATTCTCAGATCTACAGAGGGAAATGGACATCCAGGTTTATGAAGCTCCAAGGACTTAAATGAGATAAACTTAATTTTTTTTTATTTATTTATGATAGTCACAGAGAGAGAGAGCAAGGCAGAGACACAGGCAGAGGGAGAAGCAGGCTTCATGCACCAGGAGCCCAATGTGGGATTCGATCCCAGGTCTCCAGGATCGCGCCCTGGGCCAAAGGCAGGCACCAAACGGCTGCACCACCCAGAGATCCCTAAATGAGATAAACTTAAATAATCACACCAAGGCACATTATTATCAAACTATCAAAAGTCATAAAGAGAATTTTGAAAGCACCAAGCAAAAAGTAACTCATCAAATAGAAGGTAACATGCATAAGACTTAGATTTCTCAGCAGGAACCTTGCAGGATAGGAGACAGTAGGATGATATATTCAAAACACTAAAAAAAGAGCCTTCCAACCAAGAATACTATACCTGGCAAAATTATCATTTACAAATGAAGAAGAGCTAAAAGTTTTTCTTACAGAAAGAACAACCAAGGGAGTTTATTGCCATTGACCTGCATTACATAAATGCTTAACCAGAGTTCTTCAAATCAAAATGAAAACACTAAAGTATATGTTAGCATAAACCTCATGAATAAAAATAGTCAAATACAGAATAATGTAACACTGCAATAGTGGTATGTAAATTACTTTAAAAATTAAGTAGATACATAATATAAAAAGAACTCTGATTATAAGAACATAAATTGTACAGAATTTTTATAAGCAACTGATGTTAAGCTGTTATTAAAATAGATGGTTATGATTACAAGGCATTGTATGTGATAGTCAAGGTAACTTCAAACAAAACACCTGTAATAGATACACAAAAGATAGAAAGAAACAAAGCAAATCAACAGGAAAAAAAAATGTTTAAAGGTAGCAAGGCAGGAAGAAAAGAAAAAAAAAAAAAAACCCTGCAAAACAGAAAATGACTGATAACATGGCATAAGTCCTCACCTACCAATAGGTAAATGTAAGCAGATTAAACCCCCAATGTAAAAGGCATAGGATACCTGAATAATTTTTAAAAAACAGGATCTAGAGATAATGCTGTCTACAAGTGACTCATTTTAGACTTAAAGACACATACAGACTGAAAGAGAATGGTTGGGAAAAGTTATTTCATGTAAATAATAACCAGAAAAAAGCATGGCTGCTATACTTAATATCAACAAAATGGACATAAAGTAAAAAACTCTAGAAACAAATGTCATTGTATAAGGGAAGGATCAATTGTACAGGAAGATATAACAGTTAAATACACACCTAACATTAGAGTCTGTGTGTATACACACACAAATACAGGCATACTACATTTTATTGTGCTTTACTTTATTGCACTTCACAGATACTGCTTCTTGCATAAATTGAAGACTAGTAGCAACCCTCCACTGAGCAAGTCTGTTGGTGCCATTTTTCCAACAGCATTTTCTGTATCACATTTTGGTAATTATTAAAATATTTCAGAAATCTTCATTAGGACTTCAGGGAACATGGCAGAGTAGGAAGACCCTAAGGTCACCTCATCCCATGGATACAACAAGATGATGCTCACATCAATGTAAATAACCCAGAAAACAAACTGAAGGCTGGCAGAACGTAGAGAAGAGGCCATATCAAAGAGGATACGAAAGCCAAAGGTGCAGTATGGAGCTAAACAGCCCATGGGTCTGCCTATGGGAAGGGAAGGATGCCCCTCTCCAAGGGTGTGGAAAGGGGAGTGAAACAGACTCTCACACTGAGAAGGACACACAGGAAAGATTAATGCCCATAACACTTGGCTTTGAAAACCAGAGGACCAAATTTCCTGAGTTCTTAAAATTAGTGGGACTTAACACTCAGCACTTTAAAAATCAGGAGCTGATCTCCTAGGGATCAGGGATTGAGTCTCCCCACCCTTTTACAGACAGCACCACAAGCAGCCTGCAGTGATAAAACATAAGACTAGCAGTTTGAGGGGGCGGGGAAAGATGGTGGAAGAGTCGGGTCCCCAAGTCACCTGTCCCCACCAAATTACCTAGATAACCTTCAAATCATCCTGAAAATCTAGGAATTCGGCCTGAGATTTAAAGAGAGAACAGCTGGAATGCTACAGTGAGAAGAGTTCATGCTTCTATCAAGGTAGGAAGACGTGGGGAAAAAGAAATAAAGAAACAAAAGGCATCCAAGGGGGAGGGGCCCTGCGAAGAGCCCGGCTAAGGCCCGGGCAAGTGCCCCCAGGACAGGAGAGTCCTGTACTGGAGAAGTAGGGGCTTCATCAATCTTCCCTGATGGAAAGGCGCTCACAGGGAGTTGGCGCAGGATCCCAGGAGGGGCGGGGATGCCCTCAGGCTCCCAGGGACACTAACAGAGACACCTGCGCCCAGGGGAGAGCATGCCACACCCCCGCCGCCGAACTCCCTAAAGAGCTGCAGCGCACTGCTGGACCAGTGAGCAGCTCCGAGGCGGCTCAGGTGGCGGTAGCGTGCGGAGGGGGCTGCGTGCCCCGGGAGCAGCTCGGAAGCGGTTCAGGCAGAGGCTCTACAGGGAGGGATCTGTGCAGCTGGGAGCGCGATTCCAACAGCACAGGCCCAGGAGCACAGGGCGCTGAGGACACAGCCCAAGATCCGGTGCTCCCCCTGGGACAGACAGAGGCCGGGAGGGCACAGGACACCAAGGACGCTCCAGCCTCTAGGCAGCGGAGCTGAGCAAATCAGCGGCTCCTGCCCCCAGAGCATCCAGTCCCCTACAGACTGAGAGCTCTGTAGTTACTGCAGGAGCTGAATCCAGGGCTCCAGAGCTGGCCGCTGCCACTGTTGTTCCTCCTGGGGCCTTACAGTGGCCTCACCGGATAAACAGGATAAACATCTTTCACTAAGCCCTCCACCAGGCAGGGGGCTAAGCAGCTCCCCCAAGTGCTAACACCTGAAAATCAGCACAGCAGGCCCCTCCCCCAGAAGACCAGCTAGAGGGACGGGAAAAACAAATTATTAACCAAGCAGCACTGGAAAGTTCCAGGGGAAGTCGAGGGATTTACAGTATACAGAATCAGAGGATACTCCCCCTTGTTTTTTGAGTTCGGTTTGCTTCCCCCCCCCTATTTTTTTTCTTTTTTCTTCTCTTTTTTTTTTCTTTTCTTCTTTTTCTTTTCTTCTTTCTCTTCTCTCTTTTTCTCCTTTTCCCAATACAACTTGTTTTTGGTCACTCTGCACTGAGCAAAATGACTAGAAGGAAAACCTCCCCTGAAAAGAAAGAATCAGAAACAGTCCTCTCTCCGACAGAATTACAAAATTTGGATTACAATTCAATGTCAGAAAGCCAATTCAGAAGCATGATTATAAAACTACGGGTGGCTCTAGAAAAAAGCGTAAAGGACTCAAAAGACTTCATGACTGCAGAATTTAGATCTAATCAGGCAGAAATTAAAAATCAATTAAATGAGATACAATCCAAACTAGAGGTCCTAAGAGGAGGGTTAACGAGGTAGAAGAACGAGTGAGTGACAAGTTGATGGCAAAGCAGGAACCTGAGTAAAACTCAACAGCAAATAAACAATCCAATCATGAAATGGGCAAAATACATGAACAGAAATCTCACAGAGGAAGACATAGACATGACCAACAAGCACATGAGAAAATGCTCCACATCACTTGCCATCAGGGAAATACAAATCCAAACCATGAGATACCCCCTCACACCAGTGAGAATGGGGAAAATTAGCAAAGCAGCAAACCACAAATGTTGGAGAGGATGTGGAGAAAGGGGAACCCTCCTGCACTGTTGGTGGGAATGTGAACTGGTGCAGCCACTCTGGAAGACTGTGTGGAGGTTCCTCAAAAAGTTGAAAATAGATCTTCCCTATGACCCAGCAATTGCACTCCTGGGAATTTACCCCCAAGATTCAGATGCAGTGAAACGCCGGCACACCTGCACCCCAATGTTTCTAGCAGCAATGTCCACAATAGCCAAACTGTGGAAGGAGCCTCGGTGTCCATCGAAAGATGAATGGATAAAGATGATGTGGTTTATGTATACAATGGAGTATTACTCAGCCATTAGAAACTACAAATACGCCATTTGCTTTGACGTGGATGGAACTGGAGGGTATTATGCTGAGTGAAATAAGTCAATCAGAGGAGGACAAACATTATATGGTCTCACGGGGAATATAAAAAATAGTGAAAGGGAATAAAGGGGAAAGGAGAAAAAGTGGGAAATACCAGAAAGGGAGACAGAACATGAGAGACTCCTAACTCTGGGAAACGAACTAGGGGTGGTGGAAGGGGAGGTGGGCGGGGGTTGGGAGCGACTGGGTGGTGGGCTATTTTTGGGCACTTGACGGGATGAGCACTGGGTATTCTGTATGATGGCAAATTGAACACCAATAAAAAGTATATGTATGGAAAAAAAAGTAGCAGTTTGAAAATATGCTGGGGTATATGGGAGGGAGATTTGTTTACTAATGTCAGAGCCTGTGCTGGAGAGATAGGGATCATTCAGAGCCTTCTCCAGGAATAAAGGAGTTGGTCAGCACCATTTCCCTCTCCCACCCCCACCCTCAACATAGCAACCTATGGGAACCAGCACAGTGTCAATACTTGCTACCTAACTTGCTAACAATGTCCCCACACACAGGTTTCCCTATGGACATGCCCCCTCCAGACAGAGGATCGTCCCAACCCTTGTTAATAACATTATGCATCCCCGCCCTCAACCTCCACCCTCTGCACCTCTGCGGATCCACCCCCTCCACTACACTTTTGGCTAGAGCCCAACCAAATCGCTGTGATAAGCCTGGCAGAGTGCAAGCAGCCACAACAAAGGCCAGCAATGGGGCGGGAAAGATAACCACATAACAGCAGTCAAACTATGGCCCCTGCAGTGGGCTGGGGACAGACAACTGTCTGACAGCAGGCCCCTCCATCAAGGAAAACTTTTCAGGGGACAAAACCGAAAGTGCCCTGCACTTCAGTGGTACTGCATCTCCGGCAAATACTTGTTCTAACTCAGATCAAGCCCACAGCAGCCCCAAAGTGACCGCTATCACCATAGAAGCTAAACCCTGCCCACCAGAGGCAGAGACATTGCAGACAACTGGACTAAAGGAAAAGGTGCCTCATCCACAGAAGAAAGCACAAGGAACACACATAGGTTCTGGTGACCAGGGGAAACTTCACTGCAGGGCACTACAGAATCTCTTCTTTATAAGGGAACTACTTTTAAAAGCACAAAATGTAGTTGACCTTCCTAATCCCTTGAAACAGACACAGAAAGTTAGACAAAATGAGGACATAGAGGCATATGTTCCAAATGTGAGAACAGTACAAAGTCACAGCAAAAGACATAAGTAAAATGAAGATAATTATTATGTCTGATGGAAAATTTAAAGTAATGATTATAAAATACACAAAGGATTGATTAAAAAAAAAAGTGGAAGACTTAAGAATGACCTTAATAGAGATAGAAAACATAAAAAACTAATCAGAGAGGAAGAAATCAATAAATGAAATTAAAAATAGGCTAGATGGAATTAATAGTAGACCACAGGAGGCAGAAGAATGGATCAGCAATCTGGAGGAAAGCAATCAAGCTGAAAATGTGAGAAAATGAAAATAGATTTAGGGAACTCAGCAACACCATGAAACATAATAACACTCCCATTACATGGATCCCAGAAGGAGAAGAGAGAGAAAAGGCAGAAATCTTGAAGAAATCTCTTACCACATCTGGGAAGAAAACAGAAATCCAGATCCAGGAGACAGAGAGCCTTGAACAAAAGCAACCCAAGTTGGTCCACACCAAGAAACACAGTAATTAAAATGGCAAGAAATCGTGATAAGGAGAGAATTTTTAAAGCAGCAAGAGTAAAAACAGTTACAAGGGAAACCCCATTAGGCTATTAGCTGGGGTTTCAGCAGAAACTCTGGAGGCCACAAGGGATCGGCATAATATAGTCAAAGTGCTAAAAAACAAAAAATCTGCAGCCAAGAATACTCTATCCAGTGAGGCTATCATTCAGAATAGAAGAAGAATTAGGGTTTGTAAGACAAAAGCTAGAGGAATTCAATAACCAGCTCTGCAAGAAATGGTAAGGAGACTTTGAGTCAAGGCGAGAGGCCATAAGTAGAAGTAAGAACAGTAGGAAGCACAGGAGCAATAAAAATAAGTATCTATAAAAATCAGTCAAGAAACTTAGAAAATAAAAGGAGATAAAGTATGACACCAGGGATCCCTGGGTGGCGCAGCGGTTTGGCGCCTGCCTTTGGCCCAGGGTGCGATCCTGGAGACCCGGGATCGAGTCCCATATCAGGCTCCCGGTGCATGGAGCCTGCTTCTCCCTCCGCCTGTGTCTCTGCCTCTCTCTCTCTCTCTCTGTGACTATCATAAAAAAAAAAAAAAAAGTATGACACCATATACCTAAAAAGGGAGGTAGGTAAGTGGGAGGGAGTCAAGAATGGGTTCAAACTTAAGAAAACATCAATTTAATATAGACTGCTATATACATAGGACATGATGTACACATTGAATGGTAACCACAAATAAGAAACCAGTAACAGATACGCAAAAAAGAAAGAGCAAGGAATCCCAGTATATCACTAAAGAAAGCTGGTAAGCAGTGAGAGAAGAGAGCAAGAGAAGGAAGGAACAAAGAACAACAAAAGCAACAACATAGCAATAAGTACATACTTCTCAATAACTACACTATATGTGCAAGATGGTGGAAGAGTCGGATCCCCAAGTCACCTGTCCCCACCAACTTACCTAGATAACTTTCAAATCATCCCTAAAACCTACAAATTTGGCCTGAGATTTAAAGAGAGAACAGTTGGAATGCTACAATGAGAAGAGTTCGCACTTCTATCAAGGTAGGAAGATGGAAAGAAAGAAATAAAAAAGCATCTGGTGGGGGAGGGGCCCTGCAAGGAGCCAGGCTAAGGCAGGGTGGCAAAAGCCTCCTGGACAGGAAAGCCCAGTCCTAGAGAAGCAGGAAGCTTACCAATCTTCCTGGAGGGAAAGATGCTTGCAGGGAATTTGGGTAGGATCCCAGGAGGGGCAGTGGAGCCCCCAGGTTCTCTGGGTCAATAACACAGAAACTGCCTTGGGAAGAGCACACCACACTGCCAGCCGAGCTTCTGAAAGGTCTGGAACACCCGCCCCGTGGTACCTTGGGAGTAGCTCAGGCGGTGGCTCCCTGCGGAGGGGGCTGTGTGCCCCGGAAGCAGCTCGGGCCACAGCTCAGGCAGCAGGTCTGTGGAGGGGTCTGCTGTGCCTGGAAGCAACTCAAGTGGTAGTTCCTCACAGAGGAGGCTGTGTGGCCTGAGAGGAATTTAGGCGGTGGCTCCGTGTGGAGGGGGCTGCATGGCCTGGGAGCCCAAGGCACCAGGGGACACAGCCCAGGACCGGGCACTCCCCTTGGGACAGGCGGAGGCCAGGAGGACACAGGACAGCAGGGATGCTCCTGCCTCAGGCACCCCTGAGCTGTGCAGATCTGCGCCCCCACCCCCGGTGAATCCAGAGCCCTGTGGCCTGGCAACTGCAGTAGTTACTACTGGAGTTGACTCAGGGGCAGGAGAGCTGGCTGCTGCCAATATTGTTCTTCCTCCTGGTGTCACCTTGTGCCTGGGTCTGAGCCGGGCCGCCAGTGAGCAGGGGCCTCACAGGATAAACAGCTTCCACTAAACCGTGCACCTGTCAGGGCCATGGCAGCTCCCCCAGGTGCACACACCTGAGAATCAGCACAGCAGGCCCCTCCCCCAGAAGACCAGCTGGAAGGACAAGAGAAGAGCAAGTTCTTTTTTTTTTTCTTTTTTGAAGAGCAAGTTCTTAACCAAGCAGTGATGGAAAGCTCCAGGGGAAGTCAAGTTACTTACAGTATATAGAATCAGAGGATACCCCTCCTTGTTTTTTTGTTTTTGTTTTCCCCTTTCTTTTTTTACCTTTTTCCTTCCTTTTTACAGTACAACTTCTTTTTACCCACTCTGCACTGAGCAAAATGACTAGAAGGAAAAACTTACCACAAAAGAATCAGAAATAGTACTCTTTCCCACAGAGTTACAAAATTTGGATTACAATTCAATGTCAGAAAGCCAATTCAGAAGAACAATTACAAGGCTACTGGTGGCTCTGGAAAAAAGCATAAATGAATCAAGAGACTTCATGATTGCAGAATTTATCCCTAATCAGGCTGAAATTTAAAAATCAATTAAATGAGATGCAATCCAAACTAGAGGTCCTAACGATGAGGGTTAATGAGGTAGAAGAACGAGTGAGTGATATGGAAGACAAGTTGATCGCAAAGAAGGAAGCTGAGGAAAAAAGAGAAAACCAATTAAAAGATAATGAGGAAAGGTTAAGGGAAATAAATGACAGCCTCAGAAGGAAAAATCTACATTTAATTCGGGTTCCAGAGAGCACCGAAAGGGACAGAGGACCAGAAAGTGTATTTGAACAACTCACCCCTGAGAACTTCCCTAACTTGAAGAGGGAAACAGGCAATCAGATCCAGGATATAGAGAAATCACCCCCTAAAATAAAAAAAAAAACATTCAACACCCCAACATGTAGTAGTAAAACTTGAAAATTCCAAAGATAAAGGAAGATCCTTAAAGCAGCAAGAGACAAGAAATCCCTAACCTTTATGGAGAGAAGTATTAGGTTAACAGCAGACCTCTCCACAGAGGCCTGGCAGGCCAGAAAGGGCTGACAGGATATATTCAGGGTCCTAAATGAGAAGAACATGCAGCCATGAATAACCCGGTAGCCAGGGGCATATTAAAGAAGAAAACCATAACTTGGGGCATCACAATGCCAGATTTCAGGTTGTACTACAAAGCTGTGATCATCAAGATCTGGCACAATAACAGACACATAGATCAGTGGAACAGAGTAGAGAATCCAGAAATAGTCCCTCAACTCTATGGTCAACTAATAATCGACAAAGCAGGAGAAACTATCCACTGGAAATAAGACAGTCTTCTTCCCATGTGCTGGGAAAATTGGACAGCCACATGCAGAAGAATGAAACTAGACCACTCTCTTGCACCATACACAAAGGTAAATTCAAAATGGATGAAAGATCTAAATGTGAGACAAGATTCCATCAAAATCCTAGAGGAGAACACAGGCAACACCCTTTTTGAACTCAGCCACAGTAACTTCTTGCAAGATACATCCACGAAGGCAAAAGAAACAAAAGCAAAAATGAACTATTGGGACTTCATCAAGATAAGAAGCTTCTGCACAGCAAAAGAAACAGTCAACAAAACTAAAAGACAACCTACAGGATGGGAGATGATATTTGCAAATGACCTATCAGATAAAGGGCTAGTATCCAAGATCTATAAAGAACCTATGAAACTCAACAGCAAAGAAACAAACAATCCAATCATGAAATGGGCAAAAGACATGAACAGAAATCTCACAGAGGAAGACATAGATAAACATGGCCAACAAGCACATGAGAAAATGCTCCGCATCACTGGCCATCAAGGAAATACAAATCCAAACCACAATGAGATACCACCTAATACCAGTGAGAATGGGGGAAATTAAAATGGCAGGAAACCACAAATGTTGGAGAGGATGTGGAGAAAGGGGAATGCTCTTGCACTGTTGGTGGGAATGTGAACTGGTGCAGCCACTCTGGAAACCTGTGTGGAGGTTCCTCAATGAGTTAAAAGTAGATCTTCCCCACGACCCAGCAATTGCAGTACTGGTATATAACCAAAGGATACAAAAATAGAGATTCAAAGGGGCACACGTACTCCAGTGTGTATATCAGCAATCTCCACAGTAGCCAAATGCCCAAATGTCCATCAACAGATGAATGGATAAAGATGTGGGAGGAGGGAGTATGTGTGGGATATTCCTCAGCCATCAAAAGGAACAAAGCTTTGCTATTTGCAATGATGTGGATTGAACCACTATGTATTATGCTAAGTGAAGTCAGTTAGTTAGAGAAAGACAAATACCATATGATTTCAGTCATTGTGGAATTTAAGAAACAAAACAGATGAACATACGGGAAGGGAAGAAAAAAATAAGATAAAAGCAGAGGCAAACTATATGAGACTCTTAACTATAGGGAACAAACTGTTGCTGGTAGGGAGGTGGCCAGGAAGGTAGGGTAATTGGGCGATGTTCTTTAAGGATTGCAGTTAATGTAATGGGTGCTGGATGTCACATGGAAATGAGGAATCACTAAATTCTACCCTTGAAACTAATAATACATTGTATGTTGAATTTAAATGAAAAAAAATTGAGAGATTGGCAGAATTTTTTTTTCAAATGATCAAACTGTGTTGTCTACAAGAGACAATTTAGAGCTAAAGACACAAGTTGAAAATGAAAGATGGAAAAAGATATATTATGTAAAGAGTAACCAAAAGAGAGTAGAGGCTATAATATTATCAGACAAAATAGACTTTAAGTAAGAAGCTGTTACAAGAGATGAAAAAGAACATTATATATTGATAGAAGTGTTGATTCACAAAGAAGATATAAGAACTATGAACCTATATGCACCAAACATCAGAGCCCCAAATTATATAAGCAAGCATGAACATAACTGAAGAGAGAAACACATAGTTGTACAGCAATAAACACTTTAATACATCACTTTCAATAATGGATTGAACAACCAAAAATGGGGGGCCTTGAACAACACCAAAAGCTAATTGGACCTAACAGATGTATAGAAGACTCCAGTCTGCTACAGTACACTACGTATTTTTCATGTGCATATGGTCCATTCTCTGCGATAGACCAAAACAAGTGGTCTTTTTTTTATTTAAGATTTTGTTTATTTATTCATGGGAGGCACAGAGAAGCAAAGACATAGGCAGAGGGAGAAGCAGGCTCTCCATGGGGAGCCTGACCCAGGATCATGCCCTGAGATGAAGTCAGATGCTCAACCACTGAGCCACCCAGGCGCCCCCCCAAACAAGTCTTAATACATTTTTAAAAATTTTAATCACATGCAGTATTTGTTCCAATCAATTAATGAAACTAAAGCATAACAGAAGGAAAATGAATGTCATGAATAAATGGAAAATAAACATCACACTTTTAAACAACCAATGAGTCAAAGAAAAATCACCAGGGAAATTAGATAGAAAATACCTTAACAGAATAAAAATGAAAACACAGCATACAAAAACTTATAGGATGTGGTAACAGCACTACTAAGGTGGAAATTTGTAGCTGTGAACATATACCTTAAACAAAAAAGACAGGAGCCTTGGTGGCTCAGTTAAGTATCTACGTTGGGCTTAGGTCATGACCTTGGAATCCTGGGATCCAGCCCTGCGTGGGGCTGCCAGCTCAGCGTGGAGTCAGCTTCTCCCTCCCCCTGCTTTGCTCACTCTCCCACTCTCTCCCCCTCTCAAATTAATGAAATATAAAAAAACCAACAACAACAACAAACAGGGTTGATAGAGGTAAGTGTGCAGATGATTGTCTCATTCATTTGTATGTTGGGTATTAAGCTGGGCACTTGTTATGATGAGCATTGAATATTGTGTGTAAGAGATGAACCACTGAATTCTACTTCTGAATGCAGTATTGCACCGTATGTTAACTAACTAGGATTTAAATAAAATTTAAAAGAAAATGATGTCATGTTGATAACATAAGACAAGATAAGGATAACAGTCCTTTTGCCTCTAGTATTTATCCCCAAACACAAACTCCATTTTTATCCCCAATACAGGGTAGTGTAGCATTTTCTACAATATCTTCTAAACTGTCAGGGTATCAAAACCAAGGCAAGTCACTCATAATCTAGAGAAATCTAAGGAGACATGATAACTAAATGTAATGTGATATCCTTGATGGAATTGTGGAACAGAAAAATGAGATTAATGGGAAAAATCTAAATAAACTATGGGCTTTATTTAATAATTGCCAACATTGTATTATTAGTTGTGACAAAAATGCTAGTAATGTTAACATTAGGGAAACTTGGGTACAGGATATTTAGGAATTTTCCTTCCTATCCTCATAGACATCATACATTTGCATCTGGCTTTTATATTCAGTCTATAAATCTCTGCCTTTTTATTGTAATGATCAGACCAGGGGGGAGCGGCAAGATGGCGGAAGAGTAGGGTCCCCAAACACCTGTCCCCACCAAATTACCTAGATAACCTTCAAATCATCCAGAAAATCTACGAATTCGGCCTGAGATTTAAAGAGAGAACACTTGGAACGCTACAGTGAGAAGAGTTCGCTCTTCCGGAAGACGGAGGGAGAAAAGAAATAAACAAAAGGCATCCAAGGGGGAGGGGCCCCGCGAGGAGCCGGGCTATGGCCGGGGCCAGTGTCCCCAGGACAGGAGAGCTCCGTCCCGGAGGAGCAGGAGCTTCATCAATCTTCCCGGTCGGAAAGTCCTCGCAGGGAGTTAGAGCAGGACCCCAGGAGGGCTGGGATGCCCTCAGGTTCCCTGGGACACGAACAGACACCTGCCCCCGGGGAGAGTGCACCGAGCTACCTAAGGGCTGCAGCGCGCACAGCGGGACCCAGAGCATCTCGGAGGGACTCGGGCGGCGGCTCCGGGGAGGGGACTGTGGGGCCCCGGGAGCAGCTTGAGGCCCCGGGAGCAGCTGGGAGGCCCGGAAGCAGCTCGGAGGCGGCTCCGGCAGAGGAAGAGGCTCCGTGCAGACGGGGCTGCGCGGCTACCGGAGCAGCTCGGAGGGGCTCGGGCGGCGGCTCCGCATAGAGGGGGCTGCGCGGCGGGAGTGCGAATCCAACAACGCAGGCCCCGGAGCACAGGGCGCCAGGACACAGCCCAGGATCCAGCCTCCCCCCAGGACGTGCAGAGGCCGGGAGGGCCCAAGCAAGGACGCTCCTGGCCCGAGCTGAGCAGATAAGCGGCCCCGCCCCAGAGCCTCCAGGCCCCTGCAGACTGAGAGCTCCGTAGTTACTGTGGGAGTTGAATCTAGGGATCCAGAACTGGCCCGGACACTGTGGTTGTTCCTCCTGGAGTAACCTCACGGAGTAAACAACCCCCACTGAGCCCTCCACCAGGCAGGGGTCAGAGCAGCTCCCCCAAGCGCTAGCACCTGAAAATCAGCACAACAGGCCCCTCCCCCAGAAAACCAGCTAGACAAACAAGTTCCAGGGGAAGTCAAGGGATATAAAGTATACAGAATCAGAAGATACATTCTCGTGTTTACCTTTTTTTTCTTTTGCTTTTTGATTTCTGTTTGCTTCCCCCACCCCTTTTTTCCTTTCTTTTTCTTTCTCCTTTTCTTTTCTCTATTTTTTCTTCCTTTTCTCTTTTTCTCTTTTCTTTCCTTCTTTCTCTCCTCTCTTTTTCTCCTTCTCCCAATACAACTTGTTTTGGACCACTCTGCACTGAGCAAAATGACTAGAAGGAAAACCTCACCTCAAAAGAAAGAGTCAGAAACAGTCCTCTCTCCCACAGAGTTGCAAAATCTGGATTACAATTCAATGTCAGAAAGCCAATTCAGAAGCACTATTATACAGCTACTGGTGGCTCTAGAAAAAAGCATAAAGGACTCAAGAGACTTCATGACTGCAGAATTTAGATCCAATCAGGCAGAAATTAAAAATCAATTGAATGAGGTGCAATCCAAACTAGAAGTCCTAACGACGAGGGTTAAGGAGGTGGAAGAACGAGTGAGTGACATAGAAGACAAGTTGATGGCAAAGAGGGAAACTGAGGAAAAAAGAGACACAATTAAAAGATCATGAGGATAGATTAAGGGAAATAAGTGACAGCCTGAGGTAGAAAAATCTACATTTAATTGCGGTTCCCAAGGGCGCCAAAAGGGACAGAGGGCCAGAATATGTATTTGAACAAATCATAGCTGGAAACTTTCCTAATCTGGGAAGGGAAACAGGCGTTCAGATCCAGGAAATAGAGAGATCTCCCCCTAAAATCAATAAAAACCATTCAATACCTCGACATTTAATAGTGAAACTTGCAAATGCCAAAGATGAAGAGAAGATCCTTAAAGCAGCAAGAGACAAGAAACCCCTGACTTATAAGGGAAGAAATATCAGATTAAGAGCAGACCTCTCCACAGAGACCTGGCAGGCCAGAAAGGGCTGGCAGGATATATTCAGGGTCCTAAATGAGAAAAACATGCAGCCAAGAATACTTTATCTAGCAAGGCTCTTATTCAGAATGGAAGGAGAGATAAAGAACTTCCAAGACAGGCAGCAACTGAAAGAATATGTGACCACGAAACCAGCTCTGCAAGAAATTTTAAGGGGGACTCTTAAAATTCCCCTTTAAGAAGAAGTCCAATGGAACAATCCACAAAACAGGGACTGATAGGTATCATGATGACACTAAATTCATATCTCTCAATAGTAACTCTGAACGTGAATGGGCTTACTGACCCCTATCAAAAGGCGCAGGGTGTCAGACTGGATAAAGAGCAGGACCCATCTATTTGCTGTCTACAAGAGACACTTTTTAGACATAAGGACACCTACAGCCTGAAATTAAAAGGTTGGAGAGCCATTTACCATTCAAATGGTCCTCAAAAGAAAGCAGGGGTAGCCATCCTTATATCAGATAAAATAAAATTTACCCCCAGACTGTAGTGAGAGATGAAGAGGGACACAATATCATACTTAAAGGATCTATCCAACAAGAGGACTTACCAATCCTCAATATATATGCCCCGAATGTGGGAGCTGCCAAATATATCAATCAATTAATAACCAAAGTTAAGACATCCTTAGA